>NC_056728.1:717450277-717685277 GCF_019279795.1 Protopterus annectens
TTTTAAAAGTATTTCTGGTTTAATATTCAATGAAGAAAAAACTAAAATACTACCTATATATGCACGAAAAAATATTCTCATTAGTGATTTTACTAAATATGTACCCAATTCAGGTCAGATAACTTATTTAGGTATAATACTATCTAAAGATATTAAATCTATTATATATAATAATTATAATACCTGTTTTCTTAATACACAAAACCTTTTAATACCTGGAATAATATGTTTTTTACTATGGAGGAGAGACTTACAATTATTAAAATGATAATATTCCCCAAGATTTTATACTTAATACAATCAATAATACTTCCACCTACAAAAATAATTATCAAGAAACTGAATACACTAATGTTAAATTTCCTATGGGCACCTAATAGACCTAGGATTGCATTAAAGAAACATACTAATAGCTGGTCTCAAGGGGGTATTTCTTTTCCAGACTTTAATTTATATACTATCTCTTCTATTGTAAAAGTTATTACTTTATTAATAAATCAGTCATATGTTGCAAAATGGAAAGATTATTGGGAGCTAATTAGTATGCACTTCATGAAAATCTCCTTAACACATAAAAATATGATAGTAAATAACTCCATGTTATGGTTACTAAAGGAATTTTGTACTTCACCTATTACACCTAAACATATGGTTTGTTACCCATTAAACATTATTATTAGCTATCGTAACTTTATATTCATGCACCCTAAGTATAGGGAATGGAATTTTATTATATTCCCTATAATGTATACTCAGGGTATGCTTTTGTCATCTACTTCTGAAGGAACTCATTTAGCTATAGATAATGATCTAAAGTACTGGTATCAGTTGATATCTGATAATAAAGTTAAAAATCTAGATTTCTTAAAACAAGAATTTGATCTAAGAGAAACTTGCTGGTTAGAGGTTCAGACCTTTAGACAACATCTCATTAATAAAATAGATCTAATGTCTATAACAGTTAAAGAATCTATTCCAACACTGATTGATTACTTGATATTAAATTTACAACATAAAGTTTCTGATAAAGGTAAACTTTCATACATACATAAAATTATCAGACAAGAAACTTTTTACAGTGTAGATACATACTGGAATTATTTCACTTCTATTAATGGGGACCCACCAAATCAACAAGATAAACAATATATTTTGGAATCTGCCTATAGAACTACGTCTTCCATTGTCTGGAGACTTTATACATGGAAATTTTTACATAGATCTTTTTATACACCTTTGATGATGAATAAAATAAATAATAAAGATAATCTATGTAAGAGATGTAATGTAGAAATTAATGCTGACTGGGCTCATGTTTTATGACTGTATAAAATTGAAAGAATACTGGAAGTCAATTAATGAATTTTTGCAGGCTCTTTTTACAGATAATTTCATTATTTCTAAATCTCTTATATTATTCAACACACCTGTACCTCAAAGTGTTAAAAATGTTAAGCTTCCCTTGTTATGGTCTATTCTAGCAGTGGCTAGGAAAATAATAACCAGAAATTGGATTTCAGATACACCTCCTTCGTTCAATGAATTTAAAAATGTTATGAATATAGTGTGCCATATGGAAATAAACACAATTAGGTCAAGCACAGCTAGAAAAACATCTTATTATATTGTATGGGATAATTTACAAAATTTGTTAAAAAAAATCCTAATTTCAATAGCATGGTATTTTAGTTTAATTAATTGATCTGATTGTAGTGGATGTCTTTGTAAATACTTTAGTTGTTTTGTTGAATGTTATAATCATATCTATTTTTAATTACTTGTATACAATTGTTATGACATTTCTCTTGTATGTTAAAACACAAAACTTATTTTGAAAAAAGAAACAGAAGGCACCACACACTGCCCAGTCTGCAGATGACCCTACAGATGGGGGTTTCCTCAAAAACATAGCACTGTCATGACAGGTATTAAAACATGTAGACCAGCCATATCCACACACACCCTGTTAAACCGACATTACTTCAAATGCAGAATAGCAACACTTACATTCTGTAGTCATGTCAGTCACATCCCCCTCCTGTGTGTTGGGCTGTTTCCACAGTGTATGTTGTTAGAGGTAAATCCCAAATCCATCTGTGATGCTGTTTGCCAAACACCAGATCTAGGTCTTGCTCACAGTGAATGAAAAGGCCCAACACCAACATGATGTTCCTAGATATTGGAGTATGTTTCCATGCAATTGGCCATGGGAATGTTACCACAGCTGTGCCACATGCAATCAACTAGAGGAGGGCTGCAATTAGTGCAGAGGCCATCAGCTGATCATGAGCATCACTTATAAAACACAAGCTGCTGCCTAAGCAAAGCAGGTGTAGTTCTCCACATCCACCAGAGAGGGAGGAGCTGTCCAAACATATATGTGATGGTGAGTGACATGTGCAACAGTGATATAGTAGTGATACTGTAGGTGTAGTACACGTGCCTGTCCACATGAACAGGTGTCAGCGTCAACACAGCCACACTCTCTCAGGGACTCACACATATTGACACACTTGGCAGGTACAGTAATACACTTCCTAACTAGTTAGTCTGCCTCAATACAGTAATGTGCAGGCATCACATGCACCACAGGGGTTATCCGGACGTTATATGTGAAGGTGTCTGACATCAGACTGCATGCTTCAGTATGCCAATGGGGGTTGTAATGAGTGTGAATGTGGTCAAAAGCATCATACACCACACACAGACACAGGGTGCCAGTACTGACATGCATAAGCGCATTGCTTCACGTGTGTGTAGTGGTTGACTTTGCCAGAATTCTATACAAGGCTAGGTGAAGGGTATACCTTGGCATCAGGCCACATGACAATGGTCTGCAGTGTGGCTCAGCGGTGTAGTGTCTGGACTGGCCCACACAGGTGGGTATTGTATTCACCCTCCAGTCACCTGGGTAACTATTGTGTGTGGTCATTGCTGTACAATGCTTGTCATGTATGTGTTCTTTAGTCCATGACATGCATGCTGTCTGGGATGTGCACATGTCTCACATGCATGTACAGTGACATGTGGAATTGTACCTGGGGTGTCTGACCCATGTTGTGTGCACAGATTGTCATCATCAGATGTGCCAGTTCAGGCCTCATGTGGCGGGAACTGGTAATGGACAGCAGGTTGACCCTTCAACTACATTGAGAGCATAATACAGGTATTCCCTGGTGTCAGTGGTATCTGTCCATACAGGGCATGTGTTTAAGGCATGGTATGCCCTTTGTGGATCACATTTGATGGCACCACAGGTGTTGCAGTCATCCAGTGGGGAACATAGGGAAGGCACACTGTCTGCATATATGTGCCTATTGTACTGATGGACAGGGTGCCATGCTCTCTGTAGTCCACTGCTGCAGTCACACCATGGTTACTATCTGTGGGCAATATGCAGGGTACTACCAACATAGCGGTTGTTGCCTAGGTAAGTGTGTTTGTGTATGAGACATGGGTTGAGAGTGTTCTCTGGGTAATACAAGTGTTGCTAAATTTGTCTGCCAGGCCTTGATGTCACATGTAGGGGTATGGATTGGCACCCCAGCCTCTTGGCTATTTCACATCTGTTATCCTTATAAGGTGGACATTGTGACATATAACAGGGCCACCATATAAGACATTTGCAAAACCTGCTCCACAATGAGTCCAGTTGTTACACACTCATAGTCACCTCCACACAGGATATGAATGACAAACACAGACACACACACACACACACACACACACACACACACACACACACATACATGCACACTTGCCATGTCTGGAATTAGAACTCCTACCTAACTAGTTTATTACACTACAGCATTGCACAGTTATAGGATTTGCCATGGAGATTACTGGAGTAGCCCTTCTCCAAAGGTATATTTCACTGGGAATGATATCAGCAGGCTTGCAAAGTAGGGCATTTGAATTGTAATGAGTGTGACTAGCCTAAAAAGCATTGCTCCCTACACAGACAAAGAAACACACACACAAACTTCCACACTTCCCATGTGTGGGAATAGAACTTATACCAAAGTACTATATCACACTACAGCATTACGCTGTTATAGGACACACCACGGAGATTACTGGGCTACTCGTTTCCCAAAGGTGTATTTCACTGGGAATGACATCAGCAGGCTTGTCAAAGTAGGGTAATGGAGGTTGTAGTGACTGTGAATGACCTCAAAAGCATTGCAGCCTACACAGACAAACACACACACAACATCCACACTTGCCATAACTGGGAATAGAATTCCTACAAAACTACTATATCACACTACAGCATTACACTGTTATAGCACACACCATGGTGATTACTGGCCTACTCCTTTCCCAAAGGTGTATTTCAAAGAGAATGACATCAGCAGCCTTGCCAAAGGAGGGCATTTGAATTTTAGTGAGTGTGACTAGCCTAAAAAGCATTGCGTCCTACACAGACAGAGGCACACACACACAGTTGCCATGTCTGGGATTAGAATTCTTACCTAACTAGTTTATCACCCTACAGCATTACACAGAAATAGGATACGCCACAGAGATTACTGGGCTACTCCTTTCCCAAAGGTGTATTTCAAAGTGAATGACATCAGCAGCTTTGCCAAAGTAGGGCATTTGAATTGTAGTGAGTGTGACTAGCCTAAAAAGTATTGCTCCCTACACAGACATAGACACACACACACACACACACACACACACACACACACACACACACACACACACACACACACACACACAGTTGCCATGTCTGGGATTAGACTTCCTACCTAACTATCTTATCACACTACAGCATTACGCAGTTATAGGACATGCCACAGAGATTACTGGGCTACTCCTTTCCCAAAGGTGTATTTCAAAGTGAATGACATCAGCAGGCTTGTCATAGTAGGACTATGGGAAGGGCAGTGTGTGCGCATGGGCCATAACCCATTCATTTAGAGGTAGACACACCACACTCAGGCACACACAGGTTTATATTCCACAGGTACGTGTATACAACTGTTAGATGACTACTGCCTTGTACAGTCATGTTGCACAGCTAGCACTTGCACCACTGAGTCTGAAATGCTGAGGGATACCAGTGGCTAATTTCTACAGTGAGTGACATTTACACATCATGTGGTTGTAGCCATTTAGCTGTGTGCTGGGTGGGACAGGCCTCATGATGAAAGGCTCTTTGTCACTATCACTCTCTTCCACAAATCTATGTATGTGTACATTTGGCATATTATAGTGTGATGTCCTTGGATATATGTGTGTATTCCTATCCAATGTGTGTGCAAGGCATGACTGGTGCATACTGAGGAGTGTATGCACTGACATCTGCGACTGTCACATATGTATGGTCCACTGTTGTTGGCAGACATGGACTTCATTTGTTTAAGTGTGTGAGCATGCCCAGTATGACCTTTCAGTATGTTGTTGGCTGACATTGCCTTCATTTCTCTGTGTGTGTGAGCATGCCAGTATGCCCTTCTGTAATGAATGTGTGGATCCATTCCAGGTAGTTTGTACTCCAGTGCAGACCTTTGTGTTCTACACCTACAGGTAGCAAACTGTTTCTGCAGGATATCTGTAGATCAGTTGGCAATATTGGGTCACACTGTGCAAGGGATAGTGTGTACTGTAGGTGGTTATGTGTGTGCTGCTTTTGTTACATAGTACTGGTGTTAGCAGAGATATTCAGACATGTGCACTGTTATACCCTGTGAAGGTTTACATCCTCAAGTACTGTCAGGTGGACATTTTTGCTCACAGTGATGTCCTGGGGAACACAGGATGAATGCAGCTGTGACCAGTATTGTGGTCAAATGCCTACATATTCATGGAACGTTGTGTCATTCTGGATGGGGAGCTGCAGACACTTGCTGCTGGGTCTGTGTATCCAGTTCAGCACCTTGGTAGAGTGCTGGCAGAGGATCCCATACATGTACATCCATCCACATGACAGTTTGGCCTTATCTTGCTGTGGTAATGCATCACAGCTGTACAGATTCACACAGGATACCCAGAGGTAGGGGTCATAAGTCAGGACATTACCCTATTGTGGTGTATGGGCAGGTTTGTAGCCACACATTTTTGTGTTTGCAGCCAGGGATAGTATGTGCACACAGCTGTGTGTCGGACCTTGCACATTCCATGCTACCCATCCTCCCACTCACCCCGCTCTATTATTCTATCCTCTTCCATACATTATGCATACATTCTCTGATACTTTCCCTAGAGTTATAACCTCATCACAACTGTGTTTTGGTGTTGGTCCACAGTTCATGCAGTGGGTCATGGTGGACATGTTACTGTGGTCTGTCCACATGGCCTTGCATATGGCTTATGTGGAGTGTGTTATGTTATTTGGGTGCCCATGACATAACGTACAATGGCAGAATGGGTGAGACAGAGGCCTGTAGGCCATTTGGTGGTGATGCAGGCCAGCTGTAGCAGGCTGTTGCATTCTATCTGTCCTACAGTCCCAGACTGCCATACAGTATATTCCCCTGCGGTGACACGGTAGGTGTGCTAGGTGTTCATGCCAATACTTTCTATCAGTATTGATCAGGTGGTGTAGATGCTGGCAGGGTGCTACTTACAACTAGGGACACACCTGCATGAGACACCTGCAATGCATGCTGCATTATTTCACTATTGCCATACACAGGTGGGAGTAATATTGTATCCATTCCCAATGGTAGGGATACCACCAGAGAGGTACCTGTGGGTGGTGTTTGGGTGAGCTGGGTGCATGTGTGCCATGGACACTACTTGCATCTGACTCACAGATATGCATTGGGCATTCCAGTTATGCTGGCTTGTGCAGGGACATCAGTCATTTCCCAATACCAGTCCTATCACCTTTGTGATCTGCAAGTGTTCGGCCAGATGACATCGGTATTCCCTACTACAAGCCCAGATAATGTGATACATATGTACAGTTCGAAGGGTGTGTCCATTTCACAGTTAGACATTATATACTGTACGTCTGGGGTACTTTTGCGTGCGTACTGCTTGTATATCTAGCCCAACAGTCATGCCATGTCCATTTTTCAGATGGTGACACATATTACCACCATACATTTACAATGGCTTACTGCTAGCATGTGTTATATTGGGGAATTGTCACTGGCACTGCAGTTGTGAGGACTTGGCCCTGTCATCGGCAGTCGTGGGCAATGGCCACCAGGTCAAACCTCAACATGCATACATACTGACCACTCTCACCCAATATGAAATACACACCAACCTAACACACACATACCTGCATATTGTACAAATGCTACAATCTATCCTGCTACCTTGGCCACCTCAGGTCATCTGTGCTCCACAGGTATTATACCTACACATACATATTACTACATGTCTACATCGGATTGGAGGGGGGGCACACCTGACTGTTACTACATTTCTACATAGGATTTGGGGGGCACACCTGACTGCTACAACGTGTGTACATTGGATTGGGGGGGGCACACCAGACTGTTACTACAAGTTTAAATAGGATTGGGGGAGGCACACCTGACTGTTTCTACATTTCTACATAGGATTGGAGGGGCACACCTGACTATTTCTACATTTCTACACAGGATTGGGGGGGCACATCTGACAGTTACAACATGTGTACATCGGAGTGGGGGGCACACCAGACTGTTACCACATCTGTAAATCGGAATGGGGGGCACACCTGACTGTTACTCCATTTCTGTGTAGGATGGGGGGGGCACACCTGACTGTTTCTACATTTCTACACAGGATTGGGGTGGGGCAGACCTGACTGTTTCTACATTTCTACACAGGACTGAAGGGGGGCACACCTGACTGTTTCTACATAGGATTGGGGGGGGGCATCTGACATTTGTACACATTTGCTATGACTGTACTAGTATGTCAGGTACTCCATTACATCCTGTATTCTAACCTATCATGTTGACTAGATGCATATTAGTGTACTACAGCCCTTAGGTTTGATTGACCTACATATCAGTTTCTGACTTCCTACCCTTCATAACTAACATACCACTGCCTAACCTGCTGTAGTCTGTCTGTGTAGGCCGGGGGGGTTACCTATAGACATCATTCAGAGGCCTTAGCACAGCCTTTGTTTGTGTTTGTCTACACCTGTCCAGCTGGCTGAGACTGTTGTTGAGTATATGAACCTCAGTGACTGGCATGTGTGAGTCATATGGACACACATGTGGCCCAGCACATTTCCTGCAGTGGATTTTGTCGCCATGTGTAGTACTGGCTACTATAGTGACAGCAGTATTTGTTACAGATCTTATGGTGCCACTATAGGTGTCTACTATTTGCTGGCATCCCATTCAGCCACCCAATTCCCTTGCATGCTCACATACATACCATAGATACAAGTAACAACACATACTACTCCATTCGACAATCAGTAAGGAGAGTGACTTACCTTGTGGGTGTGCCAGTATTGAGGATGGTGCTGGAGGGCTGCCTACGCCAGATGCACATATTACACTCCCGATAGATGGTTGAGCACAGGTAGTGTCATGCTTGGCATCCCTTTTACTGTATGTGTGAGTCAGAGAGTGGTGAAATTCCCTGGATCCCTTCTGTGTCAGTGTATGTGCTATGTGTTGCCTCTTTGCCAAGGTCAGGGCATACTGGTCATGCCTCCTTCTGCCTACTGGGGCAAGCTCAGGTTGTTCCTCCTCCGAGTCACTCTGTGCCTGTGCAGGCCTTGGGAATGGTGGGGGGCTGTGTGGCCCTGCCCCATGCTGCCCCTGCTGCAGCTCTTTCCACAGGATCATATTGTGTAGCATGGCACATACAATGACAATTTGAGTACATGTAGCTGGGGAGTACTGCAAGGCTCCACCGGATGTGTCCAGGCACCGGAAATGTGACTTGAGCATGTCAGACACATGCTCTATTGCAACTCTGCTCTGTGCGTGTGCCTCGTTATGTAGTTCTTGTTCGGGTGTGTGTGCATTTCTGATGGGTGTCATCAGCCACGGCTCCAGTGCGTAACCAGCATCCCCCACTAGGTGACCATAAGGGATGTCCCCACTGGCAAATCTCTGGTACAGCTGCTTCAGTTGCCAGATGTGGGAATCATGATAGCCTCCAGGGCAGCCATCACACATATTCATTATAATGCCCTGGGCATTGCACATGACCTGGCAGTTGATGTAGACCCTACCCAGCTCACCAGGTGGTGCTCTCATGCATATGTGCCTGCAGTCTATAGCGCCCACTACTTCAGGGTATTTTGCCATTTGGTGGAAGAGATACATCGTGCTGGCCAATGCCTCACAGGTGTTGGGGAAATATATGTGCTCACCAGCATGTGCTGACATGGCATCCAGGAACTGGTGGAGTACCCTGGATGCTGATGCCTGTGAGATCCCCATTATATCTCCAGTTGACCTTTGGAAGGTACCTGTAGCTAGTATTCTTAGGCCTACACATACTTTGGTATCCACTGGGATGGGTTCCCCTCTGTTAGTTCTGTGTGTGAGGCATGGCCGGCACAGCTCAACAATTTGCTGTAGAAGGTCCCTGTCCACCCTATAGGGATCTACTATCTCCAGCTCATGTAGCCCCTGGTAGATTACCTTGGGTCAGTACTCTCTTCTCCGTATCCTTACTGTGGGTTGGTCAACAGCATTCTCATCCTCACCTCCCTCAGCCTCTTCCACATGTTGATGTGTGTTAGCTATTGCAGCCCCTATCATTTTGTTGTTTTTGTTTGTTAAAATTTCCCTGCTTGTATACACCGGTGGTGTAGAGTATGTGGGAAAAAACAGAGGGAAAGGTGTTTGCATAGTTTATAGTAGTGTTCTGGGCTGGGCTGGTCTGTTGCCTGTGTAATTGGCTGAGTCTGATACATTTCACCTGCCAGCTAAGCTAGTTCTCCTTGATTTCCTTCCTACTGCTGCTTTCCCTTCCTATTGCCTTCCTGTTTAAGCCTGGGGGTGCACTGTGCAAACACAGTGCTCAAATGTGCACAGAGCTATTTCCTGTTTTTTTTTTCCCCCTTTAAAACACGGTGCATGGCATGCACACCCGCTTAGGCAATGTAAAGAGTGCTAGGCAGCCTCAGACACACCCCCTTGCTTAGCTCTGCTAAGCTAAGGGCAAACCCGAGCCACAGGGCTCCAATCCACTTACAGTATGCCTGACACACCCCTTATGACGTCAGCTAACTCCTAGGCTTCACCAAGCTATTCCTGCTCTTACACTGTTGGGTGCTGACTAGCATGCTGAGGAAATCTGGGATTCAGTATCATTCCCCTCATTTGCATAGGATTGCCTGTTGATGCATAGTTATAGGTCCCACACTGAGCCTCCCCCCTTAGCAACCACTATTCACTGGCCATGTTGTCTTCTGTCTGCCATTGAGTATAATGGCAAAATAGTGATTTTGGTTAGAATGCTTATTTTAGGGTTTTTATTTTATTTTTCACCTGATCCTATTTGCACTCCGCTGCCCTACGCTTAAACGGCTGTGATCGGCTAAAAAAAAATAATACCACTGAAACAGGCTTAAATGCTGCATCAATAAAAGCTGAAAATGAATAAATCCAGTAAAAAACAGACACAGACACAACCGCAATATCCAGTACTAAAACGTTTTTTACTTCAAGTGCACAAAACACAAGCGCTTTCACTACATTAGCTTCTTCAGGTGTTTAAACTGCACAATAAAACATCTCTTATAAAGCATTAAAATCACAGTCACATGATGCATTCCAATCAGTACTTAAAAACATATTACACACAAAATATCAACACACATAAATATAACAATTTAATATCACATAAAAACTACTTTTAAGTCGGGGTCTAAGAGGTACAGACTCATTAAGACCATGCAGCGAGCCCCCCCCTCATCCTAACAATCCATGTAGATTCTAAGTCTTCATGCATTATCATCTGTGTTCATAACATGTCTGGCAAGTGCATTGACCTTATTACGTCTATTTATATAGGGAAAACCAGTAGAACATAATGTACAAAAGAACATGTATATAATATAAATGGTTTGCTATCATTATGTCGACGTGCATTTGCACGGCTATGAAGTATTCGAACATCAGATGTTCGAATACTTCATATTACGGCAGGTGACATGAGCGAAGGTTTGCATTGCGAATGAACTGTGCATTCGCAATTCTAACTTTCGGTCATGGGAGGGGATCGCGGTACAGTGCGGTTAGGGAAATGCATTCCTTTCCTCACTGTAGTGCAATCTCGGAGTTGGAATATTAAGTTAGGGGGGGTGGGGGTGCCCCCCTGCATAACTGTGTGTTCGGTTAGGTAGGTAGGTGATTATGGGAAGGGTGGGCGTGCTGTGTATCGCCGTAAAAGTCGCAAGCGACATTTTCGACAATACACCCTTGTTTTCGAGTTTACTATTATTCGAAAATGTTCATTTTCGATGCATAAATTCGAAAATAAAGACATTATTTATTTTTACTTTCGAATTTATGATAGTAAACCATATAAATAGACGTAATTAGGTCAATGGACTTGCTAGACATGTTATGAACACAGATGATACACATGTGTTTAAGTTTTTGGCTATTGGTAGAATATCAGAGAGTTTCAGGTTAGGTGACATAGCCAACAAGACTGAAGACTTAGAATCCACATGGATTGTAAGGATGAGGGGGGACTCAGGCATAGTCTTAATGAGTCTGTACCCCTTAGTCCCCAACTTAAAAGTAGACCCCTTAGGAGATAGTGATTTTTTTATTAGAATGCTTATGGATTTACTATATTTGTTTTTATGTGATATTAAAATTGTTATATTTGTGTGTGTTGATATTTTGTGTCTAATATGTTTTTAAGTACTGATTGGAATGCATCATGTGACTGTGAATTTAATGCTTTATAAGAGATGTGTTTTATTGTGCAGTTTAAACACCTGAAGAAGCTAATGTAGTGAAAGCGCTTGTGTTCTGTGCACTCGAAGTAAAAGAATTTTTAGTACTGGATACTGCGGTCGTGTCTTAGTCAGTTTTTTACTGGATTTAAAAAAAAATAAAAGTTTTTTTTTTTTTTTCAACTGTTTTCCATGGCTATGGCCATATATTTGGCCATTGGCATGCTTTCTACATAATATCCACCCTTTATTTGGAGCTGTCATGGCTCTGTTTTGTAGTTTGCAGAAATGTACTTGGTTACTAACAGAGTACATTTTTGCAGATTACATTAGTCCTGCATGGCCAACTTCCAGCTTCCTGGATCGCAGATTCACCTCATTTGCATGGATTTCACCTGCAAATGGGGTAATTTGCATACAGGAGCTGAGTCCGTGCAGGAGCGCTTGTGCGAGTCCCTATAGCATATTCCTGGATCGCACAGCATATTGCCTGCTGGAGCTCCTGCACTAGTCCTGCACACCGTGTCGGGCTTGCTGAATCCTGGGGAGTCTTTACTGCTTTCATACATGCATACACTCACTCACAGACATGCATACACACGCGCTTTGCTATTTTAAGTTTCTTTTCTTTTGTACTTTATACTTGCTAAACAGAAAAAGCGCTGCTTAGCGAGTATAAAATAACACCTCTATTGATCTCACTGTTTAACCTGTCTCATACACATGCACAGTCTTTTCTGCTTTCACACACACATGCATATACACAGTCTCTTCTGCTTTCATGTAGGCATTCACTCATGCACACAGAAAGATAAACACACTCATACACATACATACATACACACTATTTTTTTTACACTTACTAAACAGCAAAAATGCTGATTAATGAGTGTAAAATAATGGCTCAATTGATTTCACTTTAACTCACATACTCACATATACTTACACACACTTTTTAAAAAATTTTTTTTAATTATTTTTACATTCTACACTTGCTAAACAGCCGAAGCACTGCTTAATGGCAGACATTAGTTTTTTCTGCCCGAGCTCCACGGCAGACTCATTTTTCAGCAGGCATTACTTATACATTAATACTTAGTGGGACAATGTTCGTTCTCCAGTCAGGGTGCTGATGTAAAGTTTGCCCATTTTCTAATCTTATTTAATCAGGGCTAACCATCATTAACTGCACAGAAAAAGTAGCAACATAGGCCTACACTTCCAAGATTATCACTGCCTGCAGACATTAAATTCTGTGTCATTGGCACACACAGTTTGTAAGCACAAATAGTATCAGGGAAACAGTAACAAGTATAATCTAAATTGATTACATCTTCACAACAGGTAACATACTGTCTACTCTTCACATTTCTGGGGCTGCTGTGGGTGTATATGCCAACTACCTTGACACTAAGTAATGTTTTTTTTTTCTTTGCTATGACACAATACAATGCTAAAACAGCATGTAGGGCTCCTGCATAAATCACTGGCAGGGATGGAGCCATTTGACATGGATGCAGTAGCCGCTCCCATTTCACCTCTTTCCTTTGCTCATTGGATCATTACATTCTTCACCTTAACCAGTCAAAAAATAGTACATCTTATGCCAACTGAAATTATTTTAATGCTTTTATTGCACTCAACAAAACCACCCTCTATAACTACTCCGTTGCTCCAAACAACCTGATTATATATACGGAATGTTGCTGATGCTTTTCATTATAATCACCTAGGATCGCTTGTCTGTTTCAGTAAAGGATATTCCATTTTTAACTCAACTGTGGGTTACCTACTATTTTTTATTTGATTATTTTGTAGCATGTATTTTACCATTTGATTTTTAAGTAAATTAGTTGCATAACATAATTCAGGAAGTGAACATCACACCCTCCACACTGTGAAGTATCTTCTTGGTTTGTTTGATATTATGTTCCTACAACTAAAGTTGATAATTGTTTTAAGAAAAATTTGATCCCAAACATTTAAATTAATTCACATTTCTAAGTGGTTGAAATTCGGTGGGTCAAAAACTAAACAAGTATCATATAAAGGAAAGATCATCCATTTGTTTGAATGAAGTTGAATTCTGAAACAGAGATGAATGTGCTCATCTCTTGCAGACAAAAATGGAATATCATGAAAAGGGCACAAACAGTAAATCTTATCATCTGTGAACATTTTGATTTTAATTACATACTTTTAGAAACTGAATGGAATTCTGCAACAAGAAAATGAAAGGAGATTACCACACAAATTGAACAAATATGATGGAAAGGAAAAGCCTTGTATCATATTAATGTTAATGAAAATTCTGTTAGGAGTTCATCCTGTTTACTGAAAGATACAGAAAAAATTAGCATGAAACACTTTCTCTTAAATTCAGCAGGTAAGTTAGCCAGCTTCATTGGTGCAGAAGGATCAAGTTCTTAATATGGTCCAGGTGACCCAAATTCAATTAGTAATTCATGTGTATTGAGCCGGCATGGTGGAAAAAGGGATGATGAAACAGTTCCCTGCTCACTTCCTCCATTAACCCTTGCATCATGCTTTTAAGTTTCACTCATTATTTGGTACAGCTTTTTCAGTACTGGTCTGGTGTGGGGTATGTGCTGTGGGTATCTGCATGTCTTGCATGCATTTGCTACTGTTACACATTGTTTGTATATTCACATCAACATGATCAGCAGATGGGACCAACAGTTCATTGACTGTCAACATTCTTGTGTCTGGTTCTGTGAGGGGAGCAAATCATTTATTATAGCAACTTGTGAATTGAGCTATATGAGATATTATTGAACTGTCATGCTTCCACAGTATCATCAGGTAGTGTGTGCATTGGTGCTTGGTGTTTGGTTGTGTAACTTTTCATCTTATCATGTTTGTGTGTGCCAAAACATTTATAACACTGTCCTGTGCACCATGTCATATATTCATAGTCATTGCAGGTTACCACTGGCAGACATCTTGTTTATAGGTTCCTAGATTAGTACTAGGCTAACTGCCCTTGTGAGCCATTTTAAGCCTAGCCAATTATCCCTTGTGAGACTCAAACCCTGTACCTTGTGTTTGTAAAGCAAACACCTTAACCATTAGGCCACCCTCCCAACCCCTTTGTGTATATGTATCATGTTACTACCTACTGGCCATGCTTAGGCACATAGGAGATGCACACAGCTGAAAATTACTGTTGTATGGTGTCATCTGCATGTACAGTGAATGGCTGAATCACATATCAGTTACTACCGCGTCCATATGACTTTAGTATTTTTCTGCTTCACTGTTCCTACATGTGGTATATTGTGGTTTCATGACTGTCCCTTTGTTATATCTTAATGTCATCATCTCAAAAAATGTGTGATGTCACAATGATTTTAGTAATTAAATAAGTGGGTAACTGGGTTTCTTTGAAGTTCTTGCCTGAAAGAATGAAAGCTCTTACCTTAATAACACACACACACTCGTGTGTGTGTGTGTGTGTGTGTGTGTGTGTGTGTGTGTGTGTATGTGTCCTGGAGTTCTCTATTTTCAGGAGAAATTGCTCATATGCCTGATGATTCTAGAACCCTGGTTCCTTAAATATTTGACATGATGGCCAAAAGTAAATTTAGACTCTAGTAGTACTCCTGATTGTCAACTGAGTATGTCTAGTAAGGAATTCCTAACAATTATATATTAAGTTTTGTATAAATTAATAAGCAAATCGCTGCCATGGGCACATTTAGTTAAATTACATAATGTATGAAATGTGGCAGTATCATCAGCACTTGAAATTATTTTGTCCAGTTTGACGTCATCCATTTAAATGTTATAAAATGTATCAGATTTCAAATCATTAAGATGCAAATTAAATAAATAAGAGTTTCAAAACAGAGCCCTATATTGTGTGTATGAGGCCTCAAGCTCTACAGTCTGCTATGTCTTGGTTAACTAATGGTGCTGCCAATAATTGATGTCCTTGATCTAAAGCTGCTAATACATTCGTATAAAATCCCACACTACATGTGGTAGTTTATATGTTAACGATATAAAAGTGCTGTGAGATATCTACCATGAGTCTATATCACTTCATCAAAGTTTACTTAACTCGAAAGGCATCAAACTAACATCATGGAATGAACCTTCATCGACTTTTCACATCAGAGAACATTTTTCGAAGGAGTGGAAGTCACTTGGTTAACATACAGACATTTATCCTTTTCCCCACTGTAGTGTGATCTCAGAGTTAGTATCTATCAGTAGAGGGGGCATAGCCTCCCACTTTGATGGGTTTGATGTACTGTGTAATGTGTGCAGGTAGGCATGCTGGGCAAGTGATTTCTTACCATTAGGAAAAACATTTGCTGATGTGAATGTTCAATGAAAGGCTGTTCACTGATGTCAGTTTGATGAATAGCCATTTGAGGTAGGTAAACTTCGATGAATTGATATATACCCATCTACCACACTGCTATTTAGCAATTCCCCCTGGAACTTTTCTAACATAAGATCTCATCTACACAAGACAAGAGACTTCCTGGCCTAATGCTAGTGGCTCAGTTCTTGTATCATTTATTATTAGAGATGGGCCTTACACTGACTTCTTTCCAGCCAGCACAGATAGTGACATCCTCAAAGCTGGAGTGAAAAAGATATGCCAAGGGTTCCTCTATGTTATTGGGCAAAATTCATGAATCCCTATTACACGTCATGCTGCTTTGTTAATTTTCAAAGGTTCCATAATGATCAGTGAGTTTGTTGTAATAATTAGTCGCTGACAATATTCTCCAAGGACATATGCCCTAAATTATGAATGGAGACATTAAAAGTACTAATTAGGTGTTGAAAGTGTAAAGCTTATTTTTATCTATACTATATACATTCCTGTCATTATTATTCAATATTATATTTTTTGCTTATTTACTTTGTGCTCCTTTAATATTTTTTTAAGTTTGTTAGTTATCTCTACTCCATGGTTTCCCTCTCTTTTCTTAGAATGTGTTTAATCTGTATACATAAGATATATCAACATTTAACTTATGACTTAAAAGTTAGGTGTAGCTTGTGCATAAATTGAAAATACCAAGAGATACAATTGAGCCACATCTGCTTCACATTATTAATATTACTGTTTAAAATGTAATAGTACAATAAATCCTGCCAGCAACACGGCTACTGTTGCCACCTTCACCCTTAGTACTGCACAAATGACTAGTATAAACATACCCAACCAAAATAAGCCAGTGCATGCTCTTTTACACTTCCCAAGTGAGATTCCTGGATGCCTCCCAACATTTTCTTAACGGATTAGGCATTATCTGTCTTAAACATCTAGCCCTGTTTGCAACTATTTCTTCAAATGAAGACATTAGTTATATTTCTTTTTTGCAGTGCAGTTTTCTATGACCAGTCCTTCACACACTTCAAAGCATCCATGTCCCAGGATCAGTTTCAATATACTGCAGACAATTTATAAAGGTTCATTTTTGCTACATGCGAGTTGCAGAATTATCGCAGGACACTTCAGTTTATCCATTATTTCAGCTTTGGAAACTATGCAAACCTCTCAATAATTTGCACACATTTTCTAAAATGCTTTGGGTACTGATTAAATACTAAGTGGAAGTCTGAAAAATCTGTATATTTCAATAGATGAATTAATATATTAAATTCATTTAACAGAATCTCTGGTAAGCATAACACACAGAAAGGTACTTTGTTCCTGGCATGGCAGACATCAAAGAAGCAGACAATGTTTAATCTTTACAGCCTTACTAAGATCTTACCCGGTGATTAAATGAGTATAAAGATGATGATACTCAAATTCATTAGGTTCAACTGCATCATTGCTGTTCTCCACAACATAACACTGTTGATGCAGTTTCTATTTGCAGCCTGGTAGTTGTGTGAACATGAAATCATTAAATACAAATCGGATCATTACTGAGACTCAAACCACTACATGGGGGAGCAGGGAATTTGCCCTTCTGATGTTTCCCCCTCAGACTGTCATGGTGAGGTTTTGACAGAATGATTTTACCCAGATGAAATTTCAGAAGACTGGCACTCAAGAAACAGGAGCACAAACTAAGATTCTACAGACCTGTACAAATATTTATTTTATTTATTTATTTTTTTAAAAAAGCAACCAAGTTGTTAACTCTCTTAGTTGGTTCAAGCCATTTCTAAACACACATATGCACTTCTTTCTTCTCAAATTTTTACTTTACCCTCTCAAAGTTGCTGGAGTATGCATTATTAGCAGTAGTACAAAGTCTTTCTGAATATGATGAATGAACTCAAGGCAAACCATTCAAAACAACTAACCACCATGTAATGAAGGGAGCTACTGCCAGCACAGCTATCTGGAATTTTGTAAATAATTATATGTCATTTGTGAATATCAACATGATTTATATAAGATGCTTGTGTTACAACTGTATTAGAACTGTATGCTATGTGTATATCAAACTGGTTTGTACAGACGTGTTGAAAAGGTATTTTAAAAAGTTTTTGTGTTTGAAATGCATCCACAGTGTACCCTGCTGGAAGAAAACAGAAATGTACATTCACTACTGTAACTTTCTAAATGTATATATTTTAACAGTGGAAACTAGAATACAGGAGGTTAACTTTAGTCCAGTGAATTTTAGGAAAATAGCTGAAATTAAATTAATTTATAGGCTACACAATAAAAGATGGTATATTTCAGTTTTCAGTGCAGCTAGAGACACAGTCTGTGCTAAGAAGCTTTCCGCATTGTCTTCAGAGTGAATTAAGGAATGCAATTGTTTTATGACTTCCAGCATCTGACAAAGATCTAAGGTCTATGTATTTTTACAGGTAGATGCTAAATACTGTCAGCTTACAGCAGTGGGAATTTCACTTGGGAACTAGAGCCAGATGACAAAAAATAATGTCATTCTACAAGCTATCCCAGCAGTAATATTTGAGATATTAATTTGTGAAATCTCCTAGTTAGAAAGGGCTTTCTGTATTCTGGCTTGGACCTGACAAGAACTAGAATATCCATTCAATACATCTGCCTTGCTCTATTAGTAAGTTCTTCGGTTGTAGTATAATTCTTTTTGATTCAGTCAGGAATACAGTAAAGCTTAGGTTAGATATTTTATTTATTTGAGACTATCCTGCAATGTTCTTTTAAATATTTCCTGTGTTTTTGAATGCTGATGTCACTGTGAACTTATATTTAGTATTGTCTTGTTCTTTTATTATTTATTATTAAAGCTATTTAAACCTTTATGACTGATCTGTGTAGAGATATTTAAGTTTTGAGAGTACTTGCACATTTATTTGGTGACACTGTGTGGGCCACTCCTAATAGCCTTGCTCTTGTTCAAACTACCATTTGTGTTAATATTGATATTACACAGTAAGATTGGACACCCTTTGTTAAGGGCCTTAAAGTAGCTGATAAGGAATTGATTGGTGGCAGTGGTAACTACCTTATAGTCTGGGCATTGAGGGCATAGCTAATAAACCTGTGCCAGCCTTTCCCAGGTGTGTGTGTGTGTGTGTGTGTGTGTGTGTGTGTGTGTGTGTGTGTGTGTGTGTGTGTGTGTGTGTATCAGCTACTTGGGCAGGGACAAGAGGCAATAGCTGGACGCAGAGGATGCTAGAGGTCTTAGGTTGGTCACTCAGCTGAGATCTCAAATCTATAGCTGTGCCAGTGGGGTGTCTTATTGGGAATCTGGAGAAAGAGGGGGAAACCAGCCCCAGACAGACTGTTTTCTCTGTGTGCTCTTAACTCATTAACTCCAATGGAGCTCTGGAGGTTTGCTCTGTAACTTCCAATAGGTGAAGCCTAAGCCTTTTAACAGAATCAAATTAAAACACTGTATTTCGGCCTTTCCCAGTTAGGGGTCGCCACAGTGGAACTCCGGTCCGCTAATGATTGGCAGTAGATTTTTATGTGCTGGCTTGCTGGGCCTAACACACAACCTTCAAAGAAGGAACACCCATTCATGCCTGTCGACACACAGAAGATGCTCTAACTGAGAATCGAACATGCAACATCTAAATGTGAGGCGACAACGCTTCCGCAGCACTACCACCGCACAGAATCAAATGATGTACTCAAATTTCAAACAAATGCTCGTATCTCTGGAAATATAGGGGTTATGAAAGAAGTATAAATGACAAACTCTTCAGCACAAACTATTTTTATAGTGGTAGTATTTTTTAAATTATAAGTCAAACTGAATTTTATAACTTACAGTAAACACAGTAACTATTACGTTTTTAATATTTTGTAAACAACTTACAATATCTCAGCAACCACTCAAGTTACACACACACTGTCAGCAGCATTTTATTCATCTAACTGGGAGATTTCATATGAGGCTAAGGAGTTCTGTCTGTGTTACTTGACTGTTGAGATATTTAGAAAAATGTGAAAATTATATCTATATAAATCAGTATCATAAAAACAACAGTTAATATATATTTACCTGCACTAGACAGAAGTCAAATATTAATGCAGCTGGGTTTGCTATTGTGTAAGCTTTAAGCCGAAATAATTTAAACACATGTACACAGCATGGTTTTGAATTATTGATGTAAATATGAACAAGCATTATTTGATGCCTAGAGGCATCAGAAGGAGTTAACTGCACATGCACTTGGAAGAGTCACTTGGATGTAATGAGTTAAGGGAAATTGCCCTTGATGCAGAGAATTGCATCTGGAAATACTGTGTGTGCACTTGTTACCCTCCCAGTGAATGTCCCCCACTGTCACCAGTGGTGAGGATTGAGGGTCTTTGATTAATGGTCCAGTGGTGGGGTGTCACACATTGGCTGACAAGGAGCCAGTTGGCTGAGATGTACCAGGCCAAAAGACTGGTGCATGCCAACCTGACTAAAGTGGAAATGATTGCAGTTTTAGCATAGCTGTATCACAAACCAGCAACCAGGAAGACAGCTAGACTGGCCTTGGGAGATATAAAACTCTCAGAAAATGGACAGTTCAGCTTTGCCTCAGAGGACTTAAAAATCCATCTGGAGTTAAAGAGATTTGAACTGGAGGCCAGACGTTTGAAAATAGAATTAGCAGAGAGAGACTGCAGCATTTAGAGGCTGAAGAAAATGAGAAACTGCTGTTTGGAGACTGAAGAAATGGGGAAACAGAACTAAATGGAATTAGAATTAGCAGAGAGACTAAGACATCTGGAACCTGAATAAAATGAGAGGCAGCGGCAACATGAAAAGGAAATGCTGACCCTTTGCCAGGGTCATGGAGGTAACGTGGAAGGAGTAACCGAACCCCAGATGCAACAAATGTCAGTAAATTTCTTCCACAATTTACAAAGGGTGATAATTTTGCTAGTTTTATTCATATATTTGAAAGGGTATGTAAACAGTATAATGTTGACCAATGACTTTGGGTATGGTTCCTGACCCCCTTATTCCATGGTAAACTGTAACTGCTGTTTCTAAATTGTCTGATACTGATTGCTTAAATTATAATACCATTAAAAATTGTTTATTAGAGTGTTTTAAGTTAACGCCTGAAGCTTATAGAAAAAAGTTTTGTGAGAATAGACACAAGGCAGATGAAAGTGTGTGTGAATATATTGCTGAACTAAGTACTTATTTTCATAGGTGGGTGAGTGGATATCAGGACACCATTTTTGTAGGGCTGGCAGACATGAGGGAACAAGCAACAAGCACTTTGCCTGAGGACATGAGAATCTGGTTGGCAGGCAGAGAATTTAACACCTCAGATGAGTTGGGGAAAAAGGAGACCTATACCTAGCAAGCAGGCCATCACTGCACAGAAAAGGGATACCCAGTGTTGCACATGAGTCTAAGGGAACCCATGGTGGGAAGCCTAAACTGCCCCACAGAGTCTGTCAGTAACAGGGGAAGCCACTAGTTCAGGCACATGGCCACGATCAAGGGTTAAATGTTTAAATGTAACCAGCGGGGCTATGTAACATATAGATGTGCATGCAGGCAAGGTGAGAAACAAAAAGTAGGGGAGAAAGTAAGTGGGAATGTCAGAATGCCAGCAGTAAGTTTTCTGAGACAACAAGGGTACCAAACTACCATAAGACATTATATCCTATCTTAGTAGATGGGAAACAGGACACTGCTAAGAGAGAGACAGCCTCTAACCTAACTATTGTGAAGCCTGCAGTGGTTAAAGAGGAGCACTACGTAGAACCTTAGGAGGGACCCCATTCCAAATACCTTTGGCTAGGGTTCACCTTGACTGGGAGGGTGGAAAATGAAGGAAGCAAGTAGGTGTGTTTGAGGATATCCCTGCAGATGTACTGATAGGGAATGATTTTGATAATGCAGCACCTTATGTGCATGCAGTGACATGCAGTCAGGCTTGGAGACAAGTGGGTCTGGTAGCCTGTGGGGAACCCAGACAGACCACACACTTGAAGCCAGGGCTGGTGAGGTGGCTACTTCAGGGAGGGAGCTATGCAGTAGCAGTAAGACTTAAGGTGAGCCAAAGCTGCTTGTGGGTATTGATCTTCCCTTGGGCAAAATGACTGCAAGGGCAGAGGTGAGTAGTAGTACCCAGGCTAACAGTGAGGTACCACTGTCAGAGGATACCAGACTTTCTGTGGAAGGGGAGCCGGGAAGGGTTACAAAGTGAGAGTTGTGACAGACTTGGCTCTCAGACTCTATATTACAAGGCTTGAGGGAGGTAGTCAGGGAGTCACCAGATTCTCAAGGAAAGGGGGAATCTGTGTACTGAGACAAAGGGTTACTGTACAGAGAGTGGACTTCTGAGGGAGGGCTCTATGGTGAGTTAATACACCAGCTGGTAGTGTCCAGAACCTACTGTCTGGCACTTTTAGCGATAGTCCATGACATTCCCTTTGCAGGTCATATGGGCATAAAGCATACCATGAGACATATTATGCAGAACATTTATTTGCTTGGGATTTTTCAGGGATGTAACAGGGTACTGCAGGAGCTGTCAGCAGTGCCAAAAGGTAGGCAAGACAGGAGACAAGGTCAAAGCTCCTTTAGTGCCTTTGCCTGTGCTTGAGGAGGCATTTCAGAGAGTAGCTATGGATATTGTGGGGCCTCTGAGTACCCCAAGGTCCACAGGAAAGAAGTATATTCTAGTGGTACTTGATTATGCTACCAGATACCCTGAGGCCATGGCTCTGTCTTCCATAAAGGCAGAAAAGGTGGCAAATGCTTTGCTAGAGATTTTCAGCAGGGTAGGTTTCCCAAAAGAAATACTGACTGACAGAGGTGTCAATTTCAACTCAGACCTGCTGGCTTGTCTGTGAGAGTGTTGTGGGGTGAAGCACCTAAAGACCACCCCCTACCACCCACAGACTAATGGTCTTGTGGAGAGGTTAAACTCTATGCTAAAGACCATGCTACGGGCACTTGCTGATCAGTTTAAGAGGGAATGGGACAATTATTTTCCCCATCTGTTTGCTTACAGAGAGGTGCCCCAAGAATCCACAGGTTTTTCACCCAAGTTGCTGTACGGGTACAGGGGGAGGGCACCTCTAGATCTGATTCACAATGAGTGGAAGGGTGAGTGTGAATCCCACAAGGAGTCTGTTATGGCACATGTCCTAAACCTCAGGACAAGGCTCAGTGAACTCATGGGCTTCGCCCAGGAGAACCTGGCAGAAGCCCAATAGCAGAAAAAGGTCTGGTATGACATGAATGCTTGAGCTAGAGAGTATGTTGTAAGGACAGCAGTAAATGGTTCTCATTCCTGTCAGACACACCAAGCTGCAGGCAGCTTGGGAGGGACCTTTCAAAGTGGTAAGGAAGGTCAGTAATAACTACATGGTAGAACTGCTAGGCAGGAGGCAGGGAAATGAACTGTACCATGTTAACATGATGAAACCTTACCATGATAGACAAGCCCTTAGGCTGAGTATTTACAGTGGATGGCAGAGAAGTCTGAGGGGGATCTGGTGACTGATCTCTTCAGTGAGGCTTGGACTGACACCTCAGTGGAAGGAGTAGCAATATCCCAGCAGCTATCCCCTACCTAAGTTCAAGAAATATGAGCAGTGTTACAGGAGTTTGGGGGCATGTTTACTGGGAAACAAGGGTGTACCCATCTGGTCCAGCACCACATGGATACAGGACCCCAAAGGCATATTAAGCAGACCCCTTATAGGGTACCTGAGACTGTCAGACTTTGAGGGAGGTGATACAGGAAATGTTGGCACTGGGGGTAATCCAGGAGTCCAGCAGTCCCTGGGCCTACCCAATAGTGCTGGTACGAAAGAAGGATGGTAGCACCAGGTTTTGTGTGGACTACAGAAAATTAAAGTCACACAGAGTTAGATAGTTATCCCATGCTGAGGACAGATGAAGCCCTAGAGCAGCTGGGTGACACTAAGTATCTTACCACTATTGATCTGACCAAGGGCTACTGGCAGGTGCCCTTGACTCCCACCTCTAGAGACAGGTCATCCTTTGTGACTCCTTTCAGCTTGTATGAGTTCATGAAGATGCCCTTTGGGATGAAAAATGCCCCAGCAACTTTCCAGAGGCTTGTAGACCATATCCTAGCAAGAACAGGAGATTTTGCCCTTGCTTATGTGGATGATATTGCAATCTACAGCCATTCCTGGCAAAAGTACCTTCAGCATATCAGGGAGGTGCTGGGCAGACTACAGAGGGCAGGGTTGACCATTAAGCCCAATAAATGCCAGGTGGGTATAGCAGAGGTCTCCTTCCTGGGACAGAGTATGGAGTGGTAAGATCAGACCAGAAACTGCCAAAGTGGAAGCCATTCAGGCATGGCCTGCCCTGTTACCAAAAAGCAGGTGAGGGCATTCTTTAGGACAGCAAGGTGCTACAGAACATTTATTGCCAATTATAGTACTGTAGCTACTCCCCTCACAGACATGACTAGGAAAAACAAGCCTGATAAGGTAGTGTGGACCCAAACATGTGAGCAGGCATTCCAGATGCTTAAAGGGGCTTTGGGAGGACCCCCTGTGTTATCCAGTCCAGATTACAGCACAGAATCAGTTGTGCAGGTGGATGCTTCAAACAGTGGGGTGGGGGCTGTACTCAGCCATGTTTTCTCAGAGGGAGAAGAGCACCCAGTGGTATAGCTCAGCTTTAGGCTCAAACCCAGGGAGGAATGCTATGCAGCTATAGAAAAGGAATGTCTAGCCATGGTGTGGGCACTGCAGAAATGTCAGTCTTATCTGTATGGAAGGAAATTCACTGCAGCTATATACCGCAATCCCTTAACCTGGCTACACTGAGCTAGCCAGCAAAATGCCAAGCTACTAAGATGAAGCCTAGGGTTGCTGGCACATGATATGACAATGCAGCACCACAGTGGGGTTAGTAATACCAACAGAGATGAGCTCTCAAGACAGGGAATGGGGTAAAGTATTCCTAGACAGGCTCAACCTTCTCAAGCAATGTTTCTCAAGGGTCACTTGAAAAACTAGCTCGAGTTTTTAAAGGGGGAAAGAATTGTAATGAAGGAAGATACTGCCAGCACAGCTATCTAGAATTTTGTAAATAATTATACGTCATTTGTGAACATGAACATGATTTATATAAGATGCTTGTGTTACAAAAGTCATGTGTATATCAAACAGGTTCAAACAGACGTGTGTTGAAAAGGTATTTTATAAAGTGTTTGTGTTTGAAATGCATCCACAGTGTGCAATGCTAAAAAGAACAGAAATGTACATGCACTATTGTAACTGTCTAAATGTATAACAGTGGAAATGGGAATACAGGAGGTTGATGTCAGTCCAGCAAATTTTAGGAAATAAAACGAAATGGCAGAAGGAACTGAACGAAGTAAAGTCCACAAACTGAAAACAATAGCGTATAAAAATTTAATATCCGCTTTCATCAAACGACTTCATCAGAATACACTCAATGAAAGAAACAATGCATTAAATACACTCTCTTAACAATTAATTAACTCAGTAACAACTAATTGAATGACACAAAAGTTAAAGACACAGTGTTCAAGAATTAAAGAAAAAAGACAAATCAATGTCTTTGGTGATGGCTAATTTACGATACTTTAAAAAACATTTAAGATTAATGGTTTCATTTAGACCTGGGGTTTTATCTGATTTTAATTTAATCTGCCAAAGTGTCTCTCTTTGTTCTAAGTGGTTTTTAAAATCACCAGCCCTCATGTCTGGTTTACAAACTTCTAAAACAGAAAAAAATGAATTTCTTAAAGGAAGAACAGACAACAGAATGTTTATATAAAGCGTTATTTTGATCTTCACTTCTAATACTGTATAGATGTTCCTTTATGCATGTATCCAAACTTCTTGTGGTCATTCCCACATGAAATGCAGGGAACACACTGCATGTACTAATGTAAACAACTCCACAGGTGTTACAATTAACATAACCAGGAACTTCCAAAATTCTATCTGATGTTACTACGGTAATGTAGGGCCCTTCAGAAATATATCTACAAATCTTACACTGATGGCAACAAAACATGCCTTTCTTTCTGTTAATGGTGGAACTTTCATCTAAAGTGTGACATTCTAAAATTTGTTTAATGTTGTAATTATTACGAAACACAAAGCTCAGTTTAGTTCCAACAACACGAACAATGTCATGATTTCCTTGAAGAACTCTCCAGTTCTTCTCCAATATAGCCCTAATAGGATTGGAGTCACTACTCATTTCCAGGGAACACAACAAATCAGAATTAAATCTCATAAATTGTCTTTCACTGTGGAGATTAACTGTAGTGTCAACTAAACTGTCAAGTATAGCAGGAAAATGAGTTGAACGTTTGTTAAAAACTTCATTACCACTATCAATTAATAAATTTTCATCATAACCCCTTTGTAAAAACATACAGGCTATGAAATGAAATTCCTGTACTAAATCTTGTTCTCTAGTAGTCATACGACAAGCTCTGATGTATTGTCCCCTAGGAATGTTCCTAATGACATGTTTCGGGTGTCCGCTTGAATAATGTAGATATCCATTGGTGAAAGTTTCCTTCCTGAAGATCTTACTGTGGAATCTGCGATCAATGATGTCCCACCACAAATGGATGTCTAAAAAATTAACCACCAAACCCTTTTCTCCTTTAGTAAATTTCAAGTAACCAGGTTGAGAATTAACTTCAAAAATAAAAGCTTCAACAGTGTCAATATTACCATCAATAATGAAAATTAAATCATCAATGTATCTACAGTAGAAATTAATGTGAAATTTGCTCATCAAAATGGGAATACATTCAAGCTCCCACCATGCCATGACTAAATTCGCATAAGCAGGTGCCGCCAGCGAACCCATGGCGACACCTCTATTTTGTTTGTAATACCTGTTATTAAATAAAAAGAAATTGTCCAAAATAATTTCTAATAATCTGCAGATTGTAGATATGACACTGTTGTTAAAATATTTCTTTTTATGTAAAAAACTACGTATGGCTTCCACACCCTCATCATGTGGGATGCAGGTATATAATGAAATGACATCCATAGTGAAAAGGACATGTCTGTCCGGATCAAAAACCCCACTTTCAGAGAAAATTCTCAATTTGTCCAAAAAGTGCCATGAGTCTCTGACAAAAGATGGATCATTATTTACTAGAGGCCCCAAAACAGCATCTATGACTAAAGAGACTCCCTCAGTGATGGAATGAGGTGAAGAAACTATAGGTCTAAATGGGGGATTTCTTAAATCTTTATGGGTCTTTGGAATCACAAAAATGACCCCTATTTTTGGTTCTTGAACAACACAAAAATCATGTAGTTCAAAACTAATATCCCCTGACATAAGTGCCTCATACAAATGAGATTGTATTAGTCGAAAACACTTGTAAATATCATAAAGGGTGACCTGCTCGTATTCAACTGTGTTGTTTAATATTTCTAACATGTTGATATTATATAATTCCTGATCCATAATAACTATATTTGATCCTTTGTCACTTTTCATAAATCTAAATTTGCTACTCAAATTTTTTAAATTTTTTAAAGCCTTCCTTTCATCAAAACTTAAATTATCATGAACATAACCTTTAGATCTTAACAATTTGTCAGTGTCTTTAATACAAAGATCTTCAAATACTTTGATTGTGTGATGTAATCTGGGTGTATAGCTAGATGGCTTAATTAAAGCATGGTTAATATATGGCAAATCATGCATCACATAAGATAAGTTCAACTTCCTTGCAAATTTTTTAATGTCAATGATGGTTCTACTATAGTTAGCTCCATTATTGGGAACAAAATTTAACCCATACTTTAAGACTTTCATTTCTGTGTCAGTAAAAACATGTTTAGTTAAGTTAATAATGCTAAAACTGTCCATTTGTTCAGTTAAGCTTCGTCCCCCGAGTTGGACCCCAAAAAAGTCCAACTTCTAGTTAACACAGTTGTTCTATTGTTGTTAGAAAACTGATTCTTTTTGTTGACAGAAGAATCAATAAGAATAGTACTTGATTTGCTTTTACAAGCTTTATCTGTGTCCAATTTGTTGGAAAAATTGTCAACAACAGAATCTTGCTGGTTTCGTTCGACAACGCCATTGTCTGTGTTGTTGTCAAACTATCTTGTCAACTAACAAGGTAGACGCCACGTGTGGAATATCAGAACTGGCATTTTTGTCAGTACCATTAGGCGCAGAAACAAGGTTGTCAGTTTTAAGGACAGAGACAGCAGCGCTATATGTACGCTTGTTAGTAAAATTAATCCCGTCCTTTACTGCTGTTGCTTTGATAATTTAAAGCAAAATTATCATATGCAGTCTTGTTTCGGTAAGAAGTAATGTCACGTTCCAACTTTAACTGTTTCCTGTTCGTCACATCAGTTGAATGCTGATGTACCTCCTGCGATAAATGTTGAAAAAATGTACCAAAGTTATCAGCTGTAAGCTTACTTTTAACATAAGCTTCAATTTCACTAATTTCATCCTTTAACAAACCCATTTTGTGAATGTTATTATCAATTAAAAGTTTAAGAAAGCGTAAGCCAGCTTCATTAAAAAAAGAAACTAAAGTTTCAAACACAGGATGGCCCAAACCAACGCTGTTTGGGCATTTAAAAAAACGTAGCCCCTTTGAGACTATGCCCAATTCAATACAATGAGGAAAAATAACAATTCTCTAAATCAAGCGATTTGTACCTTTTGAGCAGTTTTAAAAGATGCTCCTGTTGACCGTTGAGTTGTTCATGGTTTACTTCATAAAAACCCTGACCGGAAGCACTAAAGGGATTATTCCCTCGGCTGAGCAGCTGCTCAAAACTTGCACCTCCACCATTACGAGCGCGAAATGGCAAACGTTGTTTCTTTGCTCCACGCTCATTATCCACTTGCAAAGGGCTTCCCAAATCAATTACTGTGTCCAACTCCTGAATGGACTCGACAGGACTAGAAGCTTGTATCGCATTGTCAGGACCACTTGCCTTAGCTACTAAAAACTTTAGAGAACTTTGAATGTCAACTAAAGTAGCTATAAGCAAGCTGTTCACTTTGTCTGCCCCCGATGTAGGTGTGGAATGGACAGTCAAATTGAGCAAGGTATCGTCAGCAACCTCCGCCATAGAAAGGCTGTGTTGAACAAATAAATGCAAAAAGCCACAAAACACAAATAAAACGAAATGGCAGAAGGAACTGAACAAAGTAAAGTCCACAAACTGAAAACAATAGCGTATAAAAATTTAATATCCGCTTTCATCAAACGACTTCATCAGAATACACTCAATGAAAGAAACAATGCATTAAATACACTCTCTTAACAATTAATTAACTCAGTAACAACTAATTGAATGACACAAAAGTTAAAGACACAGTGTTCAAGAATTAAAGAAAAAAGACAAATCAATGTCTTTGGTGATGGCTAATTTACGATACTTTAAAAAACATTTAAGATTAATGGTTTCATTTAGACCTGGGGTTTTATCTGATTTTAATTTAATCTGCCAAAGTGTCTCTCTTTGTTCTAAGTGGTTTTTAAAATCACCAGCCCTCATGTCTGGTTTACAAACTTCTAAAACAGAAAAAATGAATTTCTTAAAGGAAGAACAGACAACAGAATGTTTATATAAAGCGTTATTTTGATCTTCACTTCTAATACTGTATTATATTTAAGTTTTGGCAATAAACTTCATTTTCAGCTCTTCCCTCCTATAACCATCCTCCAAAGGATTAAATCTAGATGCTCTCATAAACTGACCTTTTAGTATATTATGAAAAATGTGATGGGGGTGCATGCTATCCCTATGGAGATTTTTTCCAATTCCATCTTTGGATTACTGACTACTTTTTCCTACGAGTGGAGTATTACCATTGGATTTTTGGATATTTCCATCTCTGAACTTTTTGTGACTTTGAGGTTGTGTTCCAGTGCCATTAGGGGACAGCGTTTATATGGTGACTGATTTTATTTGCTTTTCTCTGCTGACGCTGTTTCCGAGCTCTGTCGGCTTGCTGTGCTGCTTTTGGCTGTGTTGTTTACTATTTAAACCTTTCATTGTGGCTGATCTGTGTAGAGATATTTAAGTTTTGGCAATACTTGTAAATTTATTTGGTGACAGTGTGGGCTACTCCTAATAGCCTTGCTCTTGTTCAAACTACCATTTATGTTAATATTACACAGTAAGATTGGACACCCTTTAAGGGCCTTAAAGTAGCTGATAAGGAATTGACTGGTAGCACTGATAACTACCTTATGGTCTGGGCAGAAGGGGACATAGCTAGTAAACCTGGGCCAGCCTTTCTCATGTGCGTCTGTGTGTAAATCAAACCTCAGAGAGAGAGTGTGTGTGTGTGTGTGTGTGTGTGTGTGTGTGTGTGTGTGTGTGTGTGTGTGTCAAACCTCAAAGAGTGTGTGTGTGTGTGTGTGTGTGTGTGTGTGTGTGTGTGTGTGTGTGTGTGTGTGTGTGTGTGTGTGTGTGTGTGTCAGCTACTTGGCAGGGACATGAAGCACTGGTTGGACAGAGAAGGTGCTGGAGGTCTTAGCTTGGTCGCTCAGTTAAGATCTCAACTCTATAGCTGTGCCAGTGGGGAGTCTTACTGGGGATCTGGAGAAAGAGGGAAAAGCCAGCCCAAGACTCATTGTGGTCTCTGTGTGCTCTTAAGGGAAACTGCACGATGCAGAGAACTGCATCTAGAAACATATTGTGTGTGTGTGTGTGTGTGTGTGTGTACTTGTTAACCTCCCAGTGAATGTCTCCCACTCTTGCCAGTTTTGAGGATCGAGGCTCCTTGATTATTGGTCCAGTGGTGGGGCATCACACATTATAATAAGCACTTTCTGACAAAAAGGCAGACATGATGACCTACAGTAAGTTCGTGTTACTCCTGTCTACATTCATGACTTTGAATGTTTGAGCAACCTTTACATTACAGCTTGTCTAAACACTGCACTCTGATTAGATGCATCAGTATGGTGTGGTTTGGATCTAAAAGTTTTATGGGGCATAATCAAAAATAAATGTCGGTATTGCATTTGCAGTCAGAACTGAAGATATGTGGTACTCTGGGCATGGTGTAAACTGTAGTAGCTGTGTTTTTCCCCTCAAGTGTAAGAGGACAACCTTTTTTTTCTCTTATTATTAATTCTGAGCTTGGCTTTCCAGAGTTCTCACTGACCCCATGTTAGTATATTTTTCATATTATTGCATCTGTGTTTTTGTTTTATATATTTTCTACAAAGTTTTTTTGCACACATTAAATCTGGCATATTCTCTGTACTGACTACAGTCACGGACAGCTCACTTTCATGATTTTGTTTTACTACATGCATCTATTATGACTGAAAAACTCTCTTTTTATTATTTTAGCAAAATGGTTTCTCTTATCTTCCACATGTATACTTAAGGACAGAACATTTTACGTTTATATGCAAAAATTAACACGCTTCACTTTTTTATCTCCTAGTTATTCATTTAACTGGACTTTTACTCAATTTCAACTTTTTCCATATCACATACCTAACCCACTTCTAATGCTTGTGTAAGACCTTATAACTGTGAAGTAATTTCACTGGTTCTGCATACATCTGTCACTTTCTTTAACATTATATATGCTTTTCCACTGATTATTTCTGATACAATAAACAGTCATGTCATAATGGGTCAAAGGTTCAGTCTGGCATATTTTGTTAAAATAGTAACATAACTATCTATACTTTTTATTGAATTTTATTTCCTTGTGAAGGACAAACAGCAGATTTATGTCAGACTTTTCAGTGGCTGACAGTAACTCTGAAACTTGTGCCTTAACACAGCTAATAATTCCTCCCTCTCAAAACATATGTATTATAAATATTTAGGTCTTTTCTCCCTGTGGCATGCAGAAATGCAGTACAGTGTTCATTTTAAGTCTTCTTCAACATAACACTTGTAATCAGGAATAAAATGAATTGCTGGATCAGGAACTTCCCCATAGAGGGAGACGTCCTGAAGTCTGTATCTCCCTATTTCGTAAATGAAAGACAAAACACTTATTTGGAATTACTTATAGTAGTAACTAATATAAAAAAATGAGATTAGACATGAGACCGCATACTGCCAGCTTCACCAACTTTACTTTCAGATTGTGTAATAGTGTACAACAAACCAAGTCCACCCAATACATGCAAGGCTCTCTGAATGAGGCAAAACGCACTGATATTTTAAAGATATACTTGCATATTTTATGGGAGCGGCAGGACAGTCAGGAAGTGTGCAAAAATGACAGTAGTGAAAGTGAGGAATGGGGTAAAGAGAATAGAAAAAAACAGGGTAATGACTAAGAGAGAGAATGCACTGAAAGGCAATTAGAGATTGGTAGGAATACAAAAGAAATGCAAATATAATGACAGTAATGGTAAAAGAAAGCTTATAAACACTAAGCATGGTCAAGTAAACCCAAACTTAAAAAGAAAATGACTAGATATACATTCAATACTTGTTTAGAGGCCCCCACAGTCTCGGAGGGTGTTGAGTGCATTGCTTTGTAGACACTGCACATTGACTCTTCTTGGCCACAAGCAAACAGTACGAGTTAAACTAATGAGGTACCTGTTAACCAAAGTGGTCTTTGTGTGGATACCAGGTTAGTACACAAGGCTGGGCAGTTAAAGCCATACAGATTCTGTAAAGCAAAGCTAGTTGGCTAAATTTCACATAACTATGTAATTCAAGCAGTGCAAGCTTGCATTACACTTCACAGTGGCAATAACAAGAAATACCAGCAACAAAGCACATGCTCCTATTATATAGACTAGGTCGTTTGTACTTGTGAGAAAGTTAGTATATGGAGAGCATATAGTAGGCCTGTTAGTAGGAAAACATGGACAATAGCTGTTTTGATATAGATAATCATAGAGGTCCCGGCCCTGTACAGTGTGCAAAACCTCTTAGTGTGTTGTAATTAAGGATTTAATATGAAGGACAATAAAATACCAGGAAACTTTGCAGGTTTCACAACTTCAGTAGGTGTCGGTAAACAATGGAAGTAAAAAGCAAACTAGGAATGGCTAACAGGATAGTATATAAAAAAGAGAATGCATTTGTTTTGCTTGTAGAACATTAAGTACAGAACTGACAAGGATAAGCAGCCTTGAAGAGTAGAAAATCCATGCTGAAGAACTTATTCTATGCATACCATTACAAAGGAAGAAAAGAATCAGAACTGAACCATTACCACACTGAGAATTTGACAGCACCACAGTTTTGCCATACATCGGTCAAAGCTGGAAGACACAAGTGGGCCAAGGACAATGCTCAGTGGAAAACCCAACTAGACTGGCAAATGGAGACTGTACTACCATATCTGACAACCACCATTTGGAAATATGTACAGATAGTCTCCATGCCAGAGTAGAAGCTCGGAATGAATTGGTGACTGTCAAAATATGCTTCTCACAAGATGCAAATATCTGGTTTAGTTTAATCCATGACCAGAACTGAGCCCATGCTGACAGACAATATATTAAAATGTATTATTTTTCAAAATATGAGAAAAAGGTCACTGAAAGGCTGTACTTTTAACAGTTAATGTAAAGTGATCATCATCACAGAATTCCATAATTTGAGAACACTCTTCTGCACACAGAAGATTAATGGAGCAGTGATGTATGAGGAAACTGATGGAGTAACCAGATATAAGTTTGTATGGGGGGGGGGTAAAGTAATTATTGTTAATAACATGCAAGTACAAAATGTTACTCTGTACTCAAAGCTAATTGGAGACTATGGGAAATCTATCTAGATGATGACTATTCCAAGGTATGTATTTATCACATCTGCAGGAAGATACAGATTAGGTAAACTCCCATCTTGTATTTCATTTGCACCTGGATTAAATCAGAGAGCTGAAGTGGAGAAAACTGAAGGACTTGGTGGGGTTATCAAACATAATCATTTATAGAATGCATGGACAGAATCCATCTTCTTGAGATCAACAAGAGTAGTAAGTCTGCCCATGTCAAAAGTGATAAAATGTTAAAAAAAATAAACAAGAGTAAATGTAAAATTAAAGTTAAGCTAAACAAGTCATGGTATAACTTCAGAAGGCCTGAAACTAGATAAAGAAAAGCCTCAGTTGCACTACTATACCAAGAAACAGAGTATAAAGGATTAGTCCAGATAAAATCACTTTAGCTAGCAGATCTACGAGACTCTCTGATACCCTTCCTGTGGGAACACCTTGTTGAAGTTTCCAGTAGTTCATTCAGTTAAGCAAGTAGATGGATAAGTGTTCTTGTTCTAATACATCACATTCAACAGGTCAGTTATTTAAGTGTGGGAGGGGCCATGGGAGCTGATTGGAGGAAAATCCAGGAGATGGAAAAACAAATCCTTGCAGCACTTCACAGCAATGATGTGTTATAAAACACCTCAGATTAATGTACACGTTTTGTATACCCTACAGAATTACTGAGTTCTGGATGATTAGTGTAAAGATTATACAAAATGGTTCAGAGAAAGAGTTCTGTGAACACCATTCACAGTCAATATTATGCCACCAACACCCCCTTCTTCCCAACCAATAGCTGATTTCTTCCTCATCCTGCATTCCCCCATTTCCAACCCAGGTGTAATGCATTGTACTAAATATTAATTCAGTCTGTTTTACCAATGATAGAAATTTGTTAAAAAATAAGGAGTTGTGAAAGCATCTTAAAGACATGTACAGAAAATGCTGAGATAGTCAGATCCCTTCTACTATTTAAATTACTAAAGACATATTCTCAGTTTTCCCAGTCTGTTTCTCGGCGAAATTCAATCTCTTCATTTCTGTCCTTCTTTCTTCTGGCCACTTGCTGATGACACCAACTGACTATAGTTTTTTTTATTTGTTTGTTTAGCATACCATTACATAAGGAATTTATGAAAGAACAGAATATCAGCTAAAATGATTCTGCTAAACTACATGCATCAACATATGGTATTAAAAATAAGAATCTTTAGATCAGATTAACAGGATTTTGTTTGATGGTAGAATTTGCATTTTCAATTCAATCATTTCTCTTCCCACATTCACTACATGCATCTGGCCAAGTTATACACCACATTCCATTTTAACAGTACAATTTTAGAAAAATACAAAGAAAGTATCTGACAATTAAAAAACAATGTTGTATGAAGAATTAGAGGGCTCCAGAAATTTCATACGAAAGGGGTTATACAAATTAAGGTGCAAAGCTTGTCTGTCCGTTCTGTATACAGTGAAAATAATCCATAATTGATTAACTTCTATGGTGAAATGTAAAGGCTGAGTCTATACCATCATTGTATTTTCTGTATATATCACACATAAAATGTTTTATGTCCATTTTCATACTGAGCTACCAAAAAAAGGTGGCAAACAGGATATTAGGAACCTCACAAAGGTATTCAAACATTTACAAAGTATTTCATAGTGTAAATACATTTTGTAGATAATATACATGGGATGTAATGCTATCTCACTTGTATTTTCAGCTAACATTTTTAAAATTCAGCTGTTCAGAGAACATAACTAAAACAGAAAATCATTAGGAAGGGTGGTATATGTATACATTTCTTAACACTGCTGTGAGAAAAAGTGTAATAAACTTTAAAAAAATGATGTTCCTCCAAAGGAAGAGGCCTGAGAAATGAATTAAGATGTTGCAAATCTATATTGAAGAAAGTATTCAGTAAATGTGCAATATTTAAAAAAATGTGTAAAGTTCTACTCATAAAATGAACATCCTGCAGTGTAGAAATGTCCATCCCTCTCTGCAGTGCAAGACTAGTACTCCTTTGAAGATGCTTAGTCAAGTCACTTGATAATGATTTTTCATTGGACACTAGATTGTTGAAACCTTCACATTTGCACTTAAAATTTTACTATACAAACAAGGACAGCTTCTAAAATTCAGACTAAAGCCATGGCAAATCTTGTTTAAGGATGTATAAATAGACAGGATTGTGGTTGTTACCATGGTATTATACAGCCTACAAGGTGTTTAAACAGTTATAATTTTGTCTTAAAAGCCAGAGACATTAAGGACATAGTATATCTTTAAGCCAGAAACAGCTTTGAGTTTAGATGTTAGATAACTGCATGTGCATTATCTGTTAAAATGTTTCTTTTCAATTTGTTATAAAAGTAATTTACTGTATACATACTTATTTGCAAAGTAATTGCCTTATGGCTCATTCATAAGCTTAGAATGGTTTATTTCATATGATGCATTTTTAATTCTACGGTATATGCTGTTTGAAAGGTGAGTGCTCAGAGTTTTGGTTTACTGGTGGCAACATTACCGTAAACTTAGGAAGAGAATGTTTGGTGCTAGACAGTAGCCACCTACTCACCCATCCTAGAAAATACTCCATAAAACTTCTGGGAGCAAAATAATTTTGCTCAAGTTTTAATTTCTGTTAAGACTGCAATGGAAGGTATTTGGCTCAGTCTAAGATGGCTGAAAATATTATGAACCAATGATCATAAATGAAGTGTTGCTGCATGTTGTAAAGATCACTTGGATGTGACAAAGCATGGCTATTACTCAAGACCAGTGGACATTAACTTAAAGTCCAATTGCCTCAGTATATAAAGAGTCAAGTTGAAATATTGCTGGTGTCATCACAATTAAATACTGACTGCAATCGTGCAAGAGATAAAACCCACAGACTCTGTCTAGCACAACACTTGGTGACAGTAGGGAGATCATATAAATTGCCCTTGTATAGTCTGCAAAACATTTGTGGTCATCAAATGTGTATGTATACTTGCATCCACAAGAAAATATACAAAAATACATATAAGTATATTCTGAACTGCAGTTGTGTTTATTTTCTGGTCAGAGTAGTTAATAAACAATCAAACATTAGGTAAGAGTATGGAAAATGTAATTATTGCAATTTTCTAAGGAGGGTAATAGCAAATGAATTTCATATGCACAAGGAAGATATAAGCAGCCATTTATGTGCAGCTGAAATGTAGAGTAATGAAAAGAGTGTCAGCCAGGTAATGGCTGCTGGTATAGAGCATGCACAACAACAATTCATTCCACACCAGATGATTTCAGAACTAAGTTAAAATTAAAAGTAGTATAAGGCGCAAAGGAAAATGCCCAGAAATTGCGGCTGCTGGGAAAATAAACCAGGTTGAGGTTGCAAAGAAAGGGAGAGGCAGAAGCTGGAGGAGGAGAAAAGCTTAATCTTTGTTCAAGACACTTGATTAATGGAGGAAGCCAAAGTCTAGATGTCAAGATCAGTATCAAATTCATCAGTATAAAAACAGGTAAAGATTCATGTTTTTATTCAGGCATTTGACACAAATCAGCACTAATTAAAGAAGAGCAATGGGTGAGGTTTTTAATTCCAGTTCTCATGGATAAAGAAATGCAAGCTGGGACCAAAATGTCAGATGCGGACTGCCTGAATAACAATAAAAGTTAAAAGCTTGTGGCATGGTGGTGAATTTATGTCAGGAAATGCTGTTCTGGTGAGATGTGATGTACATATACCATATTTTTATTTTTATTTTATTTTATTTTACATTTGTTAACCGGGGGTGTCTGACTGAGCCGAAAAGGCCCTTTTTCAGCAGAGGCCCGGGGAGAAAAGCTTCACAAAGAAAAATTACAGACACATTTAGTTATTCAGACATGATCAGTATACACACAAATTACAAGAGACATGTTTTTACAGTGGTATGCGGCACAAACAGTTACAGTGGAGAGAACAATAAAAAAAATATTAATTTTAAAAATAAAGGTAAGTAATAGATTTGTGGTGTACGGCTGAACTTTGGAACGTAGGTAGAATACATACATAGTACACAGGTACAGTACATACATTGTAGATTAGCCAGTGTTTGTGAGTAAGATTGAAAAACTATTATCAATCGCTCTAGATTTAGTATGTATATGTTACCCGCTTTCACTAGCCTGGGGAGAAATCATGGCACTGCCAACTTTGCTTGAGATGTTGCCTGATTAGGTCTTTAAAGGAGGCTTTGGATGATGTGTTTTGAATGCTAGTAGGGACAGAGTTCCATTTTTTAGCCACCAAACTACTCTATAGTGCATCTTCAAAGCTATTGTAGCTGTTGGTGACTTCTAGTAGTAGTTTGCTTGATGATCTAAGAGGCCTTTTGGCTGAGTGATGTTGTACTAGGTTTTTGAGGGCAGGACACTTATTGGGGAGGTAATAGATAGAATGACAGAGGCAGAGCTGATTGTAGGTTAGGAGGTTGGGCAGTTCAAGCCAGTGGAGCTGTCTCAAAGCAGTACAGTGATGAGTTCTATATGAGCAATTTGCAGCAAAGCGGGCAATTCTGTTATATATAGCAAGCTTCCATTTTTCTTAGTTCAGTTTTGTTGAGATTAGTCAGAATGGGAGATGCATAGAGTAGGGTGGATAGAAGTTGGGAGCGAGCAATGGCTGATCTTGTGTTGTTGGTAAGAAATGGTTTGATATGGTAGAGTGACCCCAGTTTGGCATGTACTTTTTTAATAGTTAAGTTCAGATGACTATCAAATTTTAGGTGGGAGTCTATGGTTATTCCCAATAGCTTAGCCTGTGCCACTGGAGCAATTGAAGTAGCACTTGTGGAGTAGATAGTGAATTGACTATTATGGTTAAAAAAAACTGATGGTGGTGTGTGTAGACAACATATTATGGTAGTACAAAACGGTAGCAGTATACAGTGTGAATCACCTGCAGAAATGATGATAAAAAGTCTGGAAGCTCAACAACTGATATGTTTGCCTTTCACAGAAAGGCATTTTAAGAAATTGCAGACTTTAGGTAGATCCTGATTAGAAAAAGCAGTGGAAAATGCCAGAAGAATTGAGGGGAGCCCTGTATATCTATTCAAGAAGTAAAATGTTCCTCTTTGTGGATTTACTCAAGCAGTACCAGGAGCTTAGCTGTGCAAGTACTTCTGACTGCAAGCAACTTGCCCACAGCTGTAATTCCAAACCCGTGAACTATAATGACTGCTGTGTCTCACTGACACTTTAAAAGGGGAACTGTAAAGTAAGCAAAAATATGTTAAGCAGTAGAGTGCTTTTCTTTTAAGTTGAAAAAAACATAGCCTGGACTTTTTTCACTGTAAATAAACCACATATAAATTGAAAAAAAAAAACTGTCTCCACTGTATTATACCTGCAACACATTGTTCAGTTGAACATGTTAACTGACTCTTGAATCTTATAGGAAAAATTCAGACAACACAAAAAAGGGAGATGTAATATGAATGCTTTTAGAGATGGACCGGAGGAAAACAAATCAATGATTTTAATTTTGAAAGGCTAAGAGATTTAACGATAAGGATACAAGAATGCCATATTTTGCCTAAGATGATGAGGGAATAGTTAGCAGATCAGGGGTGCAACAGTGTTAAGGAAATTGGGAACATTGATTGCCTCTATATAGCCAACAGGGCACAACTGCATAATACCATGTGCATAATCCAGATATGGATACATGGGAACCCATTGGACAGCTTAAAGCTTTACACTGGACTGCATATGAACAGAGGCAAAACGGTGCTTCAAAAACATTACAAAGTCTGGGAGTAAAATATTCTGAGTGAAACATGAGGCATATAAGGTTCAAAAGTCCATAGTGACAGGGTGAGGCATTGAAGCCTTGTGAGGAAGTTAATAAAAGCAGCCACACAATAGTGGTAGGTTCCCTTGAAACTGCAAATGTTCTAAATTATCACAAGGGCCTGTACCCTGGAATACAACCAACAGTGCTAAGAAGAATAATGTATTAGAGGTAACCACTGTTAAGCCTGCCATTGTCCAAGAGAAGTAGCCCCTGCCCGAGTAGCCCATTTCAGTTAGGGCCAAGGGAGGGACATTTTTTTTCAAGTGCGATTAACCAGTTTCTTTGGACTGGGAAGAGGGGCTAAGACACAAGAATATGGAAGGGTCTGATGCATCCCAGGAGATATTCTAATAAGTAGACTTGAATAACATGGTATCCTGTGTGCATATTGTTACACATAAGCATAGGAATGGCTGCACAGGCTGAGACCAAGTCAGTGTTGACACCTTCAGTAAAGGCTGGTGAGGAGGCTACTTCAGGAAAAGGGTGAGGTGTTAACAAAAAGCTTGAACTAGGACCACTGCTTTCAGGAGGTGATGCACATCATCTGAAAGGAATCATTTCAAAGCAAGAAATAATTGAGAGTAGTGAGGTTAAATATGAGACAGTCATTGAAAGGTTCTGGACTTCTGTTAAAAGCAGAAATGGGGAGGATTACAAAGAGAGGGTAAGAGCAGGCACAGCTCAGATTCCAGGTTCCTGGTCCTCAATAGCTGCAACTGTATACTGGAAAAAAGGGGGATGTTTTACAGAAAAGGAACTTCTAAAGAGACGCTAGATGGAAAAGTGATGCAGCAGTTTGGTAATCCCAAAGGTTTAGCACCATTCCACCCTATCATCAAAAAGTCAGAGACTTTCAAAACAAGAAAACTGGTTAAGATATGAGATTACATTAAACTTAATTTCTTCAATGTATCTCACAAAAAAAAAAAAAAAAAAAAAAAACTTGATTTAGTCTAGTGTTGAGGAAAACAAAGAAAATTAAAAACAAAATGTTGCTTCCAAAGGGAAGTGGAGCAAGCTGTACTGAATGAATTAAATGCTTGGTAACAGTATAATTTTTTAAAGAAATATGCAAATCTGCATATATCGAAATGTACACTTACTACCATGGAAATGTATGGTTTCCGAATAATTCCATATCTGCTTTTTGATCAGATGCCCTTGGAAGTCAAAGTTAACAATGTATTATACTATCTGTGAGGATGCTGAACATTCTATTTGGTTTATAAAAGCCAGTGACAGTAAGGGAAAAGTACATCCTTTAGCCAGAATCAGATAGTTACTTTTGAATATTGCTGTAATGCTTTTTTGCAATTCTTTATGTAAGTTTTGTACTGCTTGCATATTTAGCGAGAAAGTCCTATACTTTAAGTGAAGAGCTTATTAGGTCTGGATGTTTATGGCTGAATGGTTACTCTTTAGCTTAAAGGTTTATGCATTTCACTTGTTACTCGATACCCATCGAAAGGTGGCGGCAGATCAGAACTATTTTCTACAATTTACATGAAGGTTATGACTTAACAGTAAAATAAATCAACAAGTGTGCTTACTTGCTAGCATTGACAAACTGATGGTAGCTTTGCTGAAAACTTGGGAAGGCTTTGGAGCTGCAGACTTATGATTCATACCACCATCCACTGTGGGAAATATTAACAGATCCTGTGACAGTAATAATTTTGGTCATGTTTTAATTACTGCTGGCAAGAGTGCAAACAGAAGCACTGGACTCTGAGTAGGATGAAATTCTGTAGAGACGGTGGTTATAATGTTAAATGAAACTGCCCAGTACAAACTCTTTTTGGGTGTGGTTGGATTTGCCAATTACCCAAGGTAGCATTGCGCATTTACTATAAACTCTTAAGGCTATCTGCCTTTGTATATTAATTGGTACTACTACTACTATAATTCAAACCCTTGCATTGCTGTTTTTGTTGCAAAAGTATTGATGGTAGCACTGCATGAGTTAAAACACGCAGATACTCCCATCACAATTACCATTTATTATGCAGCACTCCCCCAGCTTGCCTTTATACAAATTATTTGTACGTTTCAAATAACTATTTGTTTAGTAACATGAAAGGTAATACATTAGGTGTCTGGGTCAGTATGAGTCACAAAAAGACCACTATGCTAAATGTGAATAAAAGTACCACTGTAAATATGGAGAGATTTGTCTATAACTTGCACGGAAGACTCATGGAAGCAAAGGCCCCAAAAGCAGACACATGTTAACATTTTCAACAACTTAACATCAGTCTAATTGTTAACATTCTACACATTAACACCCTAAGATAGAATACAAGCCACTTTTTCATAAGCATCACAAGCTGACCTTACAGCTGATCTTACCTCAAAGTGAGGTAAAATAATAACTAAACAATTAAAGAGCCCTCATTTAAAATCCACGGAAAAAAATCTTAGGATTATAGTCTGATGATACTTAAGTATCTAAATATAGCTTAATTAGACTATTTCAACTATTCCTTTGATAGCAAAATCCGTTCTTTTCCTTTCCTCTGACGTGATCAAGTACTCTACATTTTTTGTTTCCTAAACTGAGATTACCAGCTTGAATGTTCTGACTGAGGACAATCACAGAATATTTAGAATACATCTCACTTCATACCTCAAGCAATGACTGCATAGGGCATCAATATTAAGATGCAATGATATATCCAAAAATGACCTTTCATTTAATAAAGAATTGTACTTAAAGACAGAGTGTAGTAATATTTCAAGTCATTTTTCATCATCCACCACTCAGGAAAAATGAAAATTATTAAATGACAAATCTAGTATTTAAAAAAAAAAGCCATGCAAATGCACCAGCACCAACTGCAAGGTGCAGTACACACACAGAAACTTATCAATTTAAGCAAAGAATCAGCCATGCAAATACACCTTTCCAGCTGTTACCTTTAGAGTGTTATGTTACATCATATGATGATGATGATGCTGTTAGTGATGTCACTACTGAAGAAAAGACCCCTACTTAAACATGAGAGCAGCACAGACTTTGTAATAAACTTGGCTACTAATAAAAATCTTTATTACATTTTTACCATAACAAGGTAATGCTGATTATCTGGCTTTGCCACCGCTAAATGTCATCTTGTAGAAAGCATTCCTTTTGAAGAACAAGAGTCAAAGTCTGGTCCTACATTAAGATGAAGCATTGCATTCACTCGGTATATGGAAGGATAAATGATCACTGGTGAGACGGCACTATTTGTTACTCATTCTTGTCCACAGCAGCATACTCTTTATTTTACAAAGACTGAACAGCAGCATAATTAACATTTAAATACAACAAGAAATGAAAATATGAGTACTCAATACAAAAGTTGTTTCATCTTTAAGACTTATTTTCCTTCATGGCTAAATGCAATCTAGGTGTAACACACAGCAAAATGGCATGATCATTACAATGGAAATGAATGTGCATTTAACACACAAGTTCCCACATTGCAGTTTATAAGTTCCTTTTCTACAGTTAGCACACTAGACAATATGTGCTCCAATTAAAAACTGAAATATTAATCAGTGAAAATGGTATTAAACGCATCAAGTTTAAAATGACCTCTCTTAGGAACTGTCACTAACCAACCATGTAGTTTTAATATGCATCAAGATTTTTCTAAGTACTTAGAACATTACATCATAGCTGTTGCACTAGAATACAATTATGGCATACTAAGCAGTAAAACTGTAAAGACTTATTACAACAAACTGCATATATTTAGAAATTAGTTCAGTCAAAACTTGACTGAATGTTTTCGGAAAACATGCCAATACCATGAAACTAATTAAAAATTTGTTTTTGAGTTGTGAAGACACTTCTGTAATTATTTCACATTTTTTTCATGATTATTCTTTTTTTTCACTCCACACTGAACCCCGAATGCCTGGCAATCATCAGTTCCCTCCAGTCCAATCAACCCATTCATTCTGTATCAATGAGAAAAGGGTCAGCCATGAGAGACCGTGGCCAATGCAGTCATCAAGAGTGGTTTACAGAACCTTTCTTCATGCTCTACCTAATGTGCACAGATGAATATTCTAAACAAGGTAGGTCTTGAAATAAATAAATGGTTCTGGGATGTTTCCCTTGAAAGTCTTGGGCATTCAGAAGCCATGTAGTTGAAACACGTTTGTAGCCTTAAGGGTTCATTTGCATATATCCCATGGGCCTTCATAACAGGAGATTTAAGTAATTTAAAAGCGAAGAGTGGCTGGGTCTTTTAGCTTTCACTTCTGCAAGGGAGACATGCCAGTAAACAACCTCACAAAAAGTACAGCCGACTGAGGGCTACTGCAAGCAGATAACCCAAATGTGATGACTGCAACAGTGAAACACGAAGAACATCAAACGTGAGCATGGAAGATAATTTACTCCAGTCTCTGCCAGTAAAATCTGACCTCTCTGTGTGCTCTCTGAGTGGTCTCCTCTCCTCTCTACTCAGAGGGAGGGGAGTGGGCCATTTCCTTTAACTCCTCCTCTTCTTTCTTGCCTGGCTCCTTCAGTGCCAAAGCTGCTTGTCAAACCCTAGCACCTGGACTGATGTCAGGACTCCCTCTCCTCCCTGCCACAGTGACATGCATTGGATTAGTCTTATTTAATACTATATGCCTTGAAATGTAATCCTGGTATTTCATATGAAGTTTATCAAAAGCTATTCTTATATTTCACAAAAATATTTTTTTAAAAATAAGTATAGTAAGTATACATATATTTCTGTTTCCATACTCTGCTCCTTCCCTTTAAAAAAAATCATATATTCACATGATAATTTTAACAGTAAATTCAAGCTTTTTACTGTAGGATTAGTAATCAAAATTAATGTTTGGCTGCTAATTCAACATTATTTACCTGTACATCATAGCTGAATATTACTACCCTGTATTATTCTATATTATTTCGATGTAAGGAAATAGTCATAGATAGTAGTGACGGACCTAAAACTAATGATGTAACTTATAATACAGATTTCCTCAGGTTAGTTTAGTGTTTCAGCTCAGCACTATTCCTAAACATTTCTATCACACCATAAGCTAATTTCATATCTTTTGCTTAAGGTCTACAATCAAACTTTATCCAATACATTGTAAAGAAAAAATGTCTACAAACAGCATGCAGTATATTGGCAGCTCCTACATGTAATTCAATGTATGCAGATATTTTGCCCACCAAACAAATTTAAATAGACTGTTTCTTGACTGCCTTCTCAAAAATACATTTTTGCCCAACCAAATCAGGGGTTGCTGCATGCAGAGGGACCACTGGTTCAACATCCAAAAACTCTGTTTTAAACTGTATAGAGAAATTCATATTCTCAACAGTGGGCTTCAAACAATAAAACTGAGCTTCACATTTTTCATACTCACGAAGAAACATACTATTCTTTGATAAGAACGGATAGACTTAATATGGAGATGCATGGGAATAAAAAAAGTAGCAGCTTTCTATACATGCTTTCACATATGCAAACACAATATTATTAGCTTCTTGCCAGATAATCATAACAAATTTTTCATGGCACCCCCTTAAAAAAACTAAAAGTAACTTCAAATAGGTTAATGTAAGCTGAAGTTTTAACAGAGTGCGGAACGTATAATTCAAAAGGATCTATAATGGTTCACATGGGGTGCAATTTTCCTCCAGTCTCTGACAGTGAAATCTGACCTCTCAGTGTGCACCAACATTGTGAAAAGCATGCCCAGGAGGATAGGTACATATGGACGTATTAAAAATTGCACAACTGCAATGATGTCATTCTACAAGCCACTGATGAGCTTATCTGTGGAACTGCAGGACCTCAAGAAAATAAATAAAATAAACGTATGCAGTAAAGTTTGTGTAGGATCTACACAGAAGAAACCGACTTGCATATACATCTGCATACAATAATAAATAATTAATGTAAATATGTATATAATAGCATCTTTTACAAGGTTAATGTGCTGAACAGTTATTTATACTAACTGATCTGTTACACGACATGAACTTTTATTTACATTCTTAAGATATTTGCAACATGCACAGACATGGTTATACACCGCATGTCCCACCATTAATTCACTTTCTTTTCCCAAAAGACACTGCAAGTTTACAGTGGAACAGCAGAGTTCGTTCCTGACATGTAGGACTGTAGGGACAGACAAATTTGCTTGCAGTGATATCTGGCACAAGAAAAAAAGGACAAATCATTCAAAACAGTTCATATCTCCAGAGAAATATTTCAAGCCACACTTTTTTTTTATTACATTAGACAATTACTGATATTTTAATCGGATTACAATTAACTTTAAAATACAACGGTGAATGTTATTCCCCCATACAGTTGCCTTCTCCAGTTCAGTTTCCAGCTGAGATGTCTTCTGCACAGAGATTGCATACTTTCCTTGCAGTTTATACATGGTTTGTTTCTATTATTCTCTCTCTGAAGGCAAAATTCCATACAGCCAGAAAATTTCTTTAAAAGTATGAAAATAAAGAAGATATTTATTCAGTTATTGCAGCCTGGTGATGGTAACTTTTGTATATTTGTTGTGATATCTTTAGTCTCTTACTTCTTTGAAAATCCCAAACACATGCCAAATTGGTGATTCTCCAAGCTGAACACAGAAGTGTCTGTGTACATTAATGTTTGTGCTACTTTGTGTGAGTCTGTCTCTTTATACGTGTGTGTGTGTGTGTGTGTGTGGCGCATGCATGTGTGTATGTATGTATATATATATATATCTATATATATATATATATATATATATGTATACATATATATGTGTGTGTGTGTGTGTGTGTGTGTGTGTGTGTATGTTTATTACAGTAGACTTGGTTCCGTGCCATAAACACAGTGCTTGCTGAGATAGGCTTCACCTCTCCACCTCTCTTATGACCTTGAATAGGATAAAAACACACATTGGAAATTGAATGAATAAATGATTAAAAGTGATTTTGTCTCCAGGGTTTCAACTGCGGTCTAGATTAATTTAGATGCTCACTGCTTGCCATATTTATTTCTTTACTTACCTATTTATTTCTCTGCAGAACTAGTTAAACAAAATGTACTCCACAAAGAGAAGGTCTATGAATTACCCACCTACGAAGCAGTATTAGATACTCTGAAGTTACAATGGCAGCTCAGTCTTGATGCAAGTACATCACCAAGATTAAATTAAAAGTTTAGTATGCAGGGAGTGTTAAAATGAAAAGATGTACGTTTTAAGTGGTTTAAAACATTTTAATGTATTATTACTATTAACTTTCTTTTATTTTTATATTTGGGTGTTTTGTTAAGGTTTGGTCACATGACATACAATGCTGCATTTAAATAAGGCTTTTTTTGTGAATGAATAGTTTAGATGAAGTCTTGTATTTGGTGGAGATGAAAGTGTTTAACTATTCTGAAACTGAAGTTTTCAGATTGTTTTTTTTCTTAATATTTTTATTTATTTATTTTCCTATAAATGCTTTTATCTAATCTAGGTTGCAGTGTCCAGCATCTACCATGGAAAGCAGTGGGCACATGGCAGTACCCAGCCCTGGATGAAATGTCAGTCCACGGCACTGTGCATGAATGAGCACACACAAAAGTGCACATACACTCACAGTTACAGCTCAACTACTGATAATGTAATACCACCAGTCAACATGTTTGCATATCACTGAAATATGAAATGCAACTGCAAAGCCCAGCAATAACTTACACAAACAAGAGCAAGACATACGACCTCAACAAAGCACCACCTCAGATAAGACTCAAACTGGAGTACAAGTATCTGTAATGGAGAAATATAAACTGCATCTTTTCATCACCCACCTGCATAAGTATCACTATCTACTGATGTTATCTTGCACAAAGTGTAATGGTCATGTTTGCAAGTAACTTTCCTGCTGTACTCTTCATAATGAAGCTGCAAGTGATTTTGTAAAAGGTAAGGATTACAGTGTGATGTTTGATCTTTTAGCTTCACTGTTTACTTAGGTTTTTCTCTATAAACACACCTACAACATGATGCCATGGTAGGTACTGAGCAATTACTTACATACAACTGCAAAACATTGTGGGTAACTGAAAAGAACTTACCTCTATGGAGGAGTTGCTTTTTACTTACACTGTGGTTTCACTACTACATCATCACATTGTGAGGAGTCTCACCTACAAGAATTACTCAACAACTTGTCTTTCTAGGAAGTAAGAAATTATTTCTGATGCATTTAACACAGAAATATAACAGTGTTACACATTAAGGGAGCAGTTCTTACCAACAAAATAAAATGCACAAATAATGCAATTTTTGTATAAAAAACTGCATAACTGATAAGCAGGACATATCCAGCTCCAAAGATGTTTTACTTACACTTGCTTTAGAACATGACCAATACACATTAAAGCTCATTTTCTTTTCGGAAAGAAAATGTAAAGCTAGTCAGTCATCCTAGATGTCTGTCAACCTCTGCATTAACAGTGAACCAAGGATTTCTCAAAACAAACAAGTGACTGGCTGCTAGAGCATGTATTCTCCTAGTCAGGAGATTATGATCAAATTAAATCACCATATCTTTACAGCAAGCTTCACTGCAACTTAGAAATCAGAGTTAGCTCAACAGATCATGGTCCCGTCTCTCTCTCTTTCTCTGTCTTTTTTTCCCCTTATAGATGAGCCACGTCAAATAGATGAGTCAATATGAAAAGAAGATATTACTACTAAGACACAGAAGGAAAGACCTTTGAAGGAGTGCAACTTGTGGTACAGGAGGAGACTTACAGCGGTCCTACAAAAATATGTTATGAAACATGGCATCATCTGTTCTCAGGAAGGGTTTCAGCCAAAAAGGAGTGCAAAGAATAAGATGGCCAGGCAAATATTTGTTTTTTTGTCTGTGTGTGTGTTTTTCTTTCTCAGCACCAATTCTAAGTTTAGGCAGTGTTATGCAAAAATTACATGCTGGCATCATGCTAACTTTAGGATACCAGAGCGTTTTCCAATGTATACAAGGCTATAAAATCTATCATTGATCCTAATGGTAGTATAAATCGTATGCTTTCACTTTTCAACCTATGGCATAATTTTAGTTACAAAATGAAAAACAAAAAAGGAAAATGCCTTTGATCAACACTGTACCCTGTTTATTAGTGGATCTGTTAAATACTGTGTAGTCAAGACATCAATATAATACTGTGTTTTTATAAGGTGCAGTATACAACATATCCCTTCTTACAACACTATTGTGTATTTAAACATCTGCAACTGGCTGGCAAAACAGAATGTATCACCAATCTGGCAATATTAGAAAAAAGTATTTTAGCAGTTATGGCAGTGTAACTATTAAAAAGGATTATGAATGTTCTCATTTTCCATAAAACATTCCATCATGAGCATGCTGATGGTATTAAATAGGTTGTTACCGTATGAAATTCACTTCATATTTGAAGTAGCCTAAATTTCTAAATGTAGATAATGGTGAAGCATCTAGGAGCTTATTAAAAAAAAATCCCCCCACTGGCATTACAGTCTAGTTAAACTGGCAGATCATCCAAGAGTTGATAGTGTGCGACTCAAGCTTTATTATGAAGATAATGATGGAAACTAATGTCAGAACTACATGACAGAGTGCAGTTTCCATGATTATTAGCTCTGACAGCAAATGTTTCTACTTCTGCTGTTTTGTACCATCTGAGGAATGCTTCACAGAAGTTCAACCACACATTTCATTTTAGGCTTCTCTGCTTGACACTAGTTCAGATACAGTCAGACTGAAAACAATGGCATCCCTAGGAGCTTTTGGGTCCATCTAAACAACAGAGTGGTCATTACTGTTCATGCCAGCCAAGATGGTGTGGTTTAGTGATGATGCTGAGCGATCTGAACCCTCAGTTGGACCGTTGGCGGTTTCAGTGCGCTGACAGCACAGTATCTGTTTAAAAGTCAAACTCATTTCCTTGTCACGGTAAGAGTAGATAATAGGGTTCATTGCAGAGTTGAATTCAGCTAGCAGCAAAAAGAACTTTTCATACACAAGAACATCACACTTTGGGCAAAAAACATCCAGAAGTAGCAAGACAAGACCTGGAGTCCAACAAACAATAAATGCCCCTGCAAAGAAAAAAATAAATAAAGTTAATAATTCAGTATGGACTGAACAAAATTTGTAAGGCTCTTTCATAAATGTCTAATCTTACTGAAGTTTCTTCAATTTGCTTTAAATGATTCAATATTTTCTACTATTCATTTCTGCCAAGTGCAAAGGACTGGTTTATCAACTTCAGATTTTTGACTGAGACAGAAAAAAATATGAAAATAAGTGAGAATGGAGCAGTCTGATATACATAAAAAAGGGCTACAATGCTGACTAAATGGTGGTACCTCTGCTAAAACAAAAGACCTTGTGCTACCTTTAAAGCTGTTGACGGTCACTTCTCCAAATCAGGATCATCCAAAACTATGGCCTACAAGTTCAGTTGCACCAAATTTTCTGAAGCATTCAACCATCTAATTACAAGGGAAAGGGCAGCCAATACAGTGCATCTCAGCTGGCAGATCAAACAAGTTCCACAAATTGTCACATATGCATTCAAAACATCAATGTGACAGGATAAAAACAGAAACAGCAAAACAAATCTGCCATTACATAAAACATTCTAGAGGCACTTTACTGCAGATATATAACTTATCAATTACAATCAAATATCATGAAGAAAAAAATAAACTATATTACGCTATTAGCTAAAGAAGCTCCTCTTGTAACTATGGATAAGCTCCGCTTTACAATTCAAGCATGCTTAACTGAACAGGAAATAAATCCATTACTACTTTCTTCTTTAAGGTTAATAACTGTATGGGGGTTGCTTATATTGACTACTTGAAGCAGTAACTGCATTATCTGAACTTGTTTCACTGCATTGTACAAACAACCCTATACAATTAACTTTTAGACAAAAACAAGTCATTTTTGTAGCATCAACACATGCACGCACAGACAGATGCATGCACACACACGCTTTCTTCCTGTATGACACTCACTGCAGTGGGAACATCTAACTTCAATATGTATTACTCGCAAATACAGACCAGCAAATGCCCAAAAATTGTACTCATAAAATATCTAGAACCATATGAGGCAAAACTATTTGAAAAATAAACCAAAAGAGATGCAAACTGAATAATTAACAGTCCTTGCTAAAGGGAAGAACAAGTGAATGCTTTGAAAGAATATAACAAAAACGGTATCTTTCCAAGATATAAAAACACACATATTTTAGATACTTAGTTAGCTATCATAATGGATTGCAAGCAGGAGGGAGACAAAAAATAACTAAACCAATAAAGTTAAATATGAACTAAGAGAAATACTGAGAAAGGTACCTATTATACCAAATAGAAATAGCATATGGTAAGGGAGGAAAATAAAGTTTCAAAAGACTAAAATACACGACAACATAAAATATAAGATGATACGGAAGAAAGAAGTAGAAACTGATGACCTACCATAGGAAAACTGTCAGTTTTCTCAGCTGTTCGTAAGAGGGATGTGTGTGAGTGAGTGCATCTCAAGATGGATTGGCACACCCTCTGGGATGAGCTTTTGTGCTCCGTGCTCATTAAATGCCAGGACAGGCTACAGCTTCCCCATAAGACTGCACAGGATTAGGATCATGTAGAAATGTGTGAATGTAGCTAAAGTATTACAGCAGTATAGGAAAGAAAATAATTGTAATGGTAAAATAGGTAACTAGATTAATACCACAAAAAAAAAAAAAAAAGAATCGAATACTAATACAATGAATAGAAAAGATAAATAAATACAAAGGTAACAGCAGAAGAAAATACTGGTAATAGATTTCGAAACAGATACATTAAATAAATGATAAAAAAAATGAAATATTGACCATGAAAATTTTGAGTCTATTGTGCATAGAATGTTGCACCGATCCCAGTGATTGTATTAAGGATGGGGGGTGCAGAACACATAGGGATATGGAGAGCTTACCTGTAAAAAAAAAAAAAAAATAAAGGGCACTTCAAAAAGACAGTTACTTAGCTTTCAATGAACTTCATATTTAAGAAACTGACCAAATTGACATAAATAATGTCTTCTGATTTGAGGATGACAAGTCAGAAACATTCCCCGCCCCTTCTTTACATATGTGCCTTCATAGCTGTACTTGCTTAAGCTTCTCTGAAACTTTGCCACAGGCAGCATCAAACACAGACTTTTTGAGAAAATCAGACTGTATTCTAAAATAGATTTTAGGATCCCATTACTCAGTGTTTGCTGAGCTTCAGCTGTGAGAAAACATGGTTGTGTAGCAAGCTTATAGCATACTGGAGATGACTCATTTTTGCTATGTCAATATCATGGAAAATGATAATGTGGGATCAAGTTGCATGACGAGATATATATATATATATATATATAAATATATATATATATTATGTGTGTGTGCGTGTATATGTATATATATATATATATATATATATGTGTGTGTGTGTGTGTGTGTGTGTATATATATATATATATATATATATATATATATATATATATATATATGTGTGTGTGTGTGTGTGTGTGTGTGTGTGTGGGCAGTTTTAAACCTAGCCATGAATTCCCAGTGGGGGAACAGATTTCCTTTTGTAGTAGTTCAGAACACCACAGCTTTTGGCTAAAATACAATTAGAATGTTGGTTGCAGCAGAGCTATTTGACTAGCAAGGAGAACTCATTCTGTAGTTTGGAACTGATGCCAGGGGCCGAAGGCATTATCAAAAGCACAGCAGATTATGTTCTCTCAATGGTTACAGGCAATGCTGGATTTCAGTTAAAAGGTCCTAAAACTAACATCCTTGGTGGAATTTACCAAATGTTCAAACTACCAAGAGATATTGCCATTCACGATTGCATCCTGTCAAATAGCTCAAAAACAACTACTTTGCCAGCAGATTCAAGTCCATCTCTGGTCACTAAGAAGGAAGGAATTGATCTTCAAAGTCTTTGTTCAGACTGATTAGAACTGCTTCAGTGAAAGCACCATACGTCATGTTATTACAAATGTCTGCTAACTGAAGATACAACAGGCCTTCTTGAAATCATGTTGGGACAGATGTAACACATTTCTAGAGCTAAAGTCTGTTATGAGGAAACATATATTTCTGAACATTGGATGAGTTCCAGTGGCATGCAGTTGGAATGAAGGTTAACCTCAGTGGCAGCTGATGCTATTTTTGTTCAGGGTGCCACAGTGGTGCAGCAGTTAGCGCTGTGGCCTCACAGCAAGTGGTTCTCCCATTCGATTCTCGGCTGGAGCACCTTCTGTATGGAGTCTGCATGTCCTCCACGTGGTCGAGTGATGTCTAAAGATATGCAGGTAGGCGAGTGCGTGAATGGGTGTGCCTTCTTTGAAGGTTGGGCGTTGCACTGGCAACTTGGCACTAAAAATCCACTGCCAATCATTAGCAGACCAGAGTTCAGCTGTGGCAACCCCTAACCAGGAAAAGCTGAAAGACTTTTATAGAGGGCATGGTGGTGCAATGGTTAGTGTTGTTGCCTCACAGCAAGAGGTTCTCCCATTCGATTCTTGGCTGGAGAGCCTTCTGTGTGGAGTCTACATGTCCTGCCCGCAGTCGAATGACATTTAAAGACATGCAGGTAGGTGCATGCGTGAATGGGTGTGCCTTCTTTTAAGGTTGGGCATCGGGCTGGCAACTCAGCACTGTAAAAATCCACTGCCAATCATTAGCGGACTGGAGTTCCACTGTGGCGACACCTAACCAGGAAAAGCCAAAAGACATTAGTAATGGTAGTTGACTGTTTTTATAATATGAAGATGATGCCACTGTTGAGTGATGGATTAATGATAACATATGAGGAGAACTGATGAGGATGGTATCTCAGACTTTCAATAATTTAGGACACAGGTCATCAGGACAAAGTTGAAAGAAAAGGCATGATATGTAGGTTAACTAGAAAGTGGATTACTAGAATGGGATCTACCACAACACTGAAATCAGATTAATAGGTTTCACTGATATTCAGGTTTATGCAGCACTATTTATTAACCCTTACTGGTAATCTGGTCAATTTATCCTTAAAAGTTTCGAGGAGTGTCAAAGGCCATTGATCTTCAGTAGTTTAAAAAATATTCTTGGGAGCCGGTGCAGTTCTTTACATTCATCCATTCGTTTGCCAAATTGAGTCTTTCCAATCCTGTATGGACCAAGAATTTTGAGAGGTACATGTCTTGTTTAAAAAAATGTGTGCTTCAGGGCAGCAAAGGGATAAATTAATCATAGACCCTGAGGAAAGAGAATGAGGAGAAAGGTGTCTTAATGAGGGAGTAACGCTAGAAAAGGCTTGATGGCATGGTCACCACTATTTCTGAGAAAGACAGGAGACCAATAAATGTCAGTCATTGTGATTATGGATAACTGCTGTTTTCATAAGTTCTCCAAAACAAAGTAGCTGCATTTTGCTGACTGAGATACTTTGTACACAAGTTTAACAGAACTCACTTACAATGGGAGACTGTCAAAGGAGGAGATATCCTTGATGATCAATTTGTTAAGAATTCCCTGCAGAAAGGTTGGGTCATGTCAGTGATACGACTAAATGATGCATGTCTATATTGCTAGAGACAAAGAACTTTGTGCTTTTGAGGAAAAGTGTACATTAAGGTCATTCTCAGTTTAATTTCTTCAAGTGTTTTGGGTTTCAAATGCCATAATGGGAATGGACCACATTACTAAGTCAAAGTATGATTAAAGTTCATTAAATTAGCATTGTTTCAGTCTTTGATGCTGGCCAGAAGTGCTCTTCGCAGTACTCGCAATGTGCCCAGAACTGACGACTCCTGCAATTCATATGGAGTTACATGTATCGGTAACGTATGACTGTAAGCCATGGTGGTGCAGCGTTAGCATTGTCGCCTCATAGCAAGAGGTTCTCCCGTTCAATTCTCAGCTGGAGCTCCTTCTGTGTGGAGTCTGCATCTCTTCCCCACGGTCGAGTGGCATTCGAAAGACATGCATGAATGGGCATGCCTTCGTTGAAAGTTGGGCATCGAGATGGCACCTCGGCGCCATAAAAAAAATCTACTGCCAATCATTAGCGGACCAGAGTTCTGCTGTGGTGACCCCTAACTGGGAAAAGCTGAAAGAAGAACATCTAAGTATGATTGTAAATTCTTTTTTATAAGACCCATTGGTCCTACTACTATTGGAACTATCTGGGTATCCTTCTTCCACATTGCCCTCGATTGGAACGGTCATCCATATGGATGGAATTATGTAATTTTAATGGCAGGCGGGTGCAATGTTACTAGGGAAGCAGTTGATTATTTTGGCTGATCAGGAAACAATGCAGAATACTCCTTTCAAGTTTTACATGGTTGTCAATAAGGCACTCAAAAAAGGTCTGATTTGAGGCTTTGCAAGTATTTTTTTCCCCATAGAAATTTAACTTCCTAGACATTAATAGGAGAGCATCCCTTTCAGAGTTTAGAGATGAGCTTCAGCCAGAACACTTTGTAAATATATCAAAGCTGTTCTCAATGGGAAAATACCTCATCAAAGAGTGGAAGCTGTTTCAAGTGGTGGTTTCACATGGAGTTCATGCAGACTTGGTAGAAGTTAACGGGAGCAACTAGAAACAAATACTGGTACTGATTTAAAGTTCAAGTCTAGATTTAACTTCTTATAAACAAAGGTGCAGTACACAAAGGATTAAATACAATAAACAAAACAACAACAAAAGAGAGAGAGTATGAAATTATAATAAATATAAATTAAAGGGCTACTAAATGATAAAATGTTAGCAAGTACAAATGGGTGTTAAGGGAAGAGATAAACCTAGTATGCATTGGGGATAGTACGATGGCACCATCAAGGAGTAAGGTCTGCTCCAAAGGTGTGAAGCCTGATTGGCAAAAGAATGAATCTCAAAGGATTCAATCTATAGTCTCAGAGGTATAGGCAGCCCGTGTGTCACACTGGACAGTATTAAAGGTAGAAAAGGGCATAAGAGGCGCTTTCAGGTGGGGGGGGTCTACAATTTGTAAGGAGAGAGAAATTAGGAAGAACAATTATGGATGTTGTATAAATGAAAAGGCAGCTACTAAAGGCTCAAAAAAAAGTGGTATGATAAACTGAAGGTGAGGTATTAGTCACTAACTTGGCAGGAAAGATTTACATTAGCTGCAGGCAACAGTTCACAGTCTAGAATCTCAGGATAACAGCACTCACACTGTGACAAAAAGTGTGCCTAACCACAGCCAGTTCATCACCTGAGAAAGGTTTCATAGGTGAGATTTGACTTCAAGTTTATTAAGAGTGCTTACTTAAGCACTTTACAAGCAAAGAACAAATATAAAATGAACACAGTATGATGAATAATACAGTAGTCAATAGATAAAATAATCAAAGCAATCACATGCATAAAATTATACACTAAAAAATATAGCAACAAAAAAGAATTAGTACATATAAAATGAAATTGAACAAAGGGGTACAATATACAATGCAAACTAGAGACAAACGATATTTGAAAATAGCTCAATTATAAACTTGAGCTAATGCTCTGATGTATGATGTTGCAACATAAGTGTGTCAAAATCCACAGCAAGAACAAATACAAATTATGAAGGTGAAGCTGACACCTGGTCTTTGGTGTCAGCCTGTCATCAATTATAACCCCAAGACTGTGCTCCTCAGACACATTCATGCTGATCACCTCCATCAGTTAAAGGGTTTGAGGCGAGAAATCCAAGTCCGTAACAGGCAGCCATCAAAGCTTTATTAGGTATCAGCTGATTAAGCATCCACTGATGATAAAGATGACACCATCTGCTAAGGACTTCAGAAGAAACAAAGTATCCTGATGGAGGAAAAACTGTAGTATTAGAACAGCTGTAATACTGAAAACCTCTTCTCCAAGTTAGACCACCAGTGGCAGCAGATACAGAGTGAAAAGTACAGGAACTAGAACAGAACCCTGCAGAACTCCAAAGCCCAGAGACTAGTATTAAGAGAAACAAACACCTGAAATAATCTTCTAATAGTATCCAGAGACAGAAAAAGTGAAGCACTCCCAAGCAACTCCAGAGGGACCACAGCTGTTTCTTATTCATTTCAGACAGATCCTGTAAACACTGCTCTTGAAAACTGCCATGAGATCAAAACCAAATAAAACTCTTTTAATCTCGACCTATGGAGACATCACTGAAGACCACTGCCGAATGCTATTGTAGTCCTGGGTACAAGTCTAAAAAACAGACAGAAATGTATCACAGCTATTTGTATTCCTTCAAGTATAAATCATGTTGCTCATGAACTACCTTTTTTTCTAGGTGACCTTTCTCCCTCTGCTTGCTGACCACCACACTTCCTCCAATCAAACTTGAGGCCATTTACCCCCTAACAGTAGAGAGTCTCCATATCTGCTAGGATATGTGCCATCAGTCAGGCAGATACTGGGGAGTTTGCCCTCACACTGGCAACCTGGAAATAACATTTATGCAAGACCCTATCCCCATCCCTGGGTTGGAGGGAACATCCTAACTACATCACTATGATATGCTTCTTCTGTGAGTGCGTGGTCCTTTGTGCTCACTGGCAAGGGCTACCACAAGGAAGTGTCTTGATTAGCTGAAAGCCCCTCTCTGGATACCCAATGAAATGCTGCCTCACTTTTAAAGGATTATGGTTATATATTTCCTGCTCTATGCTACCACCTCCAAGGATGGGAATTTCAGGTGTGTCTAATTTATTATTTCTGTACTCCAAGCGAAAAAAGCAGATACCATTAATATGGAAAACCTTTATTCTAAAACTGACAGCAGGAGAACAAATATGCAAATCCAAATGCAAATCCCAAAACAGTGTAAGTACTTCCGGGTCATTACTCTTCTTCAGACAAATACAAACACAATCAACCAGTACATGTACACTAGTAACACACCAATCAACATTCAATATTGGACCCGCCTTTTCTTTAAGCCTGGCTTAATGGGAATGACCTTATTAAGACCAGGATGTCTATGAGCTGTCAATTCAATGATCCATTTAGTTTCTTCACATTCTGTTCTATTAACTGTGCCCCCTCTCCCTATTTCCCTGTGATATAAGACTGGTGACCTGAAATTTAAATTCATGTCCTGGAAGAGCTGAGGCATGTCTATAAAGTGAATTATGCTCATTCTTGAGCCTAATAGCTAATAGATGATTCAAAATTCTGTTTTTTTAACATACAGTTGGTTTTACCAATATAATAACTACTGCAAAATTGGCATGTAGCTAAATATATAACATTCATGGATCTACAATTAGCATTCTTTGCAAAACGATAAACTTTCTTAGTGTTGGTGTGAGTAAAGGTAGTGGCTGAACTAATATATTTACAAGCCTTGCAGGAACCACATGGTCTAGTACCCTTCATTATCATGGTCTGTCTGGGGAGATAGCCTCCCTCTTTATTAAACAAATCCTTTAAATTCCTATTTCTTCTAAATCCAAACAATGGTGTAGCCCCTACTATGGCTGACATTTTCTCATCTGAAACAAGTATTTTCCAGTTGTTCCTGATGATATCACAAACACCATATATGTTATTACTATAGGTCAACATAAACCTAGGACCTTTACCTTGTGAATTACCTCTAATGGGTGTTTGTCCATCACCACCTCCTAAACTAAACTAGGGTCTCATACTGGTTTTTCTATATGGCTTCTGTTTTACTAAAATCTGCTCCACTTCCTTTCTTTTATAGCCTCTGTCAACAAAATTAACCTGTAGCTCCTGTATTTTTGTTTCATCTCCTCTGTGCACAACCTCGATACCCTATGTAGTTGTCCTTGAACTATATTGTTAAAGGTAAATTGGGGCTGCATGCCATCTCTCACTAACAGGCTGTTTCTCCAACACTCCTTTTTATAGTGTGTCATTTTTAAACCTTCAGCATCTTGAATCAATCTGACATCCAGAAAATCTATCTCCTTGGTAGAAAATTTCATAGAAAGGCGGGTCCAATATTGAATGTTGATTGGTCTGTTACTAGTTTAAATGTACTGGTTGATTGTGTTTGTGTTTGTCTGAAGAAGGGTAATGACCCGAAAGTGCTTACACTTTTTTGGGATTTGCATTTGGATTTGCATATTTGTTCTCCTGCTGTTGTTTTTAGAATAACCGTCTTCCATATTAATGGTATCTGCTTTTTTTGCTTGGATTGTGGTTTGTATAAGCAGTTTACCTTGAGGGAGACCTTCTGGTTTATTTATTCGTATTATTTCTCCACTGCATCAATTCACAACTTAGGAAAGCCACTCAGGTGACACAAACTGCAAAATCCGCTAGGTAGTGGTCACTCTGTATAATCAATTCTCCATTCAGCACAATGGGTAACACATCAAAATGGAAAGCAACTAAAATGTTGAGTTACCAGGGTTGCCACTTTTTTTGTGCATCCAAAGTCAGATGCATAAGGTGTGGCATCACAATGAAGTGTAGTCAAAATTATGACACATCCATGGGATGTGGCACTGTCCAATCAAAACCCAGCTTTCACCTAAAGGATGGGTCTCAAAAACAGTCTCCAAAGACAAGGCTGGAGTAGAATTTGAGCTTTTCTGACACCCTAGGCTAAAGCAGTCTGTAATCAATGCATTAAATCATGACAGGCAGCTACAACTGATCCCGTTTTTTTTTTTACTCTCAAATTTCTGGGATACGGTAGGCAGACAGCCACTAAATGTCTTGAGAAAAAAAGGAATGGTGTATATGGGTGTCAAACTGGCCTTGTAAACATTTATCTTCATAAAGTCCTCCAACAGCAGCAAACTCATTGGATATAATGAAGACATTTCACCTACATATTAGGGAAATGGGGCTCATGAGTGAATTTCACAGTAAACCAAGAAATACGGCAGATGACTAATACTGGTACAAGTGATCAAACTATTCTGATTCAGTGTTTCAAATGCTACATACATACTGGTGCAAGATAATGAGACACCCACACTCTTTTGCTAACTTGACCAATTAATCATTCAAACAGGTGTCCCTTTGGTGCTACCACTACAACTGAAACTAGATTCGAGGGTGGAGTTAAATTACAAGTTTAGTGCAGCACCAGTTTTGTTGGGAAGCACTAACAAGTATCTGATTACTTTATTTTAAATTAGAGCGTGATTATGATTTGGAGTGGATCTTGTGAAACTCATGTCAAGACATAATCCTTGATAGATCAGTGAAGCAAAGTTCAAGAAGTGAACTCTGACATCCACTTCTTAGACAAAACTTATTTATACTCAGAAAGGCCAGACCATAATTATTTGTAGTGCATGGAGCTTTATCTGTTCCATGTACTACTAGTTGCAAAAAAAGTGAAGCAGCATAGAGTATTTCACAGCTTTGAAAGCTGTAGAACCATTTATTACTTCAGCACAGGGAGCAGGTAGAAGTAAAGTGCCTGTTGAATAAATTACTTTAAAGGCAGTTAGACACTTCAGTTTGCCACAATTTCAGTATTTTGTGTGCATGACAATTTCAGCATTTTGTGCTTAACATTTTTAAAACTTTAAGGATCCTTTGGATGCTGTTTTCTGGTGGCTGCAGCTAAACTCTAGAGCAAGACTAGAGCTTAGCAGTGCTGAAAGGTGCATAACAAAATTGTCTTTTCCCCTCAAACTCTGACCATAATTCATTGGGCTCTATGCAAAACATTAAAAACTATACTCTGTGTTTCTAATTTCAGAATAGGTGTAACAGTTTTAACCAATGTCATTAGTTACAATGATATTGATAAAGCACAGTTACCTGATTTGTTACATGATCTGATCTATATTTAAGGTCTATATTGATAACAAAAAAGATTTAATTGTGAGATCTTAAAATTATATCCATTCATTTTAAATATTTTACAATATTTTTCCTTAGTTCTGAATAACTCCTGATCTTAATTATGCAGGTTATCTATCCATTTTTCTACTGTGCCTTCCATTTATTCTTCAATCTAAAAACAGGCATTGGCTTGAGCTGGGGCAGTTATATTCAAGCACCACTATACCAAAGTCCCTAAGAATGTTTGCTATGTTTACTTCTTATGATAAGGAAGTGATGGGCACAGGACCACACAGATGTCTGCAGTCTCAACTAACGCAAACAATTAAGGACTGCTCACTGCCTTAGCCAACAACAGTACGCATGCAAGTAAAACCTGTAACCCCTCCAGGAAAAGACAGCATCAGTTTCTTGATCTCCTCTCTACCATAAACATGAGCACAGCTGAGTAACCTACCACTCTGACACTGTGCTGCCTATTAATGATAGCATTATGGCATTTTTGCCAGTATGAATAATGATCCTTTTTTTCACTATTTGTTGCAACAGAATGAGATAGTCCCTGCTACTGCCTAACTCATTCACTCTAATGACGCTCAGGAAGTTTGTACTGTGACTTCCGATGGGCGGAGCCTAAGCCTTTTGACAGAATCAAATTATGTCCTTTCACTTCAAACAAATGTTCATATCTTTGGAACCTTAGGGGTTATGAAAGAAGGCTAAATGGCAAATCATTCAGCACAAACCATTTTTTATTGTGGTAACATTCTTTAGGTTCTGGGTATTAAATGGAATTTTAAAAGTCAAAGTAAACACAGTAACTAATATATTTGTAATATTTTGTAAACAACTTACTATATCTCAGTAACCACTCAAGTTATAAACATACGATCTTGCAGCCTTTTTATTCATCTAGATGAGAACTTTCATATGAGGCTAAGGAGTTCTATCTGTGCTACTTGGTTGTTGAGATATTTGGAAAAATATGAAAATGATATCTAGATAAATTAATATAATAAAAACAACAGTTAATATCTATTTACCTGCACTAGACAGAGATCAAACATTAATGCAGTTGAGTTTGCTATTGTGTGAGCTTTAAGATGAAATCTTTTAAAATCTTGTACATAGCATGGTTTTGGAATTATTGATGCAAATATGAACAAGCAATATTTGATGCCAAGAGGCGTCAGTAGGAGTTAACTGCAGATGCACCTGGAGGCATCACTCATATGTAATGAGTTAAACTGCTTCCCAGTCTGTGAACTGAGACTCCCTGGCATTGTTTTATAACCGTAAACTACTAGATTTCATGTTTATCATGTTTAACCCCATCTGTCATATTTTATTTACTTACTGTTTTAGGGTTAGCTGCTTTTACAAATTCACACGATTGATTACTGTCATACATTAATGGACATGCTGACTTGCTATCATCTTTTTATCTATTATTATGTACTGTGTTAATATAGGTAGCCTGTGAAGTGTCAATCCATGGTGATGCTATGCAGAGCTGTCTGAACTGTGTTTTGCCTTTGTTGGGATGATTAATCACTAACAGCAGGGCATCCTCATCACTATAGTTATTGTACCAATGCAAACCACTGAGCTTCTCCCTCTTTCTCTTTTACATTGACCTTCAACTTTCTCAAGATAATGTGCTTTTTGTAATCCCTCTCTTTGTATGACATGTCTTAAGTATAAATGTTTAAGTCTTGTCATTTGAATCATTTGAGTTTCCATCAAAGAAACAATATACTGAGTGCTGGAACTCACTGTTGGGTGATGTTTTTATATTTGTAAATAATTCTAACACCATAATATTTATTCACAACTCTTTTGTGTACAGCCTCTGTACAGTTTTTAAAAAATAATATATATTTTACACATGCTCATAAATATTCACATTACTTGTTATTCTTGCAGTCATTTTGGATAACTCTCCTTCCCACCTCACCTAAGCTCAGCAAAATGCCAGAGTCTGGCTGTACCACCAGCTACTCACTGCTCCCCTCCCAAACAAGTTGGTTGCGTCTTTCGGCTTATCCCGGTTAGGGGTCGCCACAGCGGAACTCCGATCCGCTAATGTTTGGTAGTGGATTTTTACGTGCCGAGTTACCAGCCCTGACGCACAACCTTCAACGAAGGCACGCCCATTCACGCATGCTTCCACACAGAAGACGCTCTAGCTGAGAATCGAACGCGACAACGTCTTGCTGTGAGGCGACAACGCTACCGCAGCACCACTACCACGGGTTCCCCTCCCAAACAAGTAAATTAAAAAAAAATAATACTGGTGATGTGGAGAGTGGCTCTCCAATTGACCATAGCAGATATTAAAAAATTCAAATGTTTTAAATGCTGTCCACTACTAGAATCTGGACATTTAGTGTCTGCCTGAGACTCTGTATAGGAATAGGGAGGGCTGGGCTAAAATCAGGCATTTCATTGGGAACTGGGATAGTTGACATTGACAACACTAAGAGTTAGTAGTCTGAGCAGCCCAAATACCTTCATAATACATAAAAAATGAGAATACCATGCTGGCACATCTCTGCTGCTTGTGATTCATTTCCCCAGTAATGAATACTAATGAGCATTTTCTTTTTTCTTTCCTAAATGAACAGTGTTTCCAATGTTTACTCATGGAAGGCTTTCACTTTTATGGCAGGCAATAAACCTCCTTCCATTAAACTTTTCAGACACACACACACACACACACACACACACACACACACACACACACATGTATGTCTGCCTCTTGGTTATTTGTGTCATAGCTTTAAAAATCTGAACTGCACACTATTTTTTTTTCAATATACTGGTATTTTTTTAAATGTCTCTTTTAGCCAGAAAGATGATGTTTGCTCCATTTTAGGCACACACAGATGTTAAAGCACTGTGTTTTGCATCAATAACTTATTACCTCCTGAAGAAGGGCAGAAGATTTGAATAGCTGTACCATAAAAACACTTATCAGTCTAATAAAAGATATGATATAACCTTTGTGTTTCAGTGTTTTAATACTACACAGTAAACTATTTACAAGAATCGTGGGACTCTTCCTGCTTCAGTGACAAAGAGGGATAAAGCCGTAACTGCAGCCTAGGTCAATCTGGGTTTGATTAGCAGCTAGGGCAACTAAGAGTGGCAGGGAGAGATGGGCTTTCATTGATATCCCTCCCTTAGGGGAGGTGTAGTTCAATGACAAAAGATGCCCTTGGATGAACTGACAAGTGTGGGAAGACGGCCAGGAATTGGGTAGGGTATTTTAAAGAACCCCTCCAGGATGGAAGCAGAGATGGGTGAGTCCTCCGTACACCTTTAGGATACATGACCGGCGCCAGTGACAGCAGAAGCTCAGAGGGTAGGAGACGAGCTGGTAGACCCAGCATGGACTTGGGGCACCAGGGGTACAGGACAGGAAACAATACCACAATGGGGGGCCCCCCAAAAAAGATGAATCATTGGATTCCCTGGTAAACCAGATGTTCATGTCATCCAGAACTGACTAATTTGAGCTAATCAACAATGAGATGTTAAGGAAATATGTAAACTCCTAAAAAAATTTCTTGTGCCACTTCATGGAGGTAAACAAGGAGGTACCCAAAGTTTGCTCCTGAAGCCACGGCATGCTACAAGGGGCACTAAATAGTGCACCATTGATGTGGAAGATTTGCATAAGGGCAGGCATGCTACTACTGTACTGCACCACCCACCCAATTTTACTGGGTTTTCCACAATGTCAGCACATACAATGATGCCAAATATCTTTGAGAGGTCCAACATATACTGTGAAATTGTAACAAAGTCCACAGCAGAAACAACTAGTTCAAAAAAACAAGTGAAATGAGTATAGGAATAGAACCTCTGTTTGACAAACCAATTTATTCTCCAGCAATCCAGCAGCAGTGTGTGTACACGCACGCACATGTACGCATGTAGACACCTCAACTTTACATTGTTTACTAAACAGATTTTTGTTCCAGAATTTTACACAAAACTTGTGTCAGACCTATTGGTCAGAAATTTGAACAGTCCATTTTATACTGACCCCACTGGATAGTGACTATTACGGTTTGTTGTGATACAAAAGAATGCTTCAGCTCTGAATACGTTTACTACACAGCAAAAGCAATTATTCTAGTTTGCTTTCTTTAGCATACAATGGAAAGACCACGGAGAAATAGCTGCTTCCAACGATTTATGCAACAGATTTGTGCATGTTCATCAACAGCATCTTATTTACCGATTATAGCGACATCACAATCATCTGCTTATCTATCACTAGCCAACTACCTTGATTATTTTTTCATAGTGGTTACTATCATTACAACAATCCCTTGTTTACAATTACTGTGCTACACCTCAGAATTCTGTCAGATTAACTTCCATGCACTGTACAAATCATACTTTCCCAGGTCATGCCTGAAAAGTGGGTAACATCTTGTGCAGTACAACACTTCCCCCCAAAAATAAATAAATAAATAAATAAACAAATGTGATCTGCAGAGCACACAAAAGTGTGTAATTCCTGTGAGTCTCAGGATACACTCTTTGAATAACACACAGTGCAGATTTACAGGCCATCAAAGTACTCTAAGAGTAAAGTAAGATTATATAAAACTTCTTGATGTTACTCCAAACTGAAATTAAATGTAAAGTCTCACCTCTTTATCCAGTAATCACAGCTGCATCTTTGGGAAGACAGACTTATCAAGTTGCAACTGTACAAATATTATAAAGATAAGAGGATCACACAGTCTGGTTAGCTGTTATACATTAATCCTTAACAGATGTGTCAGGAAACGTACATATGAACAGCATCATCCCTCCAAAATGTGATAGTTATGGATAGTGCAGGAATGCAGGGGTAGAACCAACATCCACACACCATGCACCAAGAAAGAGAAACTTCCATAATATAGTCTTCATATACCACATGAAGAATATAGAAGCATACTGTATTTCATAAAGCTCAAATCATGCTGATTCTAATCATTTTTTGAACCAATAAATACTTCAAGAAATATACCACTGCCACTAAGTCTGGAGGCAATATTTTTTTTATGTCAGGAAGGGTGATTATTTCAGATATGAAATGTCTGTATACAAAACAGCTACCACAAACCCGTGGTGAAGTACAATTCGTCTTAGGTTTTATCATTCACTTGTACCTTCATTTTCTGATCATCACTCAGTCTGCTTCAGGGATACAGGGTCTATCAAAGTATCAATGGGGCACAAGGTAGAGAAACTAATCCTGGATAGGATACCAACCCCAACACAAGATGCACACTCACATGCACCCACTGCAGTATGAAGTTCACAAATTCACCTGTGGCATGTCACTGAGATGTGGAATAAAAATGATATGCCTATCAAAAAAAAATACCTTATCAGAGGATGTGAAAAGGTACTCCGGGTGACAACTGATTCAGAAATCCAAGTGTTACAAGGTAGTAAATGATGAACCCACTGGGCCACCCTCTTTAATAGTGAGGACATCATAGAAAATTTAACATTGCATTCAGAATTCCACAGAAAAAAAACACATAGGGAGGGAGACGTACACCAAAATATTTTCACAATAAAACAAAGCAATAAGAAAAGGCTGGTAAACTCTCTGTCCCGTCTGCTATCTATACAAGTACAACATTCTAAATACAGAATAAGGGAAATGTACTTTTGACCTGTGAAAAACAGGCAAACATTTATTTTTCTTAACCCAGAAGCAGACTGCAGTGAAGCCTTTTGCTTTTCCCAATTACCACAACTAAGGAGATATTTTTTCCTCATTTCAGTAATTCCAAAAAATTCTCCAAAGCATGCAATGTAACAATCTCAAAACAAACTGATGATCTGTGAAGGGGAAGGAACATAAAGTGCACTGCTGATTAAAGAAACACTACATAACAAAACAGGTTGAGTTTATGCAAGAAAAGATACATTAGTCCACTACAGGGCAGGGAAATTGTTTTTTAAGGCAGAAGCCACTAATGTGGTACACTGAAGATACAAGTAATCACCTCCACTATTTCATATAATCCCTGTAGCCAATAAAACTGCCAAATAGCATTCAAATGTTAGTGGTAAATAATAAATGGTGGCAGTAAAGGCCATATGTACCATGTCTACAAATATCAGCTGCAGTAAAGTTAACAAACAAATATGCTAGTGACTGAAGTCTCTCACTCTCGCTATGACAGAAAGAGATAATACAAGATATTAAGTGCTACCGTATGTACTTATTAGGAGTGAGATTTCTTTTAAACTATGTGCCAAGCTCCCAAAATACGTATTAAATATGAAACAGCAGATCCAATAAAGCTAGATTTTGTTTCCAGTGAGACTGCTATACAGGACAGATCTATAGTATGCCCATATGTGGAATATACAGTATAACCACATAAGGAAGATATGAAAAAAGGGAAATATACACAACTACTTTTGACATAATCCATACAGAGAAGCCAGACAACATGGGGGCCAGTATTCATAGCTGCTTACACAAATGTAATAGGGGTAGTCCTGATGCTCACAACTGAGTGTAACAAAGGTAGGTGAGATTCAGAGACCATTTATGCTAATGTGAAAGGCCTAAAGAATAATGAGATGCAAATGTTGCAAAGCGCAGTATGCGAATGAAGCAGTTTTGTAGTCAATAATCTGACATCCGTGCGGTACATACATCTGTCATTAAAAGTAATGCCTTGCTTTTGATATTGGCGGTGCAATCCGTGAACTTGTTTGTCCAAGTATGAACAAGCACCTCCCTGACACAGAAATTATTTTCCCCAGAAAACCCTTCATTGCTTTGTGTTAAGTGTGCACAAGCACTAAAATTACACAGTAAATTACTTTGCCCAGCGATCACTTCAGCAGCACAAGCACTTCCCTGAAACACAAATGAACTATTTCTCCAAGTGAACCCCTCAGGAGTATGTCCAAGTATGCACAAGCACCGAAATGAAACATTCACCCAAGCGACCCCTTCGGTAACACTTCCTAGTATGCACAAGCACCAAAATGAAACATTTACTCAAGTGACCCCTTCAGTACAATGTCCAGGTATGCACAAGCACCAACTGATCTCCCCTCGAATCTCTGTATTCTCCTGGAAAACTGCTGCTTACTGGCATAAGTTCAGGGCTATATACATGCTTAGTAGACAAACGAGCTCATTATAGATTCAGGTCTATGAACCATGCTCACACATATATGTGTAACGCGCCTTAACAGTCTAGTAGCTGTCCCCCTATCCAAGACGTGTTAAGCATGTTACACTTTTGCAAAAGTGTGCATGTCTACACCTCCTTCAAATGTAATTATGCATGCTGAAAGCACGGGATTTGCAAATCCACTTATCACTGCTCTTCATGGATCATGGCTACGAAAATGGGAACCCCCGCACTATGAATACTGCACATTTTCTCAGGATTCTAACTGAAAAGAAACATATGATAACAAACAATAAGGAATGGCCATAACTGTAACCCCAAAGAGAATGACTAAAACGGAAGAAATCCTGTTAAAATGAATATGTGTTTCTACAGTATAAATGACATTCCATTCATACACCAGGTAGTCTATACGTTTAGAATCTACCTAGGGTATAACTACCTGCACAAGGACTTTCATTACCTATTAGACAACAAGTATCTGCAAATTTGAAACAGTATTTATTACTACTGAAATTAAAATGTCATCCAGGTCACCCATATTGCACACTCAGCACTAGTCACTTATATTTAATCATTTACTGCTGACCCAAAACAAAATAAAAAACAGTATAACATAAGATAAATCTAAACTTGTAGGAGGAAAGAATTAACATAAATAAATCATTAAAAGGAACTTAAGAGTAGCTCAGGTAAACTACTCTGTTACTACGTATGGACTACCAGTGTCATTAATTATCCTGAACTGATCCAAAAATGATCCCAAAACAAACTGAGAAGTGAATAGTTTTATGCTGTTAATCAGCATGTGGTTCACCTTTCCACCCTTCCTCACTGTAACATGCCACAGCAGGTTACCATCCCACATAACCATGGATAGCTGTTTGGAAGACAGCTGGCATCATGCATATCACAGTATAGCACAGTTTCCTACACTTTTGGACCAGGAAATTCAAACCATAAAAACTGCTGTCTGAATTCAAGACACTTTTCTTTTTCTCCTCACTGGGAGTTTGCTTTTAAAAGAAGGCAAAAATCTAAGGAATCATTTTTCCAGTGGAAATGAAATACAATGGCCACACCAAATGATTTTCATTTTCACATGTACTTATTTATATTTTAAATATGTTTTTTTTAATATGGGGGTTCTGTTAATTATGACCAGCTTTGGTTTAGTCTGGTTAATATTATTTAGGTAAATTTTCTGTCTCTAAACAACTACTAAATTCCATGCAGCAAATTCTGTTGAAGATTTATTCCCCCTTTATGCAAAAAAAAAAAAATATATATATATATATATATATATATATATATATATATATATATATATATATATATAGTGGGATCAGCTTGTGCATTCGAAACCATAGCTATATTTTTCTATAAGGAAGTATATACAGGCATTTCACTTTGCAGACGTAACACAAACTGCAAACTTCCAGAAAGTAATTTCCCACAGCAACATCTGTATCATGTGTGTGTGTGTGTCTACACATGGATGCATACGAGTATAAATAAGAACTAGGCCTAGAACACCTTTCAACTGGCTAACAGTAGTGCCCAAAATAAGTTCAGAGCATGTCTAAAATACTTCCCCCACAAAACTGCACAATTTCTTAAGTGGAATAATGCATGATCTACTATGCACTGAACATATGTTACCACACATGCAAAGTTATAAGGCTCTTGTGCACTAGTTTTTTGTAATACAACACCCTAGGGGTGTGGTAATATCTATTTAGTATCTGCTCACAGTGCATTCTAGTGTGTGTGTGTGTGTGTGTGTGTGTGTGTGTGTGTGTGTGTGTGTGTGTGTGTGTGTGTGTGTGTATGTGTGTGTAAATCATTACTCGAATGGTGAAAATGCCAGCTCAACTCCTTGCATCTTGTATATCGCCCAATATCGAGGAAAAAGGAATACTCCCTATCCCCACTGTCTGATAATTGTACACTAACAGCAGCACTGTATGAGCAATACAAATGTGAAAACATACACATAGAAACAACGTTTGACAGAATGTACTGCACCTTTTATGTGCACATATATGTGTACACGTATCTCCTAATGTTATAAACCCTATAAAGAGGGTGGAATAAAAATATGCATCTGGCACATATATGTTTATCGACTGTCGTGGTGTGTCATCAAGCTTGCATCTACATTCTGTGGCTGGTCCTGTGTTTGATACAGAATGAGATGACTGGATCCTAGCTCGATGAACACAATGCTCAAAATAATCTTTTTTTTTTAAGCTCAAAGATGTTCTTAATCTCCAAGCAGGATCTCTGCAAGACTGCTGTTTGCTTTAATAGGAGTTTCTCCTTTCCCATGTGTTATGTGAAGTTAGTATATATAGAGGTTTGAAGGGGGTTAACACTCTCTCTACTACATTTAGTAGTTTGCGGGTGGCTTTTAGGTGAATTGTTTTGACTCTGTTTAGATTCATGTTATCTCAATTGATCCCACAGGGTTTCATAGTTGAAGCTATTATACTCATGTTATCAAAGCTCCTAAAATTTCCACTAACCCACCATATTTGCTCTAGTCACTAAAAAAATTACATTGCACACACAAATCACAAACATGCACAATAAACCAACAACCCTTTCCCACTTAAAACAATCCCCAATGCAAATCTAAAAAGTTGTCTTAAATGGAAAAAAAAAGACAGACAAGACCACACTCTTGATCCTGGACTACAAATATATGCTGTTTGCAAGACACATGATGCAAATATACACAGCCAGAGTGAACTTATCCACAGCACCATGCAACATTAAAACACAGATATACAGCACCACCCCACTGAATAACATTAGCAGAATCCAAAAATAACTACCCCTACCCAAAAAAAGTCTGCAGAAAAAATCTGATATTAGGATCTTAGTTTATGAAAAATGAGCAAACAACCTGGCAAAAATAAACAAATTAAAAAACTGTATTCAGCCACAGAAAACTTCATTATCATAAAATTATACCTGAAATAAAAAACATAATAAATGTATACTCTCTAACACTAGTAACGAGCCTACATACAAACAAACTACACTAGAGAAACTACAAATATTTGAAAAAAATGCAAGTTACCTTGGAAAATTATTCATAAACCACAAAAAGGCAACCCCATATGTAAGAGATACATAAGCAGAGTAAATCCCTATACAGTATTCAATGTATGCAGTTACTGTATTCCACTGATGTAAATGACAATAAAAAAAAAAAAGAGATAAATGGAATGTGTGCATGGAGGGGGGAGTTATGTGAGGTGTAAATACCTCAATACACTATTAAGGAGTTGAAATGTATTGGTGTGTGTCTTCGCTTTCCATCATAAAATTTGTTCCTTAATTTTACTAAAGACATTTCCTGTATTTCAGATCCACATGCATTCTATAGACTGCACATATATGTGTGTGTATATATTATTTTGACACACATATGCCTGGTTAGCTGAATGCCAGTTTGGTTGGAAATTAATTTAGTCAGATGGGGAATAGTGATACACAGTCTTGTACTAGAGAAGAACAAATACATAGAAATATATACAAACATTTTACCTAACATCAGTGCTGCTGTGAATTTTATTTGTAGCCAAACACTGATTTCAGTGTGTAACGTTCTTTGTTTCTCTGTAATTGTTCATCTGTGGTCATGCTATATGTACAGTAAATTGCTTCATGTAAATGTAGAAATGACATGCTATATGTAAATGTAGAAATTGCCTCATGTACACAGGCAACCCTCGCCTCCTACCACCCATCCTTTGAGAGATGCACTTATCTAGCCAAACTGGAGGTAAAGCTCTCTCCAACCAAGACTGAACTTGACAGTCAAGAGGAGAAGGTAAACACTTGCACCACACCACACTCATCACATAGTCTCACTAAATTTACACCATCAAAATTCACACATAGAAACACAAAAAAATTTGTGGAGGCTCTCAATAACAATCTGCTCAAGCAACAGAGACCGCCAAAGCAGAAATGCAAGGAACCTCCACCCCCCCAACACAATCCAAATGACACATAGCCCTCAGACTCAGTGTGCCACTCAACCACAGCCAATAAGGCAAAACAACAAACCCAACACACTAGTCATAGGTGACTCTATAGTCAGGCACACTGATGTCCCACTCACCAGGCTAAACAATGAGAAGGTAACTGTCAGCTGCCTGTTGGGTGCCAGGATCCGCCACACAACCCATGCACTCAGTTCACTCCACATAACCCATGCACTCAGGTCACTCCACAAGTAGTACAAATATGACTCTGTCATTGTCCATGTTAGTGTGAATGACCTGAGACATACCTCCCTGGACTACATGAAAACAGACATGGAGGAGCTCTCCGATCTTGTAGCCCAGGCAGGTATGACCCTAGCCCTGAGTAGCATTCTGCCATCACCCAGAATGATATTGCAGTACAAGGACAAAACGACTGACTTCAAGAATTGGCTAAGCTTCTGGCGTCATTCTAAAGGGATCCAGTATCTGTCTGCCTGGGATAACATGGTCGACAGACCACGATGTTTTGCCAGAGATGGCCTGAATCTGTCACCCCTGGGATTCCGGATACTGGCTAAGGTTCTTGTCGCCCCTATAGTGCCTTTTTTAGGCAAGGTTCAAATGACAAATTCACCACCATAACAGCAACAGGCAAACAAAAACTGAGGGTGATGCTATTCAATGCTAGAAGTCTAAATCTCAAAATGCACTTACTCGAGGCACTCCTTAAAATGGAGAAAATCGATATCTGTGCAGTGACTGAGACCTGGTTCAAGGCTCCAGAGAGCACTCCTGCACTACCAGGCTATAACTCATACCACACTTTTCGGCCATGTAACCTGCAACACCAAAGGCAGAGGTGTGTCCCTATTCATTAAGGATATCCACACCTCCAGGCTAGTTGCTCAGCATAATGCAGCCGAGGTTATCCAACTGCAACTAACTCTGGACAAAATTGCAATTCAAATTGTAGCTTGCTACAGATCACCCACCATGCCCCAGGATTCCCACTCCTCTTTTCTTGATGTACTGGAAAATATTAGGGTTCAACCAAACACCCTAATAATGGGCGATTTCAAGTACCCCACCATTAACTGGGAAAACTACTCATGTACCAACTCCTTCGCTCAACGCTTTCTGGAATTCATAAACTCCAATGCCCTTGATCAACTTATCTACACCCCTTCCAGGGACAACAATATCCTAGATCTAGTCATTACCAACATGAGTGACCAGTGTTCCACACCTGAAGTCAACGCCTCATTGGTCCGATCCGACCATAAGCTAATTATCCTAGATATCCACATCCTGCCCCCACCCCCCAATTAAGGAAACCACGGTAAAATATTTCTCCAAAGCCAACTTCATGCTTCTTAAGACAGAAGTGATGAACTTCATGACACCCATGCAGATGGATAGTTCAGTTACAACTACCGAATCCTACAAAGATGCTCTTTATAAGCACTTACACAATTGCATGGATCGTGCTATCCTAAACAGAACCAAGATGCTATCCTCCAAAAAAAGGAAGCCAATCTGGTGGTCCCCTGCCATAAACAAACTGTACAACAGAAGGAAGAAACTGTTGCAAAAGAGAGTAAAATCCAATGAGTGGAGGAGCTCCCTGGTCAGCCTCAGTAAGAAGCTGCGATCCTTGATAAAATCCTCCAAAGCTAGTTACAAAAACAAAATCGCCACTGATTCTAAAGACAACCACAAAGCATTATATAGCTATGTCAAGAATCTCAATGGCAACACTAAGATCTGCTCTGAGTTACAGCACAATGGCACTAAATATACAGACCCAACTGATATTGCCAACATCCTGGCAAATAGGTTCAGTGCTAACTTTACCCCCCTCTCACCCCCTAAAGAGCCCATCTCTATACCAGAAGAATGCAAAGTTCCTGTAATCATGGCTGCACAGGTAAAAACCACACTCTTCAAAGCCAAGAACACAGCATCCATGGGACCAGACAACATCCCAGGCTGTGTTCTACATGAACTACAGAACGAACTGACACCCCACCTAAGTACCATGTTCAATCATAGCCTCACCTCAGGCTTTGTGCCATTGAATGGCGCACAGTGACAGTTATCCCACTCCACAAGGGGGGAGCCACCATGGACCCCAGGAAGTACTGCCCCATTAGCCTGACGAGCCTGGTCTGCAAGGCCATGGAACGCATCATCATGGAACTTATAAACAACGATATTGGTAATCTCCAAACTCTGGACCCCACCCAGTTCAGGTTTGTAAAAGGCAGATCAAGTCTCCTAAACCTGATAGACTTCTTCGAAGCAGTCACCAAAGCCATAGACGAGGGTAAGGTGGTTCACACAGGCTATCTAGATCTTGCCAAGGCTTTCGACACCATCCCCCCACTCTGGAATTATAGATAAACTCACTAAACTAGGTATAAATCCCTATGTCACAAGATGGGTTGCCAACTGGCTCACTGACAGAACCCACACTGTGAAAGTAGCAGACTCCAAATCTGACTTCAGACCAGTGACAAGTAGAGTACCCGGGGTTCAGTCCTGGGTCCTCTCCTGTTTGGTATCTACTTCTCTGAAGCACAGGCTAACAGAGAAGGTCTTTGGCTAATGAAGTTCACAGATGACTGCAAACTAGGAGCCATAATCGAAACTCCTAATGATGTGGACATCCTACAAAAGGGCCTCACTGAGACAGATGCCTCATGTCAAAGCCATGGCCTTAAGCTCAATGCCAAAAAGTGCATTGTCATCCCCTTTGGTAAAAACTCTGTACCCATGAACTACAACATAGGCGGTAGTATACTTAACACCTAAAGTGTGATAAGAGATCTTGGGACACAGGTGGACAGTAGTCTCTCCTTTGATAATCACATTGCCACAGTAGTCAGGAAATCCTTCTACGTGGCACACCTCATTACAAAAGGTTTCTCATCCAGAAAAAAAGAGGTCATTGTTCCCATCTACTCATCACTCATTAGACCCATTATAGAGTACAATGCCCCTTTTGGTATGTACCTCACAAGACATCTACAACTGGAAAGGCTGCAGAAATACCTCACAAAGAGGATCACCGGCCTCAAACAGATGCCTTATGCAGACCGTCTGAAAAAACTCCAGCTTTACTCCGTCGTATATCGCCTACTCAGAGGTGATCTCTGCCTAACATACAAAGCTATGTTAAACCGAGAGCTGTTGGACATGCTCCACTTAAAGAAGTCCCAATCCCTCTGAGTTACATGCTCTAGAGACCTAAACCTTGTCATCACAATAAACAGAACATGCCGGAGTGATAGATTCCTGTACCAGAGACTTCCCATACTCTGGAATAAACTACCTATCTATATCAAACAAAGCTCATTAGTACTCTTCAAGAAAAATCTTGATGATTGGATGGGAAATAGGAAATTCACCCCGGGGATCACTTCTGTGGCTCTGCTCGACAGTAACACAGGAAAATCATTTTCTTGGGTGGCAAAAGCCAGGGTACCTTTTTTGGCTGGGCTTGTATAGGCCCTAGGGCTGCTAGCCTAGTACCTACATATGAACCTATGTAAAGGGGCGTGGATTGGCACCCCATGAGGGGGTGAAGTGTGCTCTCCATCTTGGAAAAATCTCTGCTTCATTTTCCAGTACTTACGTATTATTGCAACCAGATTTTTGCGATAATACTGGTTGCTTCACAGTGTTTAAATGTAACCGTTAATGCTGTGAAGATGCCAAAGAATGCATTTTCTTTCACAGTGAAGGCTGTTTTAGTAAAGGGGTGTGGATTGGCACCCCATGAGGGGGTGAAGTGTGCTCTCCATCTTGGAAAAATCTCTGCTTCATTTTCCAGTACTTACGTATTATTGCAACCAGATTTTTGCGATAATACTGGTTGCTTCACAGTGTTTAAATGTAACCGTCAATGCTGTGAAGATGCCAAAGAATGCATTTTCTTTCACAGTGAAGGCTGTTTTAGGCAGGGTTGTGAATAAAAAAAAGGAAAAAGTAGTGTCGCTGTTTATGTATGCACTTTACTGACAACATGTCATCTAGCTAGCAGTAAAGTGCATAGCCAGTTCAATTGTCACGGCTGCTCTCTTACTGACTGCAATTGCTCTTACCAAATATCGTCTCACTTCACTTTTCTTTAGCAAGTAAATGACAGAGCATTGTAATGTTTCATTTTTTATGTAACTGTGCCCATGGCTTGCTATAGCAATGTACCTGACAGCTTGCACTCACTACTGCAGAACAGATAAACTCGTTCCACCATTTCATTATGAATTATACCGCCTTAGAAATCTGTGACAATTGAAGCGTGTGTGTAATGCACGCAAAACAGGAAGAAGACTAAAACAATGGTTTCTCTCTTCCTGAATGTAATCCAGAGTTACTTTTCATCAGAAAGGACTTCAAATAACAACTTGCAGTGTTTACCCCACTCGTTTTCCTGCTAGCATGTGTATTATCTCAACCGTGAAAATCTAGTTGCGATAATACCTAAGCAGCCATTTTCCTTTAGCTTCTTTTGACTGCATGATGTTTCAATTATTTGGAATTTGACAAAGTAGTGCTAGAATCAAACAGGCTTTCAATTAACAGGATGTTCAACTAACTGACATATAATCATACACATATACCTGTATAATTACACACATGTACAGTGTTCAATGATGTAGACTTCTGTATACCCCCAAACTGGTGGAAATTAGATGTGCGCCCTCTTGTGTTAAACAAAATACATTTACTCTTCGTCATGGGCGGCCACAGTGGTGCTGTGGTTAGCATTGTTGCCTCACAGCAAGAGGTTCTCCGGTTCGATCCTCGGCTGGGGTGCCTTCTGTGTGGAGTCTGCATGTCCTCCCTGTGGTCGCTTGGGTTTCCTCCCACATCCCAAAGACATGCTGTAGGTGGATTGGACACTCTAAATTGGCCCTAGGTGTGAGTGTGTGCATGTGTGTGCCTTCCGTGGAAGGTTGGGCGCCGGGCTGGCAACTCAACACTGTAAAACTCCACTGCCAATCATGAGCGGACAGGTGATCCACTGTGGCGACCCCTAACCGGGAAAAAGCCAAAAGAAGAAGAAGAAGGCAGTTACTATTCATACAGTTCATGGGACCATTGAGGAGTCTAAGTCCAAATTTCCAGTTGCCCCCAAGCACTGTCTGGTTAAGTGACTTGATCAAGGACACACAGTTGGCAGAAGAAAACTCAGGGAATCAAACCATGTGCCACAGGAACTACAGCTCACAGCCTTAACACACACCAACTGCAAGACTAAGTGAAGATACAGAATCCCACTAAGAAAAATGCATCTGCATGACAGTCAGTGATTAAATATCACTGACTGTCATGCAGTCTTGGAATGTGAGTTTTTCTTTAATACCGCAGAATTCCTACAATTTCCAATGGGGTCAGTTACAGAGTAGGCAGTACATTTTTTATTTCATAAATTTTTATTTATATTTATTACTTAAGACATACTACTTGGAAATTGCTTGCTGATTCTTACCTGATGAGATTTTTTTTTTTTTTTTTAATTTTTAGGGGATAGAAGCTGGGTGACTCAAAATCACATGAGACACACTTCTGAAAATTACTGGGAATGAAAGTATATTGCTAAATCAAAAACCCGGGATTCTTTCCAGTCCATGGAGTGTTAGGATGAACAATGCATGCTTCAAGAGTTATTTCATCTTTTTGAAGTTAGAGCATGACGGCCTGCAACTGGGGTAAAGACACTATCTTAGGTATTCCTAAACTCACCTAAAATCAGAATGACTAATTTGTCCAAGAACAGTAGAAGCAAGTCATGTAATATGAGGGCACAGATGCCCTCTTGTTCTAGTGTATGGACCACAGGCAGTAGATTTTCCCGCTAGTCATACTGTAGAAAGTCGAGGGTAATAAAGGGGACACAAATTAAAAGTATAGACATCTCAGCAGCATTCCCAGGTTTCTTGCGCAGGGGTGTCTTTTACTACATGCCAGTAACCTTGAAACCAAATAGAATACTAGGTTGTGAATAGTTGACAAGTATGTAGAGCTTTTTGAGTTTACTGTCAACTCCAACACTGGCACTAAGCACTACGATTCCCCACCACAGCAGAATGTTTAAACTTTTTTTGATGAGACAGAATTTGAAAACAGTGAAGGCATCATATCACAGTCATTTTGGAAAAAACATTCTGACCATGTTCTGAATACTTAAAACCCATCTAACATATCCTGGAATCCACTGTCACCTTCAGAGATGCATGACTTCCAGGGCGTAATCCCCTTCAAAGGATAAGTAAAAGAACCTCAATGCTGTGACTACTGCTTGACAAACCTAATACTATTAGCACCAAAGTTTCACAAATTCATATGCACTAAACATATTTAATTTCTATGCTTCATGAACAGCGCACTCTGCAGGCAGCCATCCTCCAGATTAAATACTAAATCCAGTCATGACAGTGCACTCTGCAGGCAGCCATCCTCCAGATTAAATACTAAATCCAGTCATAACAGTGCACTCTGCAGGCAGCCATCCTCCAGATTAAATACTAAATCCAGTCATAACAGTGCACTCTGCAGGCAGCCATCCTCCAGATTAAATACTAAATCCAGTCATGAACAGTGCACTCTGCAGACAGCCATCCTCTGGATTAAATACTAAATCCAGTCATGAACAGTGTACTCTGCAGGCAGCCATCCTCCAGATTAAATACTAAATCCAGTCATGAACAGTGTACTCTGCAGGCAGCCATCCTCCAGATTAAATACTAAATCCAGTCATAACAGTGCACTCTGCAGGCAGCCATCCTCCAGATTAAATACTAAATCCAGTCATAACAGTGCACTCTGCAGGCAGCCATCCTCCGGATTAAATACTAAATCCAGTCATGAACAGTGCACTCTGCAGGCAGCCATCATCTAGATTAAATACTAAATCCAGTCATGAACAGTGCACTCTGCAGGCAGCCATCCTCAAGATTAAATGCTAAATCCAGTCATAACAATGCACACTGCAGGCAGCCATCCTCCAGATTAAAAAATCCAGTCATAACAGTGCACTCTGCAGGCAACTATCCTCCAGATTAAATACTAAATCCAGTCATGAACAGTGTACTCTGCAAGCAGTCATCCTCCAGATTAAATACTAAATCCAGTCATGAACAGTGCACTCTGCAGGCAGCCATCCTCCGGATTAAATACTAAATCCAGTCATAACAGTGCACTCTGCAGGCAGCCATCCTTCAGATTAAATACTAAATCCAGTCATAACAGTGCACTCTGCAGGCAGCCATCCTCCAGATTAAATACTAAATCCAGTCATGAACAGTGCACTCTGCAGGCAGCCATCCTCCAGATTAAATACTAAATCCAGTCATAACAGTGCACTCTGCAGGCAGCCATCCTTCAGATTAAATACTAAATCCAGTCATAACAGTGCACTCTGCAGACAGCCATCCTCCAGATTAAATATTAAATCCAGTCATGAACAATGCACTCTGCAGGCAGCCATCCTCCAGATTAAATACTAAATCCAGTCATGAACAGTGCACTCTGCAGGCAAAGTCCTAGTTTGTTTATAGTTTTATTTTTAGTATGCAATATACCAAGGAACTATATGTCTAAAAATGGTTACTTCTGTTTAAAGGCACACTTGGCTTCAAACATGCTAAGAAGAAATGTGTCAGCCTTGCACTGAAGAAGTCTTTGAGCTGCATGAAAGTTCAGAAGGTAAAACTGGGTGCACACCTGGAATTTCATTCTCTATTTGCCGAAAATTCAAGTGCAGATGAAATGTTATAGTAACACTCCTGCCTCTCTACAACAATCTTAAACAACTAAGAGTAAAACTATAACAGAAATATCCACAGTGTTAGGTAAAACTGCTGGCGAGTATGAATTATATACTGTGGTCTGATAGTTCTTAGTTTTCTCCAAATCATAAAAAAATTCATAAACAGCTGACCACTGTTTAGTTTGAATTTTCAGAAAGGCACTTTAGTAAGAATGCGAGCTTTGCCATTTTAAAATACCAACGTTTATATACTAATAGGTTACAATTATAGTCTGCACTACGGAGTCCAGGATTTGTAGACTAGGCAACCAATGATTGTAAAGTTCTGTTAGCTAAAGCATACTAACTTCTGTTCTTACCTTCTCTCTCAGAATGTATTGCCCAGGTGACAGACAATCCTTGTCCTTGGGTTGTCATAATAATTCTGCTTAGTGTAGGATCAGGCTGTGATGAAAGGGTTGCAAATGCCAACTACCCTGTCTGACCACCTGAAGGGGATACACTGGAATTCCCCAAGCCTCTATCACATAGACGACCGTGATCAGGTCTTTAATAATAACTGTTTTGTGTTCATGGCATGGGTATGGAGATATTCACTCATAAGCAGAGTGAAGCAAAGTCTGAGAACTGAATCTCAATATCCAAGTCAGGAACACAGGATAAGAATTATTAGAGGGATCCAACCAAATTGTTTGTAGAGCAAGGAGCTTTATCTGATCCATGTACTATCACATACAGAAAAAGAAAACTGAGAAGTTTAAAGTGTTTTATAGCTTTGAAAAGCATAAAATATTCAGAGGTGTCACATACTGTACATAGTGGGTAATAGCAAAATATGCCTCTAAGACATTAATGGCTTTTAAAAATGTTAAAACATTTCACACTGCCAACTTTGCTTTCTGTGCATTTTTGCGACAGCAAGTTGTCTAACAGTTTTTAAAGCTGCTATCTTGTCACAGATGTTGCACTATAGAGCAAGACTGCAGGTTAACAGCACTGAGAACTGGCTAACATTTTGTTAGCCACCCTTCTTATTTCAGAAAGTATTGGAGTAAAGTTAGCTTTTTCTGAATTCAGAGTGTAATTACAGTAGTGCATGTACAACAGTATGTCTGCAAGGGTTACCACAGGGCAAATAAGGTTAGCTAGAAGATAGACATTTAGGAATTTCCAAAGAGAAGTATATATGAAACATGGCTTGTGCTTTATAATGGTAAAGACCTACCTGAAGAGATTTTAAAAGCCGTAATCTTTTAAGTCAGACAGCATGGACAGAACGGCCACCGGAACCACAAGAATGAGGGGAATAATAATTTAAAGAAGGAAGAACAATTGCCTATTCACTCGTCCTCAGTAAAGAATCTCTCCCAGAATTAAAAACAAATGTGGCTGGGGCAACATTAACATCAAGGCTGAAGGAAGCCATCACAGTCAAAAAGTGCAAGACAGCACACAAATCGATCATGCTTTAAATAAATACTTAAAAATAACTCCTTAATTCCAGCATTTACCCACCTCATATCATACGATAGTGCTGTGCAAAGAAAACACCAAAGGATAGCAAGATAAAAGACAACAAGCAACATAGATAATAAATGAATAAATAAATAAAATAAATAAGTTACACAGAGTATATTCTGCCTTACACATATCCAACCCTGGACCTGATCTCATAGTATAAAGTGCAGAAGCCACAAATAATGACAGATCTTTGCTGGTACAGTAAAAAGATGTCTTGTGCAGTCTTGGATTGTTCTCCTTGTTGGAATGCACAGCAATTACAGCTCTACAATGAAGTACAAGTACCTGTTCTCCTTCCCCCTTTTACTCATATCTAGGGTAGGACCACTCTTGTAACACTCCTGAAAATTAAAACGTAAAGTAAATAATCATGCCTAGAGGGGCTCCACTCCCACTCTTGCCAGTTTTTTAAATTAAATAACTGCTCAAATGTCTAAGGTACTTCCCTTCCCTCCCTACAGATTAAGTAAACCACTTCTGTTTTCCATCCGGCTTTATATGCATGTGCTCTTTTTAACAACTTTTCATACACTCCCACATTGAACTGCTCAATTCCTGCCTTCACTTAAACCTCTTTTCTCCTCCTCACCTGACCTGCATGCATTGTTCTCTCAAATTCCATGTTATTTTCATGAAATTAGCTTATTCTGTTTCCTAAAGTTCCCATATTAAATGCTTGTATCTCCTTTTACAATATTTAAAACATCCATCATGCTTGATTTACATTTATGATTTACATTTCCTTGTAAATGTTTTTTGGTCACCAATAACATTATGCTTGGCAAGGCCTTATTATGTCAAGTTTATATCCATTGACATCACCATGTCCACCCAGCAAAAAGGTTGCATCTAACATTGTCGCACTGAAATACCCTTGACCCTTGTCCAGAGGTTAAATAAAGGGTACTCCAGCAAACAAAAAGCTATTATGTTTCCAACCAACAGCTCTTTGCGCAGTCTGAAACACCTTACAGAGACTGCATCAAATGGTATGTATGTTTACATACACTGCAAGCAAGATCTCAGCGTTGGTTGCTTAAATAACTAACATTTGTTACTTGCAGCTACAAGGAGGGATTTGGCAGTCAAGTCCAGAGATCACACAATTAACTTGCAAGGAGTGATCTATACCTTTTCTACAGTGATGACTGCATACTCTTAACAGTCTGCGCCAGGGGCACTGACCTCTTTGCCTCGCACTAGCTACAGCTTTGAGCCTCCTCTCCCAAAGTTGCTGGTCCCAAGATGAACACTAAGTGCTTATGCCCATGGTAGCCCCTTTGTAGCTACCAGCATTGCTAACAAATACCTGCTTATGTTTATTATACTCCCCTCCCCCCTACACACACGTACGTGTGCACACACACACACACACACACACACACACACACACACACACACACACACACACACACACACACACACACACACACACACATAAACACACACCTCTTAACAGCAAATCCTTAACTGTTTTTCTCAAAGGTATCAAGTAAGTGCTCAAATGCCTTTCCCCTCAAAGCTGAAATTAACAATACTATTATCTAGAGCCACCCCCTCTGTCTCAATCCTTACTGCATTTTTAAGTAATGCACTCATGTTCATTGCTGCTTTTGCCCTGGTGCTCTGATCACAGCTCTAAAAGGGTCATTGTCTAGGGCTGCCACCTCCTGTGTCTCAATGACAGCAGTGAATATAAATTGCTCAGCTCTAGGAGGGCCCTCACCAATGTTGTAGGAATACTGACAATTTTAGGTCACATCTAAGGCAATCACTTTTCATGTCTCAGTCTCGAACAGCATCTCATTTTGTACATTCATGTGAAAGGAACGCCATGTTTATCTCTAGGCTATATTTATGGACTGCACTATGCCTTAATTTCATGCACTTGAGTGATTGCTTTATGCAGCTCATTTAAATAAACTTTGCATCCAGCTCATTTAAATAAACTTTGCATCCAGCTCATTTAAATAAACTTTGCATCCAGCTCATTTAAATAAACTTTACATCCTGATGGGTTGGCATGGACTATGGAAGTCAAGACAACCAAACAACTCAGCATATCATTTGGGAAGAAGGAAAACAATCAAATGTTCACGGATACCCCCATGTATGTATAGTGTGGAACAGGAAAGGGAAACTGGCTTAAGAGATGCTGCAGAGCAGCTGGGACCACGGGTTTGCTGCATGGGACATTTTGGTATACTACTGGCCACAGAGCTGTATCTCTTTTTTAAACAAGTGCAGGGTGCAAGACTATACTACAAATTGTTAGGAGCAATAATGCACATCAGATCTTAGGAGGAGATCATCCTCTTGTAGGAGATAGTTCAGAATCTTCTAGCACATTAAAAAAAGGCACAGGGATTAGATAAAATAAAGATGATCACAAGTCATGTTTACTATAATAAAAGTTTAAAGTACATCATACCTTACTGCATTAAGCCAACATAACGGAAGTTGACCATTAACAGGAAGCCTTTCCCACTGATTACTAATTCACTTATTTGAACGTGTCATGGCAAGCTTAGTTTTTGCTTTTCAAACAGCACCAAGTAAACAAATCCACTTGCGTTATGACAATATGACTTGCACTGCATGAGCATTCAGCCTGTCAAAGAAATAAAATCTGACCCAAGGTATCAAATCAGTTCAATACAATTAAACAGCTAAGAATTACCATGAACTTGTATTCAGTTAGTTAACTTTACTTCAGTTTTATGACCTTGTCACACATGAAGTGGACAGACGAATGTTTGTACTTTATAAAGGGTTGCAGTGTAAATGTAAATAGAACAACAAAATAGGATGTAGTGGTCTTGCAAGAGATGAGTTGTGGTCAGAGCTTTACTTACAGAAAAAAGTATTTAAGTTGTAGAGGATCACAGGGGGTATGCCAAGCCTTGTTTTTTTTTTCTTTATTATTTCTTATTCATGATACTACCCCGGAGCTGGAAAAAGCACAATATTTTAGCAGATGGGTTCACACTGGTGTTGCAACTTATTCCAAGATGCAAAGCAGGAGGAACAGAAGGAAACAGAAATATACAGATGGAGATGGCAGGTATAACAACCAGTTTGGAGTGGATGCTGCAGAATGGATGCAAGTTTTTGTGCATCACACAGACAACCACCAATCTTGGAAGAAAATATCAGCTGGAATAAACAGCTGTATCATAATGAATTTAAAAATGCATGGGATACAGCAGATGTAAAAAAGGGGATGGCAGAAAACGGTAACAAAACAAAGGAAACTTTGAGTGTTTTAATATCGACCCGTTTTCAGCAAACGCTAGGGAAAGAATCCGGTTGTCTGTTTCTGTTGCTTCGGTATTTTCAGCGCTGTGGTGGAAAGTTGCAGGTTGGGTTCAGGTAAGTGTGCGATTGTGTGGACGTGAGGGTTAGGGCGGGGTAGGTGAGTTAGGGTTAGGGCATGGGTGAGGTGACTGTGCGATAGTGATGGACCTTAGGATTAGGATTTGGGAGAAGGTAAGTGGATAGTTAGTAGTGTATGTATAGTTTAGTGTAGGGCTAGGTGTAAGAGTTTAGGTGTATGTGTGAGGATTGCTGTTTGTTTGGTGTGCTTGTGTTGTGTCTATATGTTTTGGAACAGCAATTTTTTTCCCTAGGAAAAAATTCGCTGTTCTGTATGTTCGATGTTTTAAATTTTCGATGACTAGGGTTCGATATTAGAACACTCGAAGTTTTAAAACTTCGGTGTTCTAATATAGACCCGGCCTACCAAAGGCCAATTTCACTGAACCTGAGACTGATATTTACAGACATCTACCTTAAATCACAGCTACATGCACATACACAAGTACAAACACAACCCCCTAAAAATCAGTTACTTGGGGGGGGGGGGGGGCACATTTGCATTATCATGCCACACTCTTTTTTTAAGCCAAGCTTTCTCCTTTTCCAGTTCAAAATATAACATTGGTGAATCTGGGTTATCTAAACTACATGAAGTAAGTGAATTCGCCCTTCTGTTCTTTTGTAACTAAACTTCAAAGATAAGGAGTAACATTCTTCTTTCTCCCAAGACCAGATGGCTTAGCTCCTCAAATAACCGCCTAGTGCAATAAAGACAAATTCTTGCCCTTAAAGGAGTTGTTAAGTATGCAGGCTCCCAGTTTTAAAACTGTCATGAGTTAGCTCTCTGGGTGGGCAAAGCTATAAGCAAACAGCAAAATTCCAGTCCACAACTGTTTGTCTCATGGGGTATTATAGCATACACTGCTAATTTCAAACTCATCCTTTCTGGCACATCTCTGAGCTCCTGTACCTTCCTCAAAGAAATCAGCAACTTCAAAGACTGGACACAGCATTTATTCAAGCTTCCCTTTGAGTTGGCCTTCATAACAGAATGGACTATCACAGCAAAGCAGCATCTGGATAGTAAACAGACTTGCTGCATTTTTGTTATGTTTTATTGCAATAAACTCTATTGCCCCACTCTTAAAATATCAGTGTAGGCTATTGCAGTCGCAGCTAAAAATTATTTTTTTGCCTAAAAGTTATGACACTGAATCATTTATTTTTTTTTCTTTGTACCCATCCATCCAACTACAACCTCTTTTTCCCCATTTTTGCACAAGTAGTTGGGGTGACACTTCAACTGTGACAATCAGCTACAGCCAAGGTTTGTACCACTGAGTGGATGGCCCTGCCACTGAAGTTCTTCCACACTACACACTCACATGCACACTCATACCTACGGCTAATTTAGAGTGTCCCACCCATGTCTTTGGAATGTCGGAAGAAACTGGAGCACACGGAAGAAACACACGTGAACACAGGAGGCAAATCAGCCGAGAATTAAACCAGACAACCTCTTGCTATCCGCTGCACCACAGTGCCGCCCATTTATTTTTTTCTTGCACTTTTCCCTAAAATGTAAGTTGTGTTCATTTGGCATTTTCTTAGGCTGCATCTTTAAAGTCTTGTAGCTGTCCTTTTGTTGACCTAAAGGCATACAAGATAATTCACACTTTTTTCAAAGATGGTATACTATGCATAGCCCTACATGTCCCTATAATAAGGGACTGTTCAAACCTACCTTCCCTCAAACATGACAAAGGTTAAAATCAAAGTAGTTCCTGAAATTTACCAACCCAAGAACAGTCACTTGAGACACTGATGCATTATTTAGATTGTTAAACCAATATGGGTGTTGCCAAGTGAGTTTAATCTAAAATCTTAGTGGTTCTTTGGTGTCATCACAGTCAATCTAGCTAGATACCTGGACAGCAAGTATACCTCTTAACTGTACAGATTTTCGCAGAATATCCAGATTATTGCCTCAGGTTTTTTGTCTGGTCCTCATAAATTTTTGTTTTTCTAGCAAATGATTGGCAAATCCTTGAGGATGGAAACCAGAAAATAATTACAGGCATTTGAGTTTCAGACTTCATACACATCAGAAAATTCATGCTAGTGGAAAACCTGTTATTCTATCAACTTTCTAAGTTTGTAAGAACAATATTTAAAAATTGTCAGTATTTTTGGGCCTTTGTCCCCCCGTTATTTATAGCTTTGTCCTGATTTCTTGCTCTAAGAGGTTGAGATGTATGGCAAGTGTGTGTGCCTGTGCATGAGTATATCTGTCAGGGGTTACACGTGTCCACGTGTTATGGGGAAGAGGCAGTAGCAGAGCAGCCATTTTAACTTTAACCTCCAGGATCTGAAATTCTATATATCAAAGTGAACTGGCACTAATTTAGCTGTAACTAAAGCAAAGTGCAGCCCAGGGCAGGACTCAAAGCAGATCATGTTCAGTGTACAGACCTGGGTCTAGAGATCAAAGCAGTGATTCTCTGATTTATACACCATGGGTGGGATGCAGTCATGCTGTGTCAGGAATACAAACTTTGGGGGGTAGCCACATAAAGTTCAGTAAAGACCCTTTGTATCATGTTAGTACAATTACCAACAAAGCATGTACACCTCGCAAAACTACAAAAAAGTACATAAATGTACGCTTCATATTTGTTGCATTACTTTCTATTCACAAATAGTTTGGCCAGGCACAGGCACAGTGAACTGCCCACAATATTAAAAAATACTGCTGCACAGATAAAAAAAAAATGCACAAGACAATTTACACAGATAAAAAGAAAAAGGAAATTAATACATGTGACAGATGCTGCTTCACAGTGGAACTTGAAACAAGACAATTCAGTGTTTAAATACAGACTGCAAACAATAAAACTGTTAAAACTGATTTGTCAGCTTGTGATCTTGTTAAGGATCTGCATGCTGGAAAGTACCCTGCCAGACTGCAAGGTAACCTTTCAGACTGTAACCAGGCAACAATACCCAGTCTGGTTTTGAGTCAGCTGACTTCAGAATAAGAAGGGAGTCTGGAGTTACAGCACAACAAGGCTTGAGATGGCAAGAGGGACTGGTCCGGCAGTATATGAGATTAGAGCTATGAGCTGTTAATGAACCATTTCCTTTAGTCCAGGGTTTGATTCTCTTAGCCTTTATTTTTGTACTATGCGACTTTGGCCAAGTCACTTAACCAGAAAATGCTCTGGGGAAATTTGGAAATTAGGCTAGGCTCATCAATGGTCTCCTTGACTACATGCCTAGCAATGACCTATGAATCTGTCAAAGGGTGAAGCCATACAGAATGACAGTATGACCTGGTTATTATCAAACAAAATGATAGGAAAAAGCACCTATATGACACAGAAAGCTCACCTTTTTACAGAGACTTAAGAGTACCAGGGTCAGGCCTAAGTTACCTCCTAGGTAATTTCCTCATTATAAAAACAAGGTAATTCTCACATTTTTGTCACAGCTTTAAAAGGATGTACATTCAATATGTAGATGAACACTAGGTTAGGATGTTACTGATGGTGAAAGCAAAATATAGCTTAAATGAAATGTTACTTGGTAATGGCAGTATTTAAGTTAGATTCAAGAGTGCACTGAGTATGAGATCTTTAAGAAGCCATTACAGTCTATGTGGCACCATTCAAGTAAACTTGGAAAAAGCAAACATTAGTGAGACTTGGTAGCAGGGGCAGCCATGGTGGTGCAGCAGTTAGCGTCATCGCCTCACAGCAAGAGGCTCTCCGGTTTGATCCTCGGCTGGGGTGCCTTCTGTGCGGAGTCTGCAAGTCCTCCCTGTGGTCCCGTGGGTTTTCTCTGGGTGTTCTGGTTTCCTGCCACATCCCAAAGACATGCTGTAGGTGGATTGAATACTCTAAATTGGCCCTAGGTGTGCGTGCGTGTGTGCCTTCTGTGGAAGGTTGGGCGCTGGGGCTGGCAACTCAACACCGTAAAACTCCACTGCCAATCATGAGAGGACAGGTGATCCACTGTGGCGACCCCTAACCGCGAAAAGCCAAAAGAAGAAGAAGAAGAGTGAGACTTGGCAGCAGAAATAAATACATTTTGTAGCAGATGGGTAAGCAGTGCTGACGCCACAATCGGGGAACAACTGTTTAATGTAATTAAAAGGAAATAAGTGCTGAGCAGGGTCTTTGTGGAATTTAGGGTTTGGTTAACAGACCAACACTGAGCCACAGTGAAATGAGCATGAAGGCAAATCTGCACATGCCTACTAGGACACTGTATATGGTTGCGATACACAGGTGTAAGGAAACCTAGTGAGGGCTGTCCAAGACTTCTTACTAAATTTTAATGGTTAATGTAGAAGTGGTTGGTCAACAAAAATCAGTGATCTGAGGGGGGAAATGGTATGCTAAGTAACCGTAAGGGTTACATTAAACTCAAATGTCCAGTGAGAATGAATAAGGACTTTAACCTAGAGAGGGAAGAACAAGTAGGTCGTTTCTTTAATGGTAGGTTGCATATCTACAGTTACTCTAATTCAGATCTCGACAGAAACCAATTTCCCATGATAATGGCGGGAAGACAGACTTCTGAGAATACATATACACCATCAAATGCAGTAGTGGGTGACAAACACATCTTACTCATGTAGTTCACCTCAGTAAGGGGGGATTACTTTAGCAGTAACTGACATTCAGGTATGGGTTACAAAGAATTTATCCAGAGCTGGCATCATATGACTATAAGAGAGATGCCCAAGTGATCAAAGCTAGCTGTGGGTATTATTCACATCAGAATATGTTATCGCTATTATGCAATGACACCTAAAAAAAATAAACTTTTTAAAATCTTTTTAAACAATGTCATTACATGCAGGAGTTTTATTTTCTTCCTATATCTTATCAGGTCCAGGGGGGATGATTTGGTGATGTACTGCAAATATGTCTCTCATGTACTTGCCAGTGTTTCCACATTTAGTGCATCTGCTGCCATTTTTTTAGGTCATGTCAAGTGTGCCATACATGACAATGAATATGATAGGATGCTTACACACCCATAATATCCATTGAATGGCTTTTAGCATTTATTTTTTTAGCTTTCGAATGTTACTGTTCTTCAGATTACCATGAGTGTGAGTAGGTGGCTATTTTCCACTTAATATGCAGCTGACTGACACATGCATTTTTGTTTATGAGGGTGGAGAAATGTGGCAGCTGTAGAATTTTTAAACTAGTCACATTTCCCATATTTTGCGTTACTAGTTTATTTAAAGCTGAACTACTTCCCATGGCTACTGCTGAATTTACAATGATTACACCAAAGTGAACAACCCTGCTTAGCATGCAAGGGTGAACAGCAAATGATTGTTCTTATTTTAGACTATTAATGACTTTTTACTGTATATTGTCTTAGGCTAAGTACCACTTTGCAAGTTCCTCAAGGACTGGGAAAATGGCCAAATAACTAAGCAAGTGGAAGTATCTGATGGATCCTTGCAGATGTCCTTAAGTTGCAGTAAGAGTTATAACACAGACCCATGCACACATGTAATTACATGCAGCCAGGTCTACAGTCTCACACTGCCTGGCAGCACAGTCAATACAGGAGCTCTAGTGGAACCTAGAACTGGGGAAAACTGTGCAGCAGCCATAAGCCTGAATCCCTGCGCCAAAGGTATCAGAAAATAAAGCATTTCCTTTTAAAGTGGAGCTGGAAGGGTCATAAGAAACAAAAACACTTAGGCAGACACAGCAGTACCACAGTTTGGAGGAGCCTGACCTAGAGTTTCAATATCTTTCTGGGTGGTTCTCTTAAGAGTGTTACATATGGCTTGAGCTGAGGAGGACTGGGGGAGTTTGTAGCCCTGTATCCCAGTGGGATACAAGAGAATTCTGTTGCAAGCTCATTTGAAGAAAAACAGTGTGTGGATTATTTGTTTTAATGTAACTTGATAGTTCCTTCTAAAACTGTTTAAGTTTGAAAAAGTTGCAGATTAAGCAAAAAAAAATCTTGCATAATAATCAGTTATCTAAACAGATGCAGTTATGATCTGAGGGTGACACTGTTTATTTTCAGAATCTCTTAGTTCAGTGGTCATCCAGGGGAGATGGGTGACTTATATAGTCAGCATTTGCATGGGTAATACTTTTTGTATGCTGGCTAGGACCAGAGCTAGAAAGATGGCAGCTTCATCATTGTTAAGGATGGTTATTACTCATTGATTATTTGACAGAGGTTTGGGTTCAACAGAAAACTGTTCAGGTCATACTTATTTTGTGCTACAAAGTTTGCATTTAAATCTACTAGAAAAAGGAAGTGTTTTTTGATGCTGGGTATTTATTGATTGATTGAAACTAGACTACTGGGAAAGTCTGACTGGATAGGAGTCCATTTTAAGTAGAGGCCCAGGAGAAAAGCTCCAAAGTATTTAAAAAACAGTTTAAGAACAATAATTTTATAGTCTTTAAAAATGACTAAAAAAATACAGTTTAAATAATTATACCAAATTAGACATAATATGAAAACATTGCTTAGGAATAGATACAATTATATGACAATGATTTAATAGTTAGAAAAAATGTAGGGAGCTTATGTAGAAATTAAAAGTAAGTTAGCATAACACAAATATAAAAAGTGAACAAGCACAGGAATCTGTCTAGTTCCAACCTCACCATCATGAGTGTTGTGGAAAAAAACAAAAATAATAGCGGTCTTAAAACTTCGTTGATGGGCTCAGTCCCAATAATTTCCAAAAATCATGAAACCCAGGTATTGTTCCAAAGCAACAAGCCTTTATTCATCACAGACAAATGATCCCCAGTAACAAAAAATCAGAAATATTTTTACAATGTTAAGCATATCAACTTTTATATACTTAAAAGGTAGGTGTGGAAAATGTACGTACTGTTTAATTTTAAACCAGCCTATTCAAGGCAAACAGTATAAACAGGGCCACAAAAGTTAATTTTAGAACAAGTACCCATTCCCACACAATGCTACTGATTAGATCAAACTAAATATTAGTTAAGGAAAACACTACCTATCTATTTGCAACCGAAATTCCAAAATCATGCATTAAGAAAAGCATAGAATACATATAAAAGACTTAACTAAAATCCCTTTTGGCTGCCTGATGCAATAAATGTCGGACGACAGAGTGGTGCAGAGGTAGCGTTGTCGCCTCACAGCAAGATGTTCTCTGGTTTGATTCTCGGCTACAGTGCCTTCTGTGTGGAGTCTGCATGTCTTCCCTATGTTCATGTGGGTTTCTCCGGGTATTCTGGTTTCCTCCCACATTACAAAGACATTTGTCTGGAGCTTTTCTCCCCAGGCCTCCTCTGAAAATTGGCTTTGTTCCACGTTGGACTTTCCCTGTAAACAAATGTTAAATTAATTAATAAATTATAAAGAGTGTAGTACTGGTTTCATGGTCGAGTCAGAAATGGTGAATCTTTCCCACAAGCAGCACAAGCCAGTAAAAGTTTAAGTCCCAAAAAGTCACGTTTCCCCAGTAAGAGCTCACTAAAAAAAGTTTAATACATTTTGCCAGTCTCAAAAAGTAAAACATAATTTTACCAAAGAAAAAATGGTTTTAAAATGCTTTTAACAACTTTTAAAACTGACAGGAAAAAAGTGAGCTTCCGTTTAAAAGTGTATTTAAGTCTTGGTGAATTCCATTAAAACGCAAACCCTGAGATTAAAAATACTTTTCTAACCAGAAAAGTAAAATAAAACAATAAATATTAAACCTGGAAAGTGTTATCCCTAAAGGAATTTACCTACCCAGCAATGGAACACGATAAGCCACATATTGATCCCTGAAAACCTGCAGGGGAGCACACTCCTCAGCGGCAGGAATGCTTTGAAGAGCTTGACGCCCAAACCTGTCTTTTTAGGCTGTTCAGTATGAGACGCCCAATGGTTTGGGTGTATGGAAGGTATTCTGAAGCTTTTGGAGCTGTCCATCTGTTATACTATTGGAGTGACACAACTGTACAGCTTAGGCTACTGAAGCAGTGTTCAATATGATGATGATGATGGTCATTTGTTTCAAATACAGTTTTACAAATGGATTCTCTGAAAAAACACTCAGGATTCACTATTTTGATAAATATTACTGCATTATGAACTACACTTGGATTATCAGTCTCAGTGAATGAAAGCAGTAGTATGCTATTGTCTACTAACAGAAAAATAATAGCAATATATACCAACAAAACAACTACCAGCAATCAGCACTCATCACCTACAATTCACATTATACATTTGTCTCTACTGAGAATATTCAGCATTAGTGCTTTGGATGTGTGTTTTCATGTGGTTCATTTAATTAGTGGGCAATCTACATAGCCATTTTATTGCACGATTGCACATATGTGCAAATTTGTTTTGTGTATGTGTGTGTGTGTGTGTGTGAGACACATATATGTATGTATATTTTATATATATATATATATACATATATAATACACATGCATACACATACATACATGTTTGTGTGTATATATCACACACACACACACACACACACACACACACACACACACACACACACACACACACACACACACACACACACACAGGGGATTTCAACCTGGTAAAAGAGAGAAGCTTTGATTACAGTCCCCTACATCTAAGGGACCCTAAACCTTCTGTAAACTGTGTCACTTATGACTGAACAGGACTGCTATATTGTCGAATGGAGCCAAATTTCTCAGAGATGATATCCTCTGCCCTTGCAGGCACAGTATGAGAAAAGTGGCATTATGCAGATAGCATTAAACTGGAGCTGACATCACAACAGAGGTCAGCTGGACACAAACAACATGCATTTGAGTGGAAGACCTTGTGATAAGAAAAAAGAAGCTCCTAAAATGTAACTCAGTCCATGCCTCTTATAACACTTTTGAAAGTAAGCAATTCTGATTCAGAAGATCTGCAGTACTTTCATTCATTCTGTGATACCACTTTATTGAGTTCTGGCTCATGAAGAAGCCAAAATATAACCTGGCACTCAGTGGCCACAACAGTGAAAAACTAATGCTGGACAGGATAACAGTTCACTGCAGGACACACGTACATTATGTGGGAAAAAATACACCTAGAGGCAAACCTACCGATGGCATAGTACTTGGGGAAGTGGTAAGAAAAGGAAATCCATTGAAAACCTCTGTAGATCTAGGGAAGACCAAGACTATACAAAAAGGAGCCCAAAGTGAGAACCAAGTTTAAAGCAGGAAACCTGAGTGATGTGTTAATGTGTTGAACTTGTCCAAGAAGTACTGAAGGAAAGAAAATTAAAATCGATTACTTAGCACAACAACTTGTGGTATGACGTTTAAACCAAAATACACCAACAGCATTGGAAAATGTCTGGTATAAAAGTTCTACTTTTCTATAATGAGTTTCATGAGAAAAGCACTTATGTTGTATTTGAAGTATAGCACAGAATGCTACTGACTGATTGATATTTTTTTCTGAGATTCTTGAGCTATAATATATCAGATATTTGTAATGAAGAAAGGTCATCCATTCCTAGACATCTTAAAAATATATTTTCTGCCTAATATTACAACAGCTCATATTTGCATAGATTTGTTCAGACTCTGAAAGCATGGTCTGATTTCTAACATTAATTTTTAATACTTTCTCATCTGAGATTGTTTAATTTTAGAATCACTGCAATGATGACTTGTAAGTAAGCAGGAGATGGTGACTCATAATCAATTACAGAAAGGCGTCCAAATGTAGACTCGGTGAGCATTCAAGCACAGCAGTCTACAAAAACATACGTTGTTTTTCATTACACTGTGTATGTGCTGAGTCTCTGTATCAGAAATAAACACCATCTCTTCCCAGAGGTTGTGTATGAGAAACACATATAAGGAGTACAAAATACATATATTACAGTTTTGTATGGACAAACACACGGGACTGTAGAGAGGAGGAACCTTTAATAAGAACTTATTCATTTCAACAAGTTGAAAAAATGATCTGCCAAACCTCTGTTGACTTCACATGCGGTTATATAACTCTCAGATCAGATGCAGAAAGTTTCCTTCTTTAAAATGTATTAATTTCATCCTTGCATCATACCAATAAAGCTATATACTCAAACTAAGCAACAAGGCAAAAATGCACAGGCTTCATCTACAGATGTCTTACAAATTGTCTGTTCTAATAACTGCTGTAAAGCAGCAGCTGGCAAGATAACGAGTTCTTATTAACGAACGTAAGGTTGTGCTATTTTACAATCCCATGCAGAGGAAATGCCTTGCCCTACATCATAAACACTGAAACAGTATAAATATTTAGCTTTCAATGATACTTCTTAACATAATTAACAAGAATACCAAGAAAAACTCAAGGCACACTAAGTATGTGACCTTAAGCTTAATTAGGCCAACTACAACTCTACAGACGGGCTCCCACAAATGATATAAAGAATCACTGTGCCAAGTTTTCCCAGTACTGATCTGTACTGATCATGGAACACTTGAATTTTATAAATTAATAGTTCATCCTTTGTCCTAAAGCAGAAACTCCCCTGCCTAACCTCAATGTGTGCTTGGTAGCTGAACTCTGGATGGTATCCGCATCGCTGTTTATCATCATTTTATTCCAGGTGCAGTTATGCTGTTGACTGGCTAAACTCAAAGTGTTTTTATATGTCTCCTTGTAGTTCATCGGCTTTGTACAGAGCACTATGCAGCTCAAATAGTGCATTTGTCTGGTTTTATTATCTTATCTGTTTTTCTTTGAGTTCACTCTCTTCTTTTTCCTTAAGTGCTTCTCAGCATTATCTCTACCCCACCCTCAATTCCATGTTCGAAGTACCCCCCTCCTAGGGCTGACCATATATGTTAATTCCTTTGTGACAGTATCTGAAACTGGACAGGCACAACTCATGAAATTTACAACTACTTTAAGGTAATTTTTCAAACACTCTCTGCAAAAACGACCACTGGATGGGAAGAGAAAACGGCTCAAACCTACCCACCCCTCCTTAATCACCTAGATACGCCATGCTTGCAACACTGTCTAGGTCCTCCTCCTAATTTTGTATTCCCCTGTTAGTTCAGAACCTCATACCCACCTATTCACAAATGCTTCATTCATCTCATGTCACCTCCCTTATGATGGCTTCCTCTAATCGAAGGTCTTAAATAAGGCAGAATCGGTGCATTAAATATTCCACATAAATTTATTCTACCTAAATTATGGCCTGCAACATGAAATCCAGACATACTTGTGATTATGGATTCTCAGCTAAAGCCATATGGTCACATTCCATTAATTAGAATTATTATACCCCCTATAGCATTATACAAGGAAAAGAAATAAGGAGTGGGCTGCTATTTATAGCAAAAGGTATAAAGCTCCTTACTTGTTACGTCAAATAGGACTAAGGAAGAACATTGCTGAATTATTTCAGTGTCTAAGGCCACATGAAGCCAAAAGATGCAGTGGTTCACATTCAACCCTTTTGGATGGCAGGCTCCATCATATGTGTAGCATCCATTCCTGATTCAACCACCTTGTTATTGTATATATTCAATGCTGAAACAGCAGCAAAAAACACTTCAGTTTTAAAAGCTACATGCACAGATGCACATTTTGAAATGCAAGTCAGAGGTAACTAGGAGGAGAGTTACCACTTCAAAAACGATCAACTTCACCGGTTGTTAAAAAAAAAAAAAAAAAAAAAAAGAAAGACACACGATTACTTGGTCAACCCAACACACTATAGAGAACAGTTCATTTCTAGTACATACACAACAAAGTAATTTCACTGACTGTCAAAAACAAATTGTAAATTGGCCCAAGATCACAAGTCTATCAATGTATTACATTCCATGGAAGCAGTTATGACCAGTTAGAAGAACACTTCCTGTAACTGCACCTATGAGAAAAGGGCCTCAAAATTTCACTGAATAAAGGCTCATATTACATCTAAACTAACCAATCAGCTTCAGCAAAAGAAAAGCCATCCTAGCATAAGTCCATAGTAGCTTGCTAGCCATGTCAGGAGGTATGACAGTGTGCATGAAAAAGATATTCACTTTAGGCTCAAACATCAGTATATATTACTTGGAATTGCACTGGTCCACAAAGGCAGCCTCCTAAATACCTGCTTATCCAAAGTTTCCATAGTCATATGGTATAACATGGCTGACTAGTCCTAAAAGTTTATTTGGTTGGCCTGTTCCATATCATGCAGCGAACATCTGCAATTTTAACACTTTATACTAGCACTGACAATAAATTCTCTGCAGGGTCTATACACCTGTTACATAATTTATATAGCCCCTCTTATTTAACTTGAAAAAAGAAAGAGGGAGAAGTAATCAGGAACTGAGGGTAAGATGTGACAGAAGAAGCCAGGTACCTGAACCCAGAAGCTACAGTCCCGTAGATTATGGTCTTGCTTCACTCCCACTCTTTAGTTTCAGGAAAGATGTTCTGCCTACCACCCTCTCCTCTTATCAGTCACGTGCCCTTATGCTGTCACATTTCATGATGTCATTATCTAGCTAAAGTGGAACAATGTGTGGCCAGGTGAAGTGTGTCAACAATTAATTCAGAATTCAGCAGTTTCAGAGTCTTTAGAGGTCACAGTTACCTAATCATCAAGTAAATCTCTATGAATGTGAAGAACAAGTTCTTAAAATTCACCTTTGAGTCTGATGTAACTCATCTCTGTCAGACATGTTCCCACTATAGCACTATGCTGATGTCATGAAATATGGCAGCTGGATGTGGAATGCACCAGAACATTATGCAAACATGCAACTGCCCAGGCAACATGTATGTGCCTTTATTACAATGTAAATGTATGCTTTGATGATACTGTACTGTTAACTTTATTTAAGTGAACTAGTTTTCCATGTAACCCTTGATGAAATGAAAAGAACAATCCTCCATATTCAAGTATACAAATTAAGTGCATTTACATGTTCTAATCATATTACATGATACATCCCTTTAATAAAACTGTAAGCTTTTTGTAATGTTTAGTAGTTTGCCCCTCTTGAATGAACAGTACTAATTCTGAGCCTATTTTTAAAAAAGATATTGCCACAAGACTGTGATAAATATCTTCTTCTTTCGGCTTTTCCCGGTTAGGGGTTGCCACAGCGGATCACCTGTCCGCTCATGATTGGCAGTGAAGTTTACAGTGTTGAGTTGCCAGCCCAGCCCCCGGCCTTCCACATAAGGCACACACACACACTCACACCTAGGGCCAATTTAGAGTGTCCAATCCACCTGCAGCATGTCTTTGGGATGTGGGAGGAAACCGGAGCACCCAGAGGAAACCCACGCGACCACAGGGTGGTTCATAGGTTCATAGGTAGGTACTAGGCTATTGGCCCTAGGGCCTAAATAAGCCTAGCCAAAGGTACCCTGGCTTTCGCCACCCAAGAAAATTATTTTCCTGTGCCACTGTCGAGCAGAACCACAGAAGTGATCCCCGGGGTGAATTTCCTATCTCCCATCCAATCATCAAGATTTTTCTTGAAGAATGTTAATGAGGAGCTTTGTTTGATATAGATAGGTAGTTTGTTCCAGAGTATGGGAGCAGACTCCACACAGAAGGCACCCCAAATATATACACATAATATATAGATAGATAAGGATACATTTATGTATAATACATACACATATCTGTAAACAGTTTGACACTGGGGGCTGCCAGGTTTCCTGTCAGCTTAATATGATCAACAGGAAAGCGGACATACTTTGGTGAGGGATCATTATAGTACAGTCGTTTGGGACTATGCCCTTTCTACGGGTCTATATCACTTTATTGAATTGCTATTCAGCAAATAGCAATTCATGGCGCAGTCATATAACTCTGTTGTAACTGCCTAACCTCCAGTACCATACAAAAAAAAAAAAAAAAAGATCAATGCCCATTTAGTAGACGGACAGATACCCAACCATGTTTGCAGGGAACTGTTGCTGCATATATCACATTAACTGAACATAATATGCATGTCACAGTGAGGAGGGGTTGCAGAAAATATGCAAGTCTGTTGCATAATGACAACAGTAGAGGGACCAGACTAGATGGTATCACAAAACCTCCCATGTATAATATGATACCGTTAGTAAAGGCAGTATCCTTGGCAAAGGCCATGGATATTACTCCAATATTATCTCTGTCAGTCAGGTGGGATGTAGCCTCGCAGCTCCTCTGTGTAGAATAGCAGTGACAAGGTTCTGCAATGCATACCAAAAGGACATATATACTCATAGAAAATCTACACAAAAGCATTCTAATAACGTGACTGACTGTACCCAAGCCATTAGTATAAGTGTCCAACATTACACTGGAGTAGTATAAGTGTCCAACATTACACTGGAGTATCTCATCAGATCCTTGTACCAAATGGACACATAAGGGATGCCATCTACTATGGCCATCAGATTTACAGCTGAACTTCCATGTAAAGTGCTACACATAATCCTAGGTACAGCTCCATATGCACCAAGTATAAGACTGGATTGACCAGCAGTAAGTGGTCTGCTTCCGCAACAAGTGACCTGGTCAGCAATGAATTGAAATCTGCCTCCCACCAAGGATCAAACATCAGTTCTGTTGGTAGACAGCCCTTTGGATTATTTCTCCACATCTTTGCCTCTGTTCTTAGTGTCCAGATGAAGACAGTCCACCCTACTGTATGGGCTACACTGGCATCTTTGTATACATTTGAAGAATAGGTTCATGGTTCACATATCAGCATCTTGTGTGGGAGTGGAGATGCAGACTGTGCCCATTACATTTTCATTTACTCTCACTACAGGCTCAGTGGATCAGGAATCTGCTGCATACAGGACACATGCAGCATTACATGTGGTTGATGAAGAAGGGAAATTGAACTTTGTATGTCAAGGGATTGTGAAGAAGTGCCCCACACGTGATCTATGTTTTGCACTTTACCACACAGGACACTTACAAATGGGTCAAGGCACATGGCAATATTCAAGTTAACACTCACACTATAGCCAGCAGTGCCAGCAAGATGCAAAGGCAAGTCTCAAAGAGTCGCACAGCAGAATGGGACTCTCCAATGATGTGGGACTGGGTTGATATGTTGGAGTCATATAGACTTTGTGGACCCTTGACTGTGGCATGTTTTGGATCCTGTATCTAGCCATGTCTGCCCGTATAGGTACACATCAAGTTATACTTCCCCCACAGTTTGAGGTACTCACTCTTCTGGTCCTGGGTCTGACAGTAGGACTCTGCTCATGAAGGCCCGCTCGACTCTTAAGTCGCATTAAGTGCATGAGGAAGCACACAAATGCTCATACGATTGGTGAGCAGCTATTCTAGGAGAATACATTTTTGTGGAATTTGCCAACTTCTACACATTTTAATAATATTGTATACACTTCATTTCTCAAAATATTTGGCTTGTGCTTCATATTAATGTATATCAAATAAACTCATGAAGATTTTTTTTTATTTCTGACATAAATCATTAATTTATGCAAAATGAATGAAAATCATTTTACATACAGCAAAGATTCTTACTACAGAAAATGTATCCTATTATAAATAGCCCATAAACACAAAAATGTGGGACACAATGGAGTCTTCTACAAAACGCTTATTTTGCCTCAAAATAATTTGGGTATTAATTTGACCTTACATAAAATGGTTTTCCAACTATCACTGGCAGTCTCTATTACAGTAAATGTTGCTTGGATTGCTGTTTTATCATCTACAAGAAGAACTTGCATAATCAGCTTCCATTTTTGCCAGGACAAAGTCATATTGAGGAATTTGTCTCTTCTTTTCTTGCTTTCCCTTTGTTTTGTTTTTTTTTCAGCTGGTGCTCCCAAATTTAATTTATATACATGGTCTTACCATTTAAGTGTATGTTACAGTCAGCACTGTTTAACGTCATCATGACAGAAGCTGTACAAGACTTGCCAGGACATTCTAAGACTTGGTGTGACGCTCCTGGCTTACTGCTTTTGACTATGGGACCAACACCAAGGTGTTTTCCACCAGACTACTTTTGGACTAGACTGAAGGATACTATATGCTAAGGCTCTACTTCTGGTGGAAATGTTGATGCCATTTAAACTTGCACCTGTTTTGTTACTGACCTTGTGGCAGTTCATCGTCTTGGAATGTTATACCAGTCTGTTAGAGTGCGCTTCAGCTTACTTGACTTTTCTCTGTCTTTGACATCTTCTTAATAATCAGCTTGGCATTGATATGCTCAGATGACCTTTTCTTAATAATCAGATTGACATATCTATACTTGGGTTCTATCGGCTACCATATACCTTAACTCAGATGAATTACTGATTCACCTGCTCAATAGCACCTACTGATGCAACTAGCTGCCACAAGTTCTACTCAATTTTTTCAGTTTTCTAGAAATTTCAATAACATCTTTTTTCCCAACATTTTGGGGGCTTAACAGCTTTTAACTCCATTCAAAACACACACTTTCTCTTACAAATTCCAGTTAGTGTGTATATTTTAAATATTTTAAATGGCCATTGCTGGTTTACCCAGAATATGATTTGCTTAACCTGTGAATTGCTTTGGAAAGCCATTTTTATTATTTCCTGTTTTTTTTATGGCTTTAATTGCACAGGGGACATTTATTATTTAGAACACACTGCTATCAATGCTTACATTTACAGATATCCATTTTAAAAAAAGCTGACTTTGGTGGATCTGGGGTAATTAACTAATTTACCATACTGGCATCTCTATTATCTCATACTAAGGTCTGAAAGTTAAGCAGATACGTCTGACTTTCATTTCACTTGAAGCATGCCTGAAAATGAACTGTGTGGCTTCATCCCTTTGTGTTGGCAGTTGGCAGAAACTGACTAAGAATATTGGCTTCCATTATTCAGAATCCTACATGAGGCATTATGGTTGGAGTGGGGTTGATAGCCTTTTCTAAATGAAGCTTGCAGGTGGGCCCAAGTTCCCAGTGATCAAATCCAACATTATCATTATGCATGTAAACAATAGGTACAAATTTAAACAGAAGACTTCATCTACCGTCACTTAGCTGTGTGACGATACTAGTACAAGAGTACATCAGTTCCTTTGCTTTGCCAACTTGGTAAGTCACCCTAACTGGTTGGCTTTGGTTGAGTTTTAACATCTAGTCTGATGAAGAATTAGTTTCTCTTTTTATGGTGAGGGTAATCATGTTTGCTCTGATCATTATCTCTGGGGTGCACCATGCTCTGTGTTGGCCCAAATGTGAGTGCAAGTAGTTGAGAGGCTGTAGAGTTCTGCCTGACTTGCCACTCCATCAAGCTGTTTTATCTTTAGGGTGTGAGATGAGCATTCATTTTTTTTTTTGCATATAAAACCGCCTCTGTTAGGACAAAGAAACTTTCCATTGTGACAAAGAGGTTTGATGGTCTCAACTCAAGATATCAACTAGTCTTGTTGTAAGTTTTGAGTGCTTTATAGGAGCAGTTATGCTTATCAACAGCAAGCTCATTGCAATTCCACTTTGTCAACTCTGGGCTATACTATTTCTGTGTGGGTTAGAGTCTGGGATATACCATTTCTGTGTGGGGCAGACTCTGGGATGCACCATTTCTGTGTGGGGCAAACTAAACATTCTATGTCACACATTGGCAAGTGTGCAAAAATCAAATGTTGTGTAGCAGGTAGAAGAGATACTGAAGCAGAGTACATACACACTAGGATACATGTCAGCTGAAAACAAAAATCAAATCCCTGCACTGATTTTTTTCAAAAAAAGAAACACGGACCATCACTCCAGAAAGTACCAAACCTTCACTGTATTACCCAGACATTAATCTGTTTAGCATTTGCATTCACAAATTCAGCTAGAACTTCTTCGTAACAAAAAGCTTGCAAGATTCCACTCTAAAATGCATTCACCATAACCATTCCAAACTTTCATGACACAATCAAGCAACTCATTGAAATACAGAGTACCTTAAGTAAAAGCAATAATATAAAAACAGGAAATCTAAAACACTTTACATGCACAGAGAGCATGGAGACTATTTGACAAACGGATTATTCCCATTTTCTCCAATATCGTGTGAACTCAAAGGCTGGGTGCCGTTATATTTTATATCAAAAAGCTTAATGGAATTTACCTTTACTAGCATTTTTATTGCCACATCATATTAATTGCTTCTAACTGTACCTACACCAGTTAAAGTGATCTAAAGACTTTCACTAGGATTTGGGTGTTGTTAGTCACACCAAAAGTAAGGCAATTTCAGGAATTTGGAAACAATAATTATTTGTGATTCTTTATGCTGCGACACTTAACAATAGGGAGCGGTAATGAGAAAACTGAGAGAGAGAGTACACTATAGTTGTCTTATTATAAATAAACTCAATCTGGCATTTAACCATGGCAGTACACTGCATACTTTGAATGCCAGTAATTTTAAGTGCACTGCAGTAGGAAGTCAGTGAGTAGTCTAACCTGGGCCTAGATGCATATCCTGAATTTGGCATTGTGGTTTGGAATTCACCTTACAACTGTCACTCCCATGAACATGCCCACATGTACCTTCTGCTGGCAACTATCACACCCGTCAATCAACAGATCTCCATTATAGGTCCATCTAAGATGGTCTTTCTTTTCTCACATACTTCAGGTTTCCACTTTACATCCAAGTTTCAGATAACTGAGGGATCCTCCTAACCAGAAAACATTTTGGGGTCTGATTCTGATAATGTCTCTTGCTGATGATGATTCTGATTCTGATAATGTCTCTTGCTGATGATTATGCTGATTCTGATAATGTCTCTTGCTGATGAAGTGAAAGATAACAGTACTGAAGAAAAAAAAATACATCAGTAATAACCACTCACTAATCATTAAATGAAAACTGAAACTTACATTCCTGAAACACGCAAGATGCATATTCAAGTAAAACAGGTAGCTATGAATAGGTTCCAACAGGAAGCCTACATTAAAAACCTTTCATATTTACTCTACAAAAGGAAATGCAACAGTTCTGATATATTGCTGCAATGGAGGAAAACTACTTCTGTATTTTATATTTTTTATTTTTTATATACATGATTTGTTTTCCTTGCACCTACCTGACCATCTAATTCTCTCCCAGATGACAAATCTCATCTTGTGCTTTGTGGGCAACTGTCAAGTGCAGGCCACTGCCGTCATCTACGGTCAGTTCAAAACATTTTTTTGCTTTAGTCCCAAACATCTCATCTGGTGTCTCACAAATGCACACTGGCTGCAGTAGGACCCTCTATGCCTTACTTATCATGAAGGCACTTCCCAACTTCTTCTGCGCCTGTTTGCAGTCATGTAGGGCCAAGACGCATGTTCCTTGACCTCATGCTCCTTGCTACACAACCAGTCATCACTAAATGGTGGCAGTGTACTGGTCCAGGTTGCTTCACTGTCCCAGGATGAGCACTTCAGAGCAGGGTGTTAACTCCCATCCTCCCTTGTCAGATCCTCTAATGCCCAGGTCACTAGTCAATACCAAGCCATCTAGTTCACAATCAGGGCTTCATCCCTGTGCTCCACTTAAGGAACTAACATGCAGTGTATTAGTCACTTCAAGAAGCACCATTGTTATACAATTAATATTATTTGCAATAATACTTCTAATATTTTAAGTGTTTTTGCAAGAAATGAACATTATAGTGCGTGGTTTGATTTTTTTTTAGTTTCTAATTAGTTTCTAATTATTCAACTTTTTTTTTTTTTAGTTTCTAATTATTTAACGTTTCTCTGTAACTGCATCTATAAAATGATGTCATGGCAGGTACTGGGCAAGGATTTACATAGTACTGCAAACAAAGCACTGTGAGTAAAACAACTTGGCAATTAAGAGGAGCAGCTTCCTACTTTCATTGTGGTTCCGATATTAAATCATATCATGTGCAAAGTTTTCAATGCGAGGTGCGCCACCAGCAAGAACTAACTGGCAACCTGTCTTTCTATGAAGTAAGGTATTAGTCTACTACTGATGCATTTAGCTTGAAAATACAGTATCCTACACAGCAACTTAGGCAGTGAGGCATTGTGGGTTGAGTCTTACATGTCACTGCAGGGATTTTCATCTCTGAGAAAAAAAATCAGTTGCTGCCCTTATCAACAGAAAAAAAAACAAACACTTTTACATTAAAACTGTAAAATTTGGTATTGCATATGGTAAGCAGTTTATATCCAACTCCAAATGTTTGTTACCTAAGCATGCTTCTTCATATCATAAGCATTATACTTTAATACAAGGGTGATACTGATATTTTGTCTGAGATTTTAAATATATATACAAAAGTCAAACATTCCATAATTAACACAACCAGTAAATTCTATTTACAATGCAGCTGCAGGTGAAATCTTTGCAAGTTAAAAAAAAAAAGTATCTGATTCAGACAGTCAGAACAATGCAGAACAGTCATTCTGAGAAAACTGCAAGACAGTTCTATGGTTTGCAGGGAGCTGGGCATACACCTTCTACTGAATACATGCTATAATCAGCAGAAATTTAAAGAAATTTAGAAGCCTTTGGAATTTTGAACTTTGCACCCTCCCTTCCTCTCAGCAAGAATAATTCTTATTTAACCTATTAAGAACGGATAAACTCGTTATGCCAGCAGTCTTAATGCCAGGATTGTAGATGCAAATATAATTCCTTTCATTTTTGGGATATATGTTATGCATCTTCAAATAAAATCAGACCACTTTCCCAGCTGAAGGGAACATTGTTTTATGATTACATTAAGTGTGCATGTGAGATAATTTAATTTCAGCCTAAGAGATGAATGAATGACAAAACGGGACAGGAAAATACATTTTGCCAATTATCATGCCATTTCCACTGTCAACTTGTCACCGCAGATGTGGCAACAAGTCATGATGTGCCATTCTACGTCTTGCAATTATGGAAGATCAGTGCTTAAAATTGCTTATTATGAGCAATCAATTTCATTGCTTACCTAGTGTTCTTTAGTCATTTGAATAGAGATGGCAGTGGAAGCTGATGCTCTGATGACTGGTATTTTCTTGCAGGTATCTGTATCAGTAGTAAACTGGGAAGACAGTTACATCTGTGGGGAATGGCAACAGTACATACTGCCCACAGCAGATCCACTTCAGTAGTTTATTTATTGTGATCATCAAGAAAAGTGGTGAAGGCTGTGTCTAAGAGCAACGGGTCGAAAAGCATTACTGTAGCAATTATTCATTTCCATCTGAAAAGAGTAGGTGCATGATCTGGGCTAAAAAGGTATAGCATGGGTGGCAGGGGATAATCTATGTGAAAAAATAAAAACAATCAATATTAGACTTTAATTTATATGAATTGTCAGAAAGGGAGAACAATTATATGAGGAAAAGCAAACGGACTTGGTGGCTTTGCAGTTGCCCGCCCCTACTGTAAATCTGATCTGGGACACTCCTCCCAGTCTAGTTTCATTAGCTCATTATACCTAATACAGAGAGAACATTTGATAAGGCCTTCTGTTTCTCCTTTTTCCCTTTCAAAAAAAAAAATGCCTGAATCTCCTTGTGTTCTGACTGTGCTTCTCAAACATTTTGGAAATATAGAGTATATTTTAAAGCATTTATTATAACTGTAATTGCCTTAATATTGCTACAACTCAAGTGCTCTAGGTTGCACTGCATCTGTATTGTGTGTTTTAGCTTTTTTGTATATACAGACTTCTCTGTATAGGTAGACTAGCTACTTATTCTGCTGTATTACTGCCTCTTAAATCGTTTTTCAGTTGTGCACTTGCCTTGCTTCATTTAAAAAGTTTTAAATTGCTAATTTTGTAGGGTTTTAATTGCATTTACTGTTTAGCACTACACACTCAAGTGTGTTAGCCTTTCCTGTGTTTATTTACTGTATTATTGCATTGTTTAGCCTGTTTCAACAAAAAAAAATACTATCTTGTTTGCTCGTTTCCCACCTTTCCTGGCCAGTCCAGATCCCAGGCTTTTTCTTGTCTCAGGACTTTATTTTCTGCGCTCAGAGCTATCCAGACCTTGCTGTGGTAGAGGGAAGTCCTACTGCTTACCAGTGGGACTGGTGAGCATTGTACTGCCTATCTAATGCTAGAGGAGTGGTTTCCAGCTCTGAAATTGTAATTTTATTAGCCCTTTGGGCTGATTTATATCCCTTTCAACTTTCTGGCTTAAAAACGCATGTGTTTGCACATTTTTCACATCGTGCAGCACTGCAAGGCTACAGTTAAACTATTCCAGGTACTGCAAGGCTACAGTTAAACTATTCCAGGTGCCAGAAAGTCTGCTCTTCAAATTTTCCCCTAGAACTAGCTGGTTTCTCAGTAGTAGCACTAAAATCTGAACCCCTGTGACTAGCACTTGCTCTAGAACCTGCTGGAAAGCCCTAGGAAGCCTGAAACAGATACAAGCACTCAGATCTCCTTGTCAATAAGGGAAATTAATCGTAGGCACTAAACAGCCTATAATTGCAAAGTACCTTGCAACTGTAAGGGAAAACAGCTCTTAAACTTTACAAAAAAGCACCTAAACAGGCATGTCCCAGGGTCAGCTTCTGGTGATTTATCCTGTCCACCTGGTGAATCTGGGCATATTGGGGCAATGCGGCAACTGCCTCATGTACACAGACAATCCTCTCCTCCTACCACCCAACACTACAACCTGCGAGAGATGCACTTACATAGCCAAACTGGAAGCAAAGCTCTCTCCAGCCAAGATTGTGCTAGACAGTCAAGAGGAGAAGGTTAACACCTGCATTACACCTCAAGCAACTCATAGCCCTTCAAAACCCACACCATCAACACCCACACATAGCAACACTAAACCCACATATGCGGAGGCCCTTAACATTAACCTGCCCAAGCAAGAAGGACCTCAGAAGCTGAAACGCAAACAAACACCAGTCACAACCAAATTGACACATAGCTCAAAATACCAGTGTGCCACCCAACAACAGCCCCTACGGCAAGACAATGTGCCCAACACTTTAGTCATATGTGACTCTCTAGTCAAGCACACTGATGTCCCACTCACCAGGCTGAACAAGGAGAAAATTACAGTCAGCTGCCTGTCGGGTGCCAGGATCCGCCACATAACGCATGCATTCAAGTCACTCCACAACAAGTACAAATACGACTCCGTCATTGTCCATGCTGGAGTGAATGACTTGAGATGTACCTCTCCCTGGACTACATAAAAAAAGACATAGAAGAACTCTTGGATTATGTGACCCCGGCAGGTATGACCCTAGCCCTGAGTAGCATCCTGCATTCGCCCAGAATGATACCACAGTATAAGGACAAAATGATTGACTTCAACAATTGGCTAAGCTTCTGGTGTCATTCAAAGGGGATCCAGTATTTGTCTGCCTGGGAAGACATGATCGACAAACCACGATGCTTTGCCAGAGATGGTCTGCACCTGTCACCCCTGGGATTCAGGTTACTGGCTAAAGCTCTTGCCACCCCTATAGTGCCTTTTTTAGGCAAGGTTCAAAGGATAAAACCACCACCATAACAGATACAAGCATGCAAAATCTGAAGGTAATGCTACAAGTCTAAACCTCAAAATGCACTCTCTCGAGGCACTCCTAAAAATGGAGAACATCGATATCTGTGCAGTAACTGAGACCTGGTTCAAGGCTCAAGACAGCACCCCTGCAATACCAGGCTACAATTCTTACCACACTTTTCAGCCACAAAACCAAGACCGAAACACTAAAGGTGGAGGAGTGTCCATATTCACCAAGGATATTCACAACTCCAGGCTAGTTGCCCAACACAATGCATCTAAAATTCTCCAGGTGCAGCTAACACCAGGTAAGACTGGAATCCAAATTGTAGCTTGCTACAGATCCCCCACCACGCCCTAAGATTCTCACTACACCTTTCTAAACATACTGGAAAATATTAAGATACAACCAAACACCCTAATACTGGGTGATTTCAACTTCCCTGCCATTAATTAGGAAAACTACTTGGGTACCAACTCCTTTTCCCAACGGTTCTTGGAATTCATACATTCCAACGCCCTGGATCAACTAATCCATTGTCTCACCAGGGGCTCCAATATCCTAGACCTGGTCATTACTAACATGGGAGATAGATGCTCCACACCAGTGGTCACCCCCTCATTGGTCAGGTCTTACCATAAGCAAATCACCCTTAACATCCACATCCCCCCCACCCACCACCCCCGTAAGGAAACCTCCTTAAAAAACTTCTCCAAAGCCAACTTCATGCTACTGAAGTCAGAAGTGACAAACTTCAAGACACCCACACAGATGGGATCTGGAAGTTCGACTGCAGAATCCTGCACTAAGGCACATCCACTCGTGCATGAATCGTGTCATCCCAAATAGAACCAAGATGCTCTTCTCCAAAAAAAAAGGAAGCCAATCTGGTGGTTCCCTGCTATAAACAAACTATACAACAGAAGGAAGAAACTGTTGCAGGAAAGAGGAAAATCCCAGGATGCAAAAAACTCCCTCACCAGCCTCAGTAAGAAGCTGAGATAAATCCTCAAAAGCTAGTTACGAAAATAAGATTGCCAAAGATTCCAAAGACAACCATAAGGCATTCTATAGTTATGCCAAGAATCTAAATGGTAATGCTCAGATCTGCTCTGAGCTACAACAGAATGGCATTAAATGTACTGATCCTAAGGATATTGCTAATATCCTGGCAGATCGATTTAGTGCCAACTTCACCCCCTCTCACTCCCTAAAGGGCCCATCTCAATATCAAATGATTGCCAAATTCCGGTACTCAAGGCCATACAGGTAGAAAACGCACTCTCCAAAGCTAAGAATACAGCATCCATGGGACCAGATAACATCCCAGGCTGTGTACTACATGAACTGCAACATGAACTGGCACCTCACCTAAGTGTCATGTTTAATCATAGCCTCACCTCAGGCTTCGTGCCGACTGAGTGGCGCACAGCTACAGTTATCACACTCCACATGGGAGGATCTGCCTTGGATCCCAGGAACTATCGTCCCATCAGTCTGACAAGCCTGATCTGCAAGGGCATGGAACGCATCATCATGGAACTTATAAACAAAGACATTGGCAACCTTTAAACACTGGACCCCACCCAGTTTGGGTTTGTGAAGGGCCGATCTTGTCGCCTGAATCTGATTGACTTCTTCAAATCAGTCTCCAGAGCTGTGGACGAGGGTAAGGTGGACCACACAGCCTATCTGGACCTTGCCAAGGCCTTCGACACCATCCTCCACTCTGGAATCACAGATAAATTTACTAAGCTGGGCATAAATCCCTACATCACTCGATGGGTTGTCAACTGGCTTACTGACAGAAACCAGACTGTAAAAGTAGCCTACTCCAAATCCAGCACCAGACAAGTGACTAGTGCAGTACCTCAGGGTTCAGTCCTGGGGCCGCTCTTGTTTGGCATCTACTTCTCTGAAGTACAGGCCAACACTAAGGATCTCTGGCTAACAAAGTTTGCAGATGACTGCAAACTGGGAGCCATTATTGAATCCCCAAATGATGTGGATATTCTACAAATTGGCCTTATAGAAACAGATGCCTGGTGCCAGAGCCATGGGCTCAAGCTTAATGCCATGAAATGTATAGTTATCCCCCTTTGGAAAAAAACATGTACCCATAAATTAACACATAGGTGGCAGGACACTCTCTCATCACACTTTCGATGTTTACTTAGGGACACAGGTGGACAGTGGTCTCACTTTCGACAACCACATCGCCACAACAGTCAGGAAATCCTTCTATGTGGCACACCTCATCACTAAGGGCCTTTCATCCAGAAAAAAGAAGGTCACTGTCCCACTATATGCATCCCTCATTAGACCCATTATAGAGTATAATGCCCCATTTGGTATGTACCTCAAGACATCTGCAACAGCTGGAAAGGCCACAGAAATACCTCACTAAAAGAATCACAGGCCTAAAGCAGATGCCATATGCTGGCCATCTAAAAAAAACTCCAGCTATACTCTGTGGCATATTGTCTACTCAGAGGCGATCTCTGCTTAACATACAAGGCCATGTCAAACCCTGAGCTGTTGGACATGCTCCACTTAAAGAAATCCCAATCCCTCAGAGCCACATGCTCCAGGGATCTAAACCTTGTCATCACAATGAACAAAACATGCTGGATGGATGGGTTCCTGACCCAGTGACTCCCCATACTCTGGAATAGACTGCCCATACATGTCAAGCAGAGCGCCTCATTGACCCTCTTCAAAAGGAACCTTGATGGTTGGATGGGAGATAGGAAATTCACCCCGGGGATCATGTCAGTCACTCTGCTAGACAGGGGTCCAAAGAAGTAAATATTGTGGGAAGAAATATCCAGGGAATTGTTATGGCTAGGCTTGCATAGGCCCTAGGGCCGGTAGCCTAGTACCAACCTATGAACCTATGAAATGCCTTTCTGTGATACTACTTCATTCATGTTCATTACAATCAACCATCTGAGAAGCAACTATGGAAAGGAGATTGGAGACAGACTATGTGAAAAAAGGAACGAATTAAAAGATCATTGTTGAGATGATTGTCAGTACTGCTGGCTAGGAATGATGTTATATACGTTATGACAGCAGCAACTTGAAACATTACTGTGGCTAATTGCTTTTACTTGAAGTCAAAGGTGGTAATTAGTTTGGGAGATAGGAAAGAAGTTGTGCAAAAATGAAGGGAAGCAACAAAATGAAATACATTATTGTGCTTATTTATTCCAGTCTCACCACAATCAGACATAAAAGTTATACACAGAAAGTGGCTATCTTTGTTAGGGGCAGCTGCATGATCACTCTTAAATGTTCATTGATGTGGGTTGTCTGGAAAATCAGAGTCTGTGCCTGACAGCAGTGAGTTGTAATGCATTACTCAGATATACTGGCAGTGTCATTTTGGGGAGGAAGAAGGTGGTTTGCGAAACTAAAGGGCAGTTACATGGTCAGTGTTGCATGTTGGGGGATATTATATGCTTGACAGTAACAAGTTGAAACATTACCATGGTCATTATTTAGCATTCTTTACAAGCAAACATCAAGTGTACACAAGGTAACTATCTTTGTGAGGAGAGAGGATGCAGGCTGTGTGTGAAAGTAAAAAGCAATTACACTTATAAACAGAAAAAATGTTTATTACATCAATATAATGATTGCTATAACACAATGAAACAATTATTACATTTAATTTTTAATACATCTTAAATTTTCTTTTTCTGTTCTTATGATCTCAAAATGTATTATGCATTTATTTCCATTTGTTTTTTTTTTTTTTTTACCAGGACAGTCTTACTAGGTCAGCAAAATCAAACCCCCTTTTCAGGAGAGGCCTGGGGAGAAAACACCAAGAACACACACAAAAAAAAGGAAAAAAAAATATGTTACAATAATTTTCTTGGTAGGATAACCTAATACAGAGTAAGCTTATTAACAAATGGATTGTGTAGAGTGTGGATAAGAAGAGAAGAGTCTAAGCCTATTAAAATCAAAATACAGTATTGTTAAAATCTTAAACTGCTCTTAACATAATTGATCCTTTTTCTTTATGTAACACTTTTGCCATTACTATGATTGAATAACTGCCTTGTTTGTTGAATATTGTATAGATCTCTTCTTCATTTCCTGATAAATAACAAAGTGTCACAAATTTTCAATATTTCTTCTCAGTCCTCTGAATTTTTACACTGCAGCATGACATGAGGAAGGTCCTATCTAATAGCTAAATCACATATACAAGGCAGCACCCCCAGACTTCCCCAATTATTCTTTTCATGATATTTCTGTTGCATACCACAAATTTATATTTCATGACACAAGCACTCAGGTCACTCCAAGGCAAGTACAAATATGACTCAGTCATTGTCCATGCTAGTGTGAATGACCTGAGATGTACCTCCCTGGATTACATGAAAAGAGACATACAGGAGCTTTCTGAGCATGTAGCCCAGGCCGGTATGACCCTGACCTTGAGTAGCATCTTACCCTCACCAAGAAAGATGCCACAATATGAAGACAAGATGATCAATTTCAACAATTGGGGATCCAATGCCTGTCAGCCTGGGATGACATGCTCGACAAGCCATGATGCTTCGCTAGGGAAAGCTTGCACCTGTCACCCATGGGCTTTCAGATATTGGCAAAGGCTCTTGCTATCCCCATAGTGCCTTTTTTAGGCAAGGCTCAAAAGACAAACCCACCTCCATAAGTATCACGAGGGATAAGAAACTAACAGTAATGCTACTCAATGCCAGAAGTCTAAACCTCAAGATGCACACATTCGAAACTCTCCTTAGCATGGAGAACATCGATATCTGTGCAGTAACAGAAACCTGGTTCAAGGCTCCCGAGAGCACCCCAGCACTACCAGGTTATACCTCATACCATGCTTTACTTGGACCGAACCACAAAAGGAGGGGGGAGTATCAATATTCGTCAAAGATACCCACACCTCCAGGTTGGTGGCACAGCACGAAGCATCAGAGACTATCCATGTGCAACTAACAGTGGGTAAAACTGCCTTCAAGTTTATAGCCTGCTACAGACCACCCTCCCAAACCCAGGAACCCCACTCGGCCTTCCTGAGAACACTGGAAAATATGAAGGTCTCTCCAAACACCATTATATTGGGCGACTTCAACTACCCAAACATACACTGGGAGCATTACTCTAGCTCCAACACCCTAGCCCAAAGGTTCTTAGAATTTATAAACTCAAATGCTATGGAACAACTTGTTACCACTCCCACAAGAGGGGAAAACATACTGGACCTGATCATCACCAACATGGGGACTCTATGCTCCAGACCAGAAGTGTATCCCTCACTGGTAAGATCAGACCATAAACTAATCTCACTGGATATTCACATCCCGACCCCACCCCCTGCCCAGAAAACCACAGTGAAAAACTTCTAAAACAAATTTCACACTCCTCAAAACCGAGGTGGAATCCTTCAAAGCCCCCGGGCCTGTGGAAAATATGGCCCAGACCGCAGAATCCTTTATAAACGCATTCTATGAACACCTTTAGGAATGCATGGATCATGCAATCCCAAATAAAACCAAGACCCAATCCTCCAAAGGCAGACGTCCTGTCTGGTGGACCCCAGCCATAAACAAACTATACAATAGAAGGAGGAAGCTACTAAATGATAGAGCAAAATCCCAAAAAGTAAAGGCGTCTCTGGATCAGTATTAGCAAAAAACTACAGGCACTCTTAAAATCGTCTAAGGCAAGCTTCGAGAGAAAAATTGCATAGGACACTAATGATAATCACAAAGCTTTCTTTAGTTATGTTAGGAACCTGGGTGGGAATTCCCAGATATGCTCAGAATTAGTCCAAAATGACAAAAAATATACCGAACCCACAGACATTGTCAACATCCTAGCTGACAGGTTCAGCGCAAACGTCTCCCCCTCCTCCCCACCAAAAGGGCAAATATCTATCCCAGCAGAGTGCTGCCCCCCTGACATCTCAGATGTTCAGGTAAGAGCCACCCTCTCCAAAGCAAAAAACACAGCATCAATGGGACCAGACAGTGTCCCAGGCTGCGTCCTACATGAACTCCAAGAAGAGCTAAACCCAAACATAAAACTACTGTTCAATCTCAGCCTTACTACAGGATATGTACCCAAAGAGTGGTGTACAGCAACAGTGGTCCCTCTCCACAAAGGTGGTGCCTCAACGGATCCTGGAAACTATCGCCCCATAAGTCTGACTAGCTTGGTCTGCAAAGCTATGGAAAGGATCATCATGGACCTCATAAATAAAGATATTGGGGATCTACAGACACTGGATCCTACCCAGTTCGGCTTTGTTAAGGGCAGATCCTGCCTCTTAAACCTGGTCGATTTCTTTGAAACAGTCACCAAGGCCACTGACGAAGGGAAGGTGGTCCACACAGCCTACCTGGACCTCGCAAAAGCCTTCGATACAATACCCCACATAGATAAGCTCACCAGCTTAAATATAAACCCCTATGTCACTAGATGGGTTGCAAACTGGCTCAAGGACAGAACCCACATGGTTAGAATTGCTGGAGCCATGTCAGACTCCAAACCAGTTACAAGTGGCGTCCCACAAGGCTCAGTCCTGGGACCTCTCTTGTTTGGTATATATTTCTCGGAGGTACAGGCCAACATGGAAGGACTGTGGCTGACCAAGTTCGCAGATGACTGCAAACTGGGTGCCATAATTGACTCTCCAGCCAACACAAGCATCCTCCAAAAGGGCCTCATAGAAACAGACAACTGGTGCCAGAGCCATGGCCTGAAGCTAAACGCCAAAAAGTGTATAGTCATCCCCTTTGGCAAAAACAAAGTGCCCACAAATTACCACATAGGTGGTAATCCATTAAGTACAGAAGAAGTAATTAGGGACCTGGGGACCCAAGTTGATAGCAATCTCTCATTTGACAACCACGTGGCCAAAGTTGTTAGAAAAACATTTTATATAGCCCACCTAATCATGAAGGGATTCACATCTAGATCAGGGGAGGTCATTGTGCCTCTTTACTCATCCCTCATCAGGCCCATAATGGAGTACAATGCCCCTTTTTGGATGTACCTTACCAGACACCTGCAGCAACTGGAAAGACCCCAAAAGTACCTCACCAAGAGGATCAAAGGGCTCAAACAGATGCCATATGCTGCCTTGTTAAAGAAACTCCAGCTCTACTCAGTGGCATACTGCCTGCTCAGAGGCGATCTGTGCCTGACGTATAAAGCCATGTCCAACCCGGAATTAATGGACATGCTGCACCTCAGAAAATCCAAATCCCATCGAGCTACGCACTTGAGAGACTTGAACCTCAGCACTGAAATAAATAGGACACGCTGGAGGGACAGATTCGTAACCCAGAGGCTCCCTTCACTCTGGAATAAAATCCCAGTCCAGGTTAGGCAGAGTCCCTCATTGACTCTCTTCAAGAGGAATCTTGATGGGAGATCGTCGGTTTACCCTGGGTAGCACTTCTGTGTCACTGTTAAACAGAGGCACAGTATACTAACCTCGAAAAAGGGCATAGCAAAATTAATTTAAAATGGGTGGCGAAAGCCAAACACACTCTGGCTAGGCTTATAAATGCCCTAGGGCAGATAGCCTAGTATGAACCTATGAACCTATGAATAAAGATAATTTATATCTGTTATGAAGTACACATTCATTTTCGTTGTGTAGAATACTCTAAAAGACAAAATTCAGAGTAGCTACCTTTCCCTGCTTCTTCTAGATCCCTTTTGTCTATGTGTTTTTACTATAATTCTTTTCAAATGGGACAAATAGCTACTACTCCACTGCTTATTTCACCATAGTTTCAAAGGTTGTACGTAATGTTTTTTCATATATTCCCATCCCTCTTCAAATCAAGAATTCATTTTATTTCTTGGATTTGTGGTATTTTCTATATCTTCTACTTTGCACATGTTAATATCCGGTGTAATATCTGCAGTCAGCTTCAAAAAACTGATCTCATAGTTACCCCAGTCGGATGTCTTAACAGTATCTTAACTATTTCCTCAGTTTCCTCACTATCATCATTGCTGTGTGTGCACATTATATTATATATAATATGTACATATAATGTACACACACTTACATTTCATCATAATCATTGTTCGAGTTACTTTAACAGTAAGTCATTAGTCATCTCAGATACATCCTGGTAAAGTAGTGCTCTCTCCTTCTTTCATCCGTACACAGTAGTTGAGCACACTCTTGTAATATTTATAGAACAGAAAGTAATTTCTGGCACGTTTCTTCCATACAACTCTCGATGGTTGACCCATTCTGATTAACAATATAAGATGACAATAATATGATTTAAGTTTAACTTGTGTCCAGCAGAGATCTTCAAATCATGTTTTCCAAGTTTTATTAACAACACAATCCCACTACTGCTTATTTTGACTTCTAGCCTCAAAGTACATACGTTCTGTATTTGTCAAACAGCTGAATAGTTATCAAACTGACCTGTATGAGCATTATTGTCACTCATAAAAATTCCCATCTACTGTCAACTGAAATAGTATCATACACCACTTTATTCAAAATTTGCCCATTGCTTTCTATTTTCAATTTCATATTTCCCTTGGGGGCTATAGGTATTCTATACCTGGTACACCTCTCATTCACATAGTATTTTCACCAGAATGTATCTGAAGAATCATTTAATTTAGAATATAGGACTGTTTTCATCTAGTCATAATTATTAATCTTTTTTGCATGCCTACATTCATATTTTTTTCACTAAATTACATTTTTTGAAATTGTGCATACTGAAAATTAAAGTGCATTGATCAAGTAAAACTTCCTAACCATACACTACCTAAATTATACAGTTTTTGATAGAAAAAGTGTACTGCTTTTGCATTTTATTTTGTTGATAAGAAATGTTCCCTGAATGTTTGTCTCAGAGCTGAAAATCCCTGCCATGACATCATGAAAGACCAAACCCACAAAGCCTCACTACCTAATTCAGTGTATAAGTTTCATGCTAAATGCATCAGTAGTGGTTTCTTACTTCCTACAAAGACACGTTTTCATTAGTTCTCATGAGTACAACATTTCACATTGAAAATTAACACATTTGGTGATGTAATAGTGAAACCACAGCATAAGTAAGAAGCTGCTCTTCTAAAGAAGTTATTTTGCTTACCCATAATGCGTTGCGGATGTAAATCATTGCCAAATGGCTATCATGATTTAGTGGGGGCAGTTATCATGAAAATAAGTAAATTGTGAAACTTAAACATCAAACACACTATGGTTTTCATTTTTTGCGAAACCACTTGCACATTTAACATGAGTATAACTTGAAATGAAACTGCAAAACAATGATGCTTCTGAAAGTGACTAATGCACTTTAACAAAGTTTCTTGCAAATTTACTTTACCACAATCTGCAATAAAACTTATGAAGTCATTATCTTCAGCTTTTCATATAGTCCTGCAAAGTGATATGAATGGATTGTATTTCCATTATATACTCTAAAGGAGTACTAAAAAATAATGGGCTTTAATAGGTTCATAGGTGTATACTAGGCTAATAGCCCTGAAGCCTTTACAAGCCTAGCCCATAGGATTACCCCGGCATCATGCCACCTGACCTTAATTCCCAGCACCTCTGTCGAGTACAGCCACTGGAGTGATCCCTGGGGTGAATTTTCTATTTCCCATCCACTCACCAAGATTTCTCTTGAACAGGGACAGTGAGGTGCTCTGATTGACATGTATGGGAAGTCTTTTCCATAGCATGGGCAGTCTTTGGCTTATGAACCTGTTCCTCCAGCACATTCTGTTGATTGTGGTAATGAGGTTGAGGTCTCTGGAGCATGTGGTGTGGAGGGATTGGGATTTCTTTAGATGTAGCATTTCTAAAGGAGTTGGGTCAGACATGGCTTTGTAAGTCAAGCAGAGATCTCCTCTAAATAGGAGATATGAGACAGAATAGTTGGAGTTTTTGAATCTGTCAATATAGGACAAGTATTTAAGGCTTAGGATCCTCTTTGTGAGGTACTTTTGTGGCCTCTCCAGCTGTTGCAGGTACGTGCCAAATGAGGCATTGTACTCAATGATTAGCCTAATAGGGGAAGAGTAGAGGGAGACAATGACTTCTTTCTTCCTGGATGCAAAACCCTCAGTAATGAGATGTGCCATACAGAAGGACTTTATGACCACAGTGGCAATGTGGTGGTCAAAAGAGAGGTTGCTGTCAACCCAGATCTCTTATAATGCCTTCTGTGTTCACTGGACTACCATCGATGTGGTAATTCATGGGAACTGAGTTTTTCCCAAAGGGAATGACAACACATTTTTTGGCACTGAGCTTAAGGCTATGGTTCTGAAACCAGTCATTGGTCTGAGTGAGGCCTTTCTGTAAGATGTCAACATCACTTGGGGAGTTAATAGCAGCTCCATACTTGCAATAGTCTGTGAACTTTGTCAGCCAGAGTTCCTTCATGTTGGCCTGGACTTCAGAGAAGTAGATACCAAACAGGAGAGGACCCAGGACCGAACCCTGTGGGACTCCATTCATGACTGGTCGGCAGTCTGACTTGGAGTCAGTTACTTTCACACTGTGGGTTCTGTGAGCCAGTTTGCAACCCACCTAGTGATATAGGGGTTGATGCCTGGCTTAGTGAGCTTTTCTATGATTCCTGACTGGGGAATGGTATCAAAGGCCTTGGCCAGATTGAGGTAGGCTGTATGAGCCACCTTGCCTTCATCCACAGCTTTGTTGACTGGTTCAAAGAAGTTGACCAAGTTGAGCAGGCATGATCTGTCCTTCACAAAATCAAAGTGTGTGGGATCCAGAGTTTGGAGATTCCCTGTATCCTTGTTTATTAGGTCCATGATGATGCATTCCATAGCTTTGCATATCAGACTCATCAGGCTAATGGGGCGATAGTTCCCAGGGTCTGTAGTCGCTCCTCCTGTGTGGAGTGGCATGACTGTAGCAGTGTGCCATTTGGTAGAGACAAAGCCGGAGGTGAGGCTGTGACTGAACAGGGCACACAGGTGAAGTGCCAGTTCACTCTGTAGTTCATGTAGAACAAAGCCAGTGACTGTCAGGCCCCATAGAAGCTGTATTCTTGGCCTTGGACAGTGCTGTTTTAACATGTCCAAAAGTAATACTGGGTGTCTTGCAATCTACTGGCATTGTGATTGGTCCTTTGGGGGGGGGGGTAAAGTTGGCACTGAATCTGTCGCCGGTATATTGGCAATATTTGTTGGCTCAGTAGAGGAGGTACCATTGTGCAGTAGCGCAGAGCAAATCTGGGTATTGCCATGGAGATTCTTTATATAACTATAAAATGCCTTGTGGTTGTCTGTACTATCTGCTGCAATTCTTTTTTCATAGCTAGCTTTACAGGATTTGATGAGGGAGCTCAACTTTTTGTTGAGGCTGATAAGGGAGTTTTTCCAGTCTTGGGGCTTCACCTTATTCCATATCAATTTCCTCCTCCTGTTGTAGAGTTTGCTTATGGCAGGGGACCACCAGATTGGCTTCCTTTTTTTGGAAGAGAGCATCTTGGTTATATTGGGTATGGAGAAATCCATGCATTTGTGCACATGTTCATACAGTGCATTGGTGTATGATTTGGCAGTCATGCAACTATTCTCCATTTGCATGGGTGCCATGAAGTTAGCCACCTCTGTTTTTAGGAGCCCAGAGTTAGTTTTGGAGAAGTTTTTCATAGTGGTTACCTTTGCGGGGGTGGGGGGTGTGGATTTTCAAGATGATTAGTTGGATCTAACCAGAGAGGAGTTGACTGTTGGTGAAGAGCAATGGTCGCCCATGTTAGTAATGACCACATCAAGGATGTTGCTACCTCTAGTCGGCATAAGAATGAGCTAGTCCAGGGCATTGTAATTAATGAATTCCAAGAAATGATGGGCAAGTGTATTGGTACATGAGTAGTTTTCCCAGTTAATGGAGGGGTAGTTGAAGTCCCCCAGTATGAGAGTGTTAGGCTGGACCTAATATTCCCCAGGGTGCTTAAGAACATGGAATGTGAGTCTTGGGACATGGTTTGGGATCTACAGCAGGCTATGACCTGAATTGCTGTCTTACCCAATGTTAGCGGCACCTGAAGTATCGCTGGTGCATTATGTTGGGCTACCACTCTGGAGGTGTGTGCATCCTTTATGAATATGGAAACACCAGCACCTTTGGAGCTTTTGTCCAAGTTATGGGGCCGAAAGGTGTGGAATGAGTTATAAGCCTGGTAGTGTAGGGATGCTTTCTGCTGCCTTGAACCAGGTCTCTGTTACAGCACAAATGTTGATGTTCTCCATTTTAAGGAGTGCTTCGAGTGAGTGCATTTTGAGATTTAGACTTCTAGCGTTGAGCAGCATGACCCTCAGATTACATTTGTTTTTAGCTGTTATGGTGGTAATTTGGTCTTTAGAACATCACCTAAAAAAGGCACTATAGGGGTGGCAAGAGCCTTGGCCAGTATCCGGAAGCCCAGGGGTGACAGATGCAGGCCATCTCTGACAAAGCATTGAGGTCTGTCAATCATGTCATCCCAGGCAGACAGATACTGGATCCCCTTAAAATGACACCATAAACTTAGCCAATTGCTGAAATCAATCATTTTCTGCTTGTACTGTGGTATCACTCTGGGTGATGGTAGGATGCATGGCTAGGGTCATACCCGCCTTGGCTACATAGTCCAGGATCTCCTCCATGTCTCTTTTCATGTAGTCCAGGGAGGTACGTCTCAGGTCATTCACATCCACATGTACAATGACAGAGTCATATTTGTACCTGTTGTTGAGGGACCTGAGTGCATGCATTATATGGTGGATCCTGGCACCTGACAGGCAGCTGACTGTTACTTTCTCCTTATTCAGCCTAGTGAGTGGGACATCAGTGTGCATCACTATCAAGTCACCTATGACTAACGTGTTGGGCATGCTGTTTTGCCTTAGGGGCTTTGGTTGAGTGGCAAACTATTTAGGAGGGTTATGTGCCTCATGATTAGTGTTGTGTTGTGGTGGTCGAGTGCGTTTCTGACTTAGAGGTCTCTGCTGTTTGGGTAGATTTTTGTTGAGAGCCTACATGAAGGTGGGTGCGTGGTTTGTGTTTTTATGTGAAGGCAGTGCTGGTGTGTGTTCTGGAGGGCTATGTATTCCATGTGGTGTGGTGCAATTGTTGACCTTCTCCTCTTGACCAGCTATTTTGGTCTTACCTGGAGAGTGTGTGGCTTCGAATTTGGATATATAAGTGCATCTCTCACAAGTCTGAGTGTTAGGAGGTAAGAGGAGAGGGTTGTTGGTGTACATGAGGCAGTTCCTACATTGTCTCAGGATGCCCAAGTTCATCAGGTTAATAGGAGAAAGCACAGAGAACTGACCTTTAGACATGCCTGGAGGGGCGGGCATTAATAAGTACTGGAGCTGTTTCCTTGTAGAACGTTTAGTGCTGGTAACACATTTGTGTGCTACAATAATTGCTACAAGAAGTCTGGTAAAGTGCTAGACTAATAAGCTAGTAAAAGTGCAGGAGAGGAGAGAACTAGCAGATCTAAGGAAAAAACTGAAGAGCAGACTTTGGAACTGCTCAGAAGCTTACAAACAGTCCTGCATACAGCAAATCTGTATCTGAACTAGACTAGTTTCAGGAAAGGCGGAAAACAAGAGCAGATGTAGGCTTTTAAACCAGAAAGTTGATTGAGATGGAAGAAACTACCCAAAAGGCCAATAAACCACAATTTCTGGGCCAGAAACCACTCCTCCTGTGGTAGATAGGCTACCTAGTGCTTACCACTCTCACTGATAAGCTAGAAGGCTTCCCTCCAACACAGAAAGGCTTGGGGGCCTCAGAAGCTTACAAACAGTCCTGGATACAGCAGATCTGTATCTGGACTAGACTAGATACAGGGAAGGCAGGAAACAAGCTTAGAATGTTTTTAACAGAAAAGCAGCTAAAATATCACTACAAACAATTCAAGTGCAGTACAAGCTAGCATACTTAATGCATCTATATTGCATATATACCCTATCACTTAGCATTTATACTGATTTTTCTGTTATCTGTAAAACACTACATGCTGCCACACACAAATAAAGAAGCACAGCAATCTAAACTGGTTTTAAAGACATTTTAGTTTTTTGCTGCTGTCCTCTGGTGGCCACAGTTTATGCACTAGTGTGAGACTAGAGTTTAACAGTGCTGAAAGATGTTTAAAAAGCTGCCTTTTTTCCAAAATTCAGAGTGGAATAACATCCCATGACTAGAAAGGGGTTAGTCATCTACAGAGTGCAGAATGTAAATCCCTTTTCATTCACACAATCGAAGAAAGGTAAAAAAATAATGTTGCCATCGTAGCTCTCCATCTATCCTAGAATGTGGAAAGCAGCCATAAATGTACTGGGACAGGGCACAATAACCATAAGACAAGCAGTTAGGGGACAAAGCCAGATTGAGAAGAAACTCTGTGCTCGATAAAGCTTTGATAGATAATAGAGATCTTTTTCTCTATTAATATTTTTTTCACCGTTATAGACACCATTGGCCTTTATCATGCAAATTGACATTCTGTCCCATTATTATAGCAATTTTCTGCCTGACCAATAATGTTAGAATTCTTCTAAAAACAGCCAAATAGTGAAACAGTCCAAAAACAGAAAAATATTCACAGGCTCCCAATATGGAAAAAAGGTAATTAATGCAGAAAGAACAGTAATTGTTGTGTCTTTTGGCTTTTCCCGGTTAGGGGTCGCCACAGCAGAACTCCGGTCCGCTAATGATTGGCAGTAGATTTTTACGTGCTGGCTTGCCGGGCCTAACGCACAACCTTCAATGAAGGAACGCCCATTCACGCATGTCACCACACAGAAGACGCTCTAACTGAGAATCGAAAGGGCAACGTCTAACTGTGAGGCGACAACGCTAAAAGTAATAAAAATCCTCCAGTTAGCACTTTCGTCTTATTAATCTTTTACAAAGACTTCTTTAGACTGAAGTAAAAACAGTAATTCATGTTTAAATATCCTAAAACTATCACCTGACATGAAATCACATGACCTTAATTAACATAATAAAACGCATATAACTAATGCTTTAGACCTTTCCTTTTTAAATAACTAACAATTTCTTGTCTATTGTTTAATCCTGGTTGAAAGCAGGCATTAAGCCTTACTTGCCAGCAGTATTCTAACCACCCTAATTCTTCTTCAATGTTTATAATATTTGCTTGAATAGACACAGTTTCAAGTACTACAAATTTAAAATCTACCTTGCATTTGTTTGACTTATAATGTTTACATAATGCATTTTTCTCATCTCCTGACTGAATGGCATATTTATGCTCATTTGTCCTTCCAACATAGAAGGATTTGCATAGCATGCAAAAACACAAATAAACAACATTTTTGGATTTGCAACTAAATTGACCTGGAATCTTAACTTTTATACCCCCTATGTCAATTTCATTAGCCTCCATAAAAATATAACTGCACATATTGCAATTATAACATTTAATCATCCCACATTTTTTATTCATTTCTTTAGGTTTGTTTAGCTTACCCTGAAAATAATTCTTGAAGTTTTTTTGCCTTTCTTTGTACAAAAACAGGATTAGTACCTACTTTACTGAACAAATCACTATTTATTTTTAAAAGCCCCCAATTTTTACTTATCACATTCTTTATAGCTTGTGAATCTACACTATTTTGAATCGCCATAGATGTTTTTCTTTTAAATGGGGCTTTATCTTTCTTCTCCACTATGTTTCCTCTCATCTCAATTCTTTCTTTCAATAATTTGTTCACTACAGGCTCAGGATAGCCTCGTTTTATAACATTATTACAAAAAAGGCTAGCTTCCTCTAAAAAATCATCTTCACTATTTGTAAGCACCTATTCTAGACAATTGCCCCTTTATTATATTTATCTTAGTACTTTTAGGATGCATACTAGAGAAATGCAAATACATATTGTTCTGCATTTCTTTTTTGTAAATCCTATATACTAATTTATTATTTTTTTATAAAGAAACAAATCCAGAAAAGTAATTTCTTTATCACTAATATGGTGAGTAAATTTTAAATATGTGCAGATATTATTAATATATACCAAAAATTCTTCCAGCTCCTCATATGTACCTCCCCATACTAATAGATCATCAATAAATCTAAAGAACATTTTTATGCTATTTTTAAATTTGCTTTGTAACATATGAATGGTTTCCCATCCATGCATAAAGAGATTAGCATAACTGGGGGCCAAAGCTGCCCCCATAGCTACCCCACTAACCTGTACATAAATTTCATCATAGAATGAAAGATAGTTGTAATTTAATACAATATAAAAAACAAGTAATCTCCGTGGTATCCCCGAAGTCTTAAAATAACCCACTAAAGTGTAGTGGGTCTAAAAACAAAACAGTGTAAGAAACTTCTGTGTGTGGAAAATTTTCAGTCCATATATTTCTAGTTAATCACTGTATATTAATCAGATCAGACAATAGTAGTAGAAGTAGGAATATTAGAAGTTTTGTTGAATTTAAACCTAGACCATGTGAGAAAAGCACTAAAAGATGTGAAACTAATTGTACTATTTTGTATATTTATACAGCAAGGTGATCGTTTTTATTGCCCTTATTTAAAGAAGATCATTAAAACCAGTGCAGGGGGTGACTGTAACACTAAAAACGTAATTTACAGGGCACAGTGCAATGAATGTGATGCATTCTATGTGGGCAAGATTGTAAATAGACTCAAGCGAAGGATTTCATGTCATCTGTCAGAAATCCGCTCTGGATGTAAAAATAATGCACTAGCCAAACACCTTTCTCTTCATAAGACACACAGGTTTTAAGTTCCAGATCCTGGATCGCATAGACATGGGTGATCTTGAAGGAGACATCCCGAATATTCTGGAGAAACAGGAACTCATGTGGCAATTAAAGGTGAACTCTTTTAGAAAGCCTGGACTAAACTACTACTGTTCAATTAAAAGTGCACTGGAACTTAGAAAATTGCCACATTGTTTACATGACTAAGTGTATTTTATTTTATTTTTTTCTACAAATTGGTTTTAAATACCATTTGAAATCATTTGACATTTAAGTGTATATTTTGTTTCCATCATCATATATATTTTTTTACTTTTTTCTGGTTCTCTTTTTTCCACTTTATTCAAAATGATGGTAATAACAATACTAACTAATTATACAATTATATAGGTTTTTAGGGTTCTTGTACACAGACCTGAAGAAGTCTAGAAGGACGAAAGCGATCTTTGTTAACAATAGGTTATGAAAATAGAAACTGATTTTTACATGCAAAATGTATATGTATATATTTATATATAATTTTTGATCGCAAAATGAACTAAGGTTGATATATTTCCAGCCATGTAGTATATTGCCTTGTATAAAATCACAGACTTAATTTGGTTAAATAAGATGTACCATTAAAGTACATTAGGGCTATATATTATTATGACAGCTACTAGGTAGGGCAGCACCAGCTCGAATGTCACATTGATGGGGGAAGGGATGTGAATTTAACATGTACCAATAACACTTTGTTTTACAGCACAGTAAACCACTCCCATGCCTGATAAAAAGTATATATATATTTAGAAAGCTTGTGAGGAAATTATTACTCTATTTTTGTTTTACTTGGATTGCTTGTCTGTGTACTTAACAAAGGATTTTCGACTGGAAACAGACTGCCTGCCTTGCTTGGATTACTTTCGAATACTTAGTAATACTGTAGAATTATATATTTTCTATTATTACTTTTTGACTTGACGAGTTTACGTTCGCTACTTCTACTACTATTGTCTGATCTGATTAATATACAGTTATTAACTAGAAATATATGGACTGAAAATCTCATTTCCATTAACAATTCAACCATATTTGTTAGACTTATTAGACAAATGCTATAATCTGATTAAGGGATCATGATTCATGATGCTCACTTGCCAGCACAATCAGAAAGAAGTGTGTGTGTGTGTGTGTGTGTGTGTGTGTGTGTGTGTGTGTGTGTGTGTGTGTGTGTGTGTGTGTGAGAAATACTACATTAGAATTATGCATTCTGCAACAAACTGCACACAGCCTTTGATTTAACATTGACTGCCCGCTGCCTCAATAGATTCACACAACTTGCAGTACATCTTTTAATTTATCTATTCATTTATGGATTGTCCCTATTGGCAGATGGCTCATTTTCAGAGGGGAATGGAGCTCCTAAAAATTGCACAGTTGTAATAACAAGGATAGTGTATCACTGGAGTTCATGCATTGCTAGCAGTTGGAAAAGTCTATCTGAGAAGTTAAGTATATGTGCACCTAAGTACATAAGAGAAAAAAATTAAATTTTCTTAATAGGTGCTCATCAACTATGTGCCCAGGCTCACAAAGTTTGTGTAAATAAGATAAAAGGGTGCATCTCATAAGCTGCTCTGAACATTCTGCAGATGTGAGAAAAGGCACGTCATTTGCTCAGCGGCCAGCACCCAGGCAATTAAAATTCCAGCCATTAAACTATAAGCAGGAGTGTTTCACCCTGTTTATAGAGCGTTTATTTTGTTCTATTTTAATTATTTATTTTTGCAAACAGACTAAAGGTAATGAATTTGAATAGTAATGGTTATAAAAACAGCAGAAGTGTGTTTCACCCTGTTTACAGAGTGTCTATTTTGTTCTGTTTTAATTATTTAATTTAATTTAAGTAATGGCTATAAAAACAGCAGAAGAAAAGTGTTTTAAATGTTTTGAAAACCACAATGGTCTTCTGAATGTTGCTAAGCTCACAGAAGACTGCGTTGATCACGGTAGCAGGAGAAAAGCTGTCAGTGAAGTGAAGACATTTTAGTTGAAGTAATTAGTAGTAACATGGGCTAATGGTTATGTAATCTTAAATTCTCCACTGAAAAAATGTATAATCAAAGTCAGCTTCCGACATGCAAGAATGCTGGCTGAAGAAGACAGCTATTCCTAACTTCTCTGCTATCACTTACCAATGGTATGCAATACTCATGGTTTGCATAAGGCATTCCATGACTCTGACATCTGTACATCATTAAATTGTGCAGTTAATGCGTTTCCAGCATGAATGCCTGTGGCCCCAAGAATTATGCAATACCATTTCAGTCTAGTCTCTCACATCTGCATGTGTTCTGGTTACAGGGTCTTATACAAGCTGTTTCACTCCAAACATGCTTAACTCTTTCTAGCTCTAGGGATATTCTTCATTGATTGTTCTTTAGATTATACGTTCTTCAAGGTAAAGAGTGTTTTAAAATCACTGGACATATAATGGAGTTATACCTACAGTAAAACACGATGCTCTCAGCTCAGAAGGCACCAATATGGCACTGAGACCATATTTCCGACTGTAGCAGATGCTTGCCCCAGGTGACTGAATAGCTGCCTGGTGTGCCATAAGCAGAATAAACATAATAATGATCTATCTTATAAACCCAGGCACCCAGGCGGATTGGAGAAACCTCCTCTTTCATCATACCTCTCAACTCTCCAGATTTTTGCCTCATATTTTTGGTCTGCTTCTCATAAAATGTGTGGTTTTCTAACAAATCACTGAGGATTGAAGTCAATGAACAATGGCATATATTTGTATTTCAGAGTTCACATTATTCAGAAAATGCATACTAACATGATAATTGTTATTCTAACAACACAAGTTTATAACAGCAATATTTAAAATCTTTTTTGGGCCTTTGCTCCTCCCCCCAATTATCTTAGGCTTTGTCCAGATTTCTTACGCTAAAAGGTTGAGAGATATGTCCCTTGTTCATAACCACAGTGAGCATGCTGAAGAAAAAGAAATGTAGTCTGATGTAAATTTACAAGGAGAAGGTAATATTTATATGCATAAATGTGCACCTGTTTATTATCAAGACTGAACTTTTAGATAAGTTAATTCTTCTTTGGCACAATTTCCAGAAACTCATATCTCAGAGAAAAAGTGTTATTTTCTGTATCATTAGTAATCCCCATAGACTTAGTGGCACATGGTCATTAATTCTAATGTAGCATTAGACACCACAGTAATTACTGGTGCTATTTTAAGTTGCAGATGTGAACTACTCTTACTATAATAGTAATATCAAATATTACACTGTATCTCACTGACTGCAGAGATGGAAAGGAGCATTTACCTGTGCTGACCCCTCTCAGCTACCTACACAGTTCTCAGCACAGTACTCCCAGAACACAGAAATAAAGCAATCAAAATTCAAGGATTCCCTCACAGATTAAGCGATAAGAAGATATATGTGCCCATTTATGTGGGCACATGCATAAATGTGGACACCAGTGGCATAGCTAGAGTTTGTGTGGCCAGGGCTGTTTTTGAGTTTGCATCCCTCTCTCACAAAATCATGGTCAAATTGCGCACCCCCCCCCCCCGCAGTCATTACAGCGTCACATTACTTGGCTATTCCTCCCCATTACCATAAATATGGTAATGTGCATACTGCTTTATGTTTTATTTCTACAATGATTACTTATATTTCATTTAAAACTTTTATTTAAAATTTTATAGTACAAACACTGATAGACGTGCTAAACAAAGCAATACAGTCTCATAATGAAAACAGACTTGGCATTAAAACTTCTCTGCCCTTGAAACTCACATGCATTGAAACCCACATTCAAAGAAAATGCATCTGGCCAGTAGCGGATAAAGTTTACGTTTGGACTGTTTTCAAATCATATGCCCCTTGCGGACATATTCAGGACCATGCAAACATGCATGCATACTCTGATTCGGCTTCTTATTTGTATTAAATTATATTTCTTGTACAATACAGCACACTTGTTAGAGTAAGTTTTAAATTCATTGTTTTGAACATTTTTTCCAGTAAGCAATAAAACAAAATGTATGAACCAATAATGACAAAATAGCCCAATTCAGAACACTTGCATCATAAAAGTCTACTCAAATTTCTGTCATTGCAATCCATGAATATCAGTAAATATGCACAATCTCTGCAGAGGTAAAAGTCATCTAAATAATTCCATATTAAAGAGATCTGTAACTAGGGGTGGCCACGGTGGTGCAGCAGTTAGCATTGCCGCCTCACAGTAACAGGATCCCAGGTTCGATCCTCAGCTGGGGTGCCTTCTGTGAGGAGTCTGCATGTCCTCCCTGTGGTCGCATGGGTTTCCTCCGGGTGCTCTGGTTTCCTCCCACATCCCAAATACATGCTGTAGGTGGACTGGACATTAAATTGGCCCTAGGCGTGAGTTTGTGCATGTGCCTTCTGTGGAAGGTTGGGCGCTGGGCTGGCAACTTGACACCGTAAAACTCCACTGCCAATCATGAGCGGGCAGGTGATCCGCTGTGGCGACCCTAACTGGGAAAAGCCGAAGGAAGAAGAAAGAGATCTGTAACTAATGAAGAGGTTGCTGCTAGCAAGGAACTTTATATTTCATTGTTTCATCCACAAATAAAATGCCCGTTGCCCTTGAAGAATAAACTGCCTATGTTACATTAAAAACTGATAAGCTAGTAATATTGCAATAGGGAATGGATGGCAAACTGATAACAGGTTCAATAGTTACTAGATATATCTCCTTCACAGGAGGACATTCTCAGGACTGCAGTATCCACCTCCTTTAAAGTACAACACAGTACAGTATCAGCAATTCATCTACATACTGTGGGAGTAGAGCCCACAGCCTTTTGCATCAAAAGCAAGTATACTACCTGCTGTGCTACTAACAATGCAAACAGATTTGGCATAAGCAGCACTAAACTACTCTTCCACTGAAGCTCTCAGCTCCTTGTAAAATTCACTTGACACTCATCTCTCTCAACTTTGCAACACAAGAAATCTGGAAAAAGCCAACATTTATTGGGTGGAGGACAAAGGCCCAAAACCAGGGACATATTTTAAACATTGCTTGCATAATCTTAGAAAGTTGCTAGACTAAAATGTTTTGTGTTACCATGCATTTCCTGAAAGATAGGAAGACTGAAACTTAAATGCCTATCATTATTTAGTGAATTCGGTTTTCACTGATTTGCCAGAAAACCACAAATTTTAAGAGAAACAGACCAAGATAATGAGCTAAACGTTAAGGACTCAACTCCTTCAATCATAAACAAGTGGTGTTATGGGTACAGAATTAAGGCTCTTGCTCCTTATACCTAAGGTACAGGGTTTGAGCCTGAGTAACACTAACTACCAGGTATAACTAACAAGGGCATTTTACACAGACACACACACACACACACACACACACACACACACACGAAACTGCTTTGTATTGAGCACCGCTCAAACTATATTCCCTTACTTGAAGAATCGACACACACACACACACACACACACACACACACACACACACACACACACACACACACCTGCTTTGCATTGGCATTGAACACCACTCGTAAACTGAAGCAGTAAAGCTGTAGCAGTAAAATAAATTCCTTACTTGAAGGATCATAAGCTGAAGCAGTAAAAAAACTACGAACACCAAAAAGGCAGTAGCAGCAGAAGAAGCAATTTCAAATAGTGTGGGCGGACAGGAAGACCGGGATGTCTGTGTGTGCCCAACACAGCTGTTCTTAAAGAATAATGCTTCAAAAACAGTACAGATTTTTAAGTAAATGTGACAATCCCACGCAGGGCTGAGAGCCCCCCCAAGGTGATAGCCATAGTACACCCACAGAAGATTCTCATATCATCTACAACTCCCTGTCAGAGTGGCTGCAGACCTGGGGTAGACTATTATGAAGTAAGCAATACTAGGGGATATTTCATCCCCCCATTTCCATTTTTCCAGACACAAATATTTTGTTCCTGGCACCTGAAGGTGACAGTGTTCTGGTCCAGATTTTTTTCTGCAATGTTAGACAAATCATACTGCAGTGAGACATTTCTTAAGTCACATGAAAAGCCCTGACTACTCTTTCAATCTGCAGCGAGGGTCAGTTGTGTCTATGAAGCAGGGTATGGAAAGATGCATACTAACCCTGAGTCCTTGGAGAGAGACAGATTTGTGGCTGTGGCTAAATAGAAAAAATGTGCTTCTGAATGTAATTCTGGAGCTTTTCTCCACCTGGGCCTCCGCTGAAAAGGGGCACTTTCTGGCCCAGTTGGACTTTCCCAATAAACAAATGCCAACTAACTAACTAAACCACCTGTTTGTCAAAAGAAGCCAATGGGAACTTTCAAAATGTGTCTCTACTCAAATAGATAGCAGCCAATTTCTCTGTGTCATTATTTATCTTAGGTAGTGTGTCTCTGTTTCAACAGTTAAGAGATATGATGTTTTGAGAAGAGGTGCCAGGTCCCTGGGCTCTTAGGTGAGACATACAGAAACAATCTCTTCAAGTGTTCCTGGCTCTGCAGCACTGAGAGATAAAGCCCTGACTGCAACTCAGGCAACCAGGGCTTAATTAGCAGCTCACCACTAGAACAGCCAAGGAGGCAGTGACAGGACTGAAGGGAGGGAGCATGCACTTGGGAGCACACCAAGGAAACAACTTTCCATGCTTCAGGAGACAGGAAGGACTGCTTGAATGGAATGCTCCTTTTGGAATTGAAGGGGATGCCCTCTGTAGTCAACCCATTGCAAATCCTCTCCTTGGTGCTATGCGGAGTATGTGCGAGGGGGAGGAGGGTGAATAGGGATGCATAATGTGAAAAACAAATCACTAACCACACCCCTGATAACTATCTGACTTATGCTCCGCTGCCTGCTTGACCATGTCCCAGTGATGGGAAACAAACGGGTTAATTTCCCAGAAGGTCGCTGATGATCAACAGACAGCAGGAGGCAAAGTGAGCTTTATTAAAAAAAATAAATAAATAATGACGATGCGGATCGGGTCTATATCATATCAGCGAATCTCACAAATTGTGAACGCTCATATCGAACGTACCAGACCTCAAAGTGTTTTTTCTGAGATCACGGTACAGTGAAGAATGGGATATTTACCCTTTCCTCATTGTAGTGCGATCTCGGAGTTGGAATATATATTTAGCAGGGGGAGGCACAGCCCCCCACAATAGGAAGTTCGAGGTCCGGTACATTTGATATTATGAGCGTTCACAATTTGTGCGATTCGCTCATATGATATAGACCCATGCGGATCATCCACACTTATTTGGCAGACAGTACCCAAATGTTATTGCCCTGGTTGCACATGTGTATGTATTTTATGTTCTAACACTATATGCTTTTTTCATGGGATTTCTGCTTCCATGATTGCTGCCATCAAGCTTCTCCTTCCCCAAGTTGTGCACAACCTATTCATTCCCTTGCACAGGGTAAGGGTGAAAGCTGCCAGGATGGAGGTTTCATTCAGACAGAAGTTAGATTGTTTTATGCCCTCACTAGCATCCCTGCAATGATTGCATTTGTAGTGGTTTAATGCTACTGCTGGCCAGATGGACATCACCAAAGAGGCCACAGTGCCATTTCCATGCAAATGCACACATCCATACATCCACAGTAAAGGCTATCACCAGGCAGGGGGTTAATGAACATTACACCTTCCCCCAGGCAGTGCACCTAAACAGCTGCCCATCCTCCAAGAGACTGTGGTCCTGTACAAATGGTTCTGCCACCTTGCACCCCCCCCCCCATGAGAACAAACATCTGCCTCTGGCAGTTCTGTCACGGATGTCAACCATGAATCAAACTCCAATTGTTTGGGCTACAGACAGGACATTCTCTCGACATCACTGGGGCTTGATTGTGCTTTAGTTTTCCTACCATCCTCTAATCAGGCATTACGTGAAAGACTTGCTACTGATTATATAAAACACATCCTCTGATGTCATCTTGCCCATGTCAGTGATGGCCCTGTATTAGAATTAGATTAAGTTAATATTTATTTACTTATCGATATTTGTTGACTGGGAAAGTCCACCGGGTCGGAGACTCATTTTCAGCAGAGGCCCGGGGAGAAAAGTTTCAAGAGTAGTACAAAAAATTTTTACATCAATGTTCGACATAGTATAGTACAAAGGAGATGAAATTCAATTTTGATACACACTAATACAAGTTTATTTACTTATTTAGTTTTTTTTGTAGACAAACTTTACAACAAATAATAAACAGATTATAATAAACATATAAAAAGTCATACAATAAATCTGAAAGGTAGGAAAGTTCAACGAGGGAAAAACAGGTTTGATCTGACAGTAAGCAGATTAAAGAGTCAGTACTAGGAAAAGTTAGTAAGGCAAATAATCTTTGAGTCTTTTGAAATTGCTCTTACAAGGGCTAGTAAATAAGGCTCAAGGAAGAAACAAGGTGTAGTTTTGTATGCATAAAAAGTGTATAGGATGATAAACTTTATTCAAGGAGGCTTCGGAGGTGTGCAAGCATGGGCAGGTAGTGGTTTATATCTTCTTGACCCCTGAGATACCCCCAACTCATTATGAATTTTAGAAGCCGGAAGTTGCATAACCACTTGACAAACTTCAATTTGCAACACATTTCTGCACATAGCTGCTTACAGACAAGATTACCAATGTGAAAACTACATTTACTTATGTTTAGAGATGGGAAGACAGCAGATGAGAGAGACTATGTTGCCTTCTTATGCATGTTTAGAGTGACACTTGGAGAGACATTTATATTTTCTCTATTTGCAGTGGTACTGGGGAACAGCAGTGTGGGAATAAAACGTGAAAATCGCTGACTACACTACTGTGGTGCAGTTTGATATAAAACACTAATTACTAATACTGGGGACATTGCAGCCATGGAATTACAACTACGGGTGGGGCAGCTCAGACAATGGATATATCAGTTGTGGATTGGAATGATGGCTACATGGCTAGGCATCATTAAAAGAAAAGCAAAATACACAAAAAAATGATTTCTAAGTAGGCAGATTAACTTTTTCGACCTCCTGTACTTTCACGATGTTGCTCTTACTGTCAACGGTCTATACTTACACAAACATTTAAATATCAGTGTTGAGCTTGCATTCCGTGCTAAGCACGAACTTGCGTTACCGTGCACCTGGTTCATGGAATGATGAGAAACACAGGGACCGTGGGAATTCTTGTTCTAGATAAAAGGATACTATGCTGACAGGCTCCAATGAGGAGAAGTGCAGAAAAGCTACGGTAGTTTTGCAGGGCAAAACTGTCTTTACTTTAAGGTGCAATAAAATCAGAGTTGAATATGTTAAATAAGGGGTTGAAAGAATTATATGAGGTAATGACCCTCACAGAAAACAAATGTTGTATGAAGACCTGTTCAAAGTATTTGCTTCATGAAAATGGCATTCATGTTCCTGTACTGTGCTGCATTGCCAGTGTTTTACTTATATATATAATACAGACAATTATAATTTCTGATAATAGCCGACATTATGTGCTTGAGACATGGATGTTAAGAACAGAAAAAAGCAGCTAAGATCAGAGACCTGACCTATTCCTCATAGTGCATGGAGCTTGACCTGAGCTGTTCCTTGTAGTGCATGGAGCCTGACCTGAGCTGTTCCTTGCAGTCCATGGAGCTTGACCGGAGCTGTTCCTTGTAGTGCATGGAGCTTGACCTCAGCTGTTTCTTGTAATGCATGGAGCTTGACCTCAGCTACTCCTTGTAGTGCATGGAGCTTGACCTGAGCTGTTTCTTGTAATGCATGGAGCTTGACCTCAGCTATTCCTTGTAGTGCATGGAGCTTGACCTGAGCTGTTCCTTGTAGTTGACCTTAGCTATTCCTTTGTAGTGCATGGAGCTTGACCTCAGCTATTCCTTGTAGTGCATGATGCTGGACCTTAGCTATTTCTTTGTAGTGCATGGAACCTGACTGGATCTATTATTTATAGGACCTGAAGCTTTATCTACTCCATGTCTTACAAGTTTCTGAAAAAAGCAAAACGTACAAGAGAATGTTTTATGAAGAGAGTGTTTTATGAATCTGAAAGCACTTAGTGTTGCTGCACAGCCAATGAGTAGAAGCAGTGTGTGCGCCCCTCTGAGGAACTAACCACACTAAAAGCCATTTGATATCTCCCTCCAACACACTTTTTGTTTAAAGCTATTTTTGCATCTGCCTCTGTTCTGTGGTGGCTGGCACTACCTGCTGTTACTCTGTACTGCAAGACTGCAGCTTAACAGATTTGAAGAAGTGTTTCAAAAAACCTATTTCTGATGTCAGAAAAGTGCTTAAAAAGCCAGTCTTTTTCCTGATGTCAGAGAGTAATTGTAGTACACCATGTATTTTGCATGTACTGTGTTCTCTGCCACATCAAATAAAGTGTGTGTGTGTGTGTGTTTCGGGGGGGGCTCTGCTCAATATATCATACCAGACTGCTTTTTTCCCCAAACATGAAATGACGTTATAAACAAACAAAAAAAATCCTTGTAAATGACAGTAATAGGTAAATAATGGCCACGCTCACACACAAAACATTGCAGTCTACTTGCATACATTGACCTTTCATCCAAAATAAAGGGGCAGGTATTAACCTTTTACCTCAGGCGGCCTAAAAATGTTGGTCAGGATTCTTCTACACCACAACCAAAAATACAAGTCCTGCATCTGTGGACCTCTGTGCCAGTAGCATAGCTAGGGTAGACTGAGAGGGTCAACAGCTCCAGAAGCAAAGTGTTGGAAGTTGCGTTCAGCCAATCTCGATCACCCTTTAAAGTAATACCGGCTTTTAAAAGTTGGTATTGCATTTGGGGTCAAAACTGAGCACTGTAGCACTTTGTGTGGTCTAAACTAGCAACTGATAGCTACATTTTAGCAAAAAAAAAATAACAAAAACCTGAATGCTGTAGTGCTCAGTGTAAGTAGGGTATAAAATGTAGCTACTGTTTGCTACATTTGTAGTAAGCAGTTTGCTACACTTTAAAAATGTTTTTTTTTTTTTTAAAGTGAAACAGGAGTGCTGAACCGTGTAGGTAGGTATAAACTACAGCAACAGAAGAAACGCATTATTTCCAGTTTTTTTTTTTTTTTTTTGTTAAATATGTTAAAGGAGGGTTTGGGGCTGGGCACAGAAACAGGACCCGAATGGCTAGGGTCGGGGGGAGGGGTGTCATGCATCTGGCTACCTGTGTGCTAGTAGAAGGAAAGCCCATTGTGTAAATCTAACTGCAATAAGCTGATCGCTTACATTTTTTTTTTTTACAGTGAAGTGGCTTTTTTTGCTCTTCACTTGAGGAGCTGAGGGGGTAGGGTGCTCGTACATACTACCAGTCCAGGGCATTAAATGAGCCAGCTACATTTCTGCTCTGAGCAAAATTTTTGTGAGATTTTAGATGACGTGCTATTTATTGTGAGAGCCGACTGAATAAGAAGGAATGCTGTGATGGGTACATTATCAAGCATGATCACCTGTTAATTCCTTTTGTTTTAGAGAGAGATTGCCATTTATAATGAGGTAATGAATGTGAATAAAACACTGAGTTGTGTTAGGAAAATGAAGGTCCCAGCTGTCTGAGTTGTTAGTTGCTCTTGTGGATGAAAAAGATCCCAGGGCAGTGGCACATAGATGGGTGTCCTTGCCAAATTTCTCTTACTCAGTATGAGCATATCTGGTCTCTTGTGAAAATAGGCCTTATGCCTAATGGAGCTAACTCTGTCAACAAAACAAATACATTGGGAAATTACTCAAATCTATGATATTCTCACAGTTGAGGTGTCATTTCTCGTGTGGGGATATTTTCTTGCTGTGTTTTGGTATTAACTTTTGGGTGAGGATAGGCTGTGAATTCCCTGCACAGCTTTTTATTAACTCATGCTGGTATCTGAATCACTTTGTTGGAATATTGCAAACATTCAGTTATCCATAAGTTCCAGAAAAGTAGCCTGCATTTTTTTGACATGTTTACATAGAAACAATAACCTAACATTACATTTTCATTAGGTTAGTGCAGTCCTGTTTAAAACATCTTGTTACAGTCCCATTTGTTCCAGAGATATAGTACAACTGCTGGTTTTTGTTACTTCAGCCATATCTGTAAAAAGAAGCTCAAAGCAAAATCAGATACAATATAGGTTCATAGGCTCATACTAGGCTATCTGCCCTAGGGCATTTATAAGCCTAGCCAGAGTGTGTTTGGCTTTCGCCACCCATTTTAAATTAATTTTGCTATGCCCTTTTTCGAGGTTAGTATACTGTGCCTCTGTCTAACAGTGACACAGAAGTGATACCAGGGGTAAACCTACGATCTCCCATCCACTCATCAAGATTCCTCTTGAAGAGAGTCAATGAGGGACTCTGCCTAACCTGGACTGGGATTTTATTCCAGAGTGAAGGGAGCCTCTGGGTTATGAATCTGTCCCTCCAGCATGTCCTATTTATTTCAGTGCTGAGGTTCAAGTCTCTCGAGCGCGTAGCTCAATGGGATTTGGATTTTCGGATGTGCAGCATGCCCATTAATTCCGGGTTGGACATGGCTTTATACCTCAGGCACAGATCGCCTCTGAGCGGGCGGTATGCCACTGAGCAGAGCTGGAGTTTCTTTAACCGGGCAGCATATGGCATCTGTTTGAGCCCTTTGATCCTCTTGGTGAGGTACTTTTGGTGTCTTTCCAGTTGCTGCAGGTGTCTGGTAAGGTACATCCCAAAAGGGGCATTGTACTCAATTATGGGCCTGATGAGGGATGAGTAAAGAGGCACGATGACCTCCCCTGATCTAGATATGAATGCCTTCATGATTAGGTGGGCTATATAAAATGTTCTTCTGACCACTTTAGCCATGTGGTTGTCAAATGAGAGATTGCTATCAACTTGGGTCCCCAGTTCCCTAATTACTTCTTCTGTACTTAATGGATTACCACCTATGTGGTAATTTGTGGGCACTTTGTTTTTGCCAAAGGGGATGACTATACACTTTTTGGCGTTTAGCTTGAGGCCATGGCTCTGGCACCAGTTGTCTGTTTCTATGAGACCCTTTTGGAGGATGCTTGTGTCGGCTGGAGAGTCGATTATGGCGCCCAGTTTGCAGTCATCTGCGAACTTGGTCAGCCACAGTCCTTCCGTGTTGGCCTGTACCTCCGAGAAATATATACCGAACAAGAGAGGTCCCAGGACTGAGCCTTGTGGGACGCCACTTGTAACTGGTTTGGAGTCTGACATGGCTCCAGCAATTCTAACCATGTGGGTTCTGTCCTTGAGCCAGTTTGCAACCCATCTAGTGACATAGGGGTTTATATTTAAGCTGGTGAGCTTATCTATAATGCCAGAGTGGGGTATTGTATCGAAGGCTTTTGCGAGGTCCAGGTAGGCTGTGTGGACCACCTTCCCCTCGTCAATGGCCTTGGTGACTGTTTTAAAGAAATCAACCAGGTTTAAGAGGCAGGATCTGCCATTAACAAAGCCGAACTGGGTAGGATCCAGTGTCTGTAGGTCCCCAATATCTTTATTTATGAGGTCCATGATGATCCTTTCCATAGCTTTGCAGACCAAGCTAGTCAGGCTTACGGGGTGATAGTTTCCAGGATCCGTTGAGGCACCACCTTTGTGGAGAGGGACCACTGTTGCTGTATGCCACTCTTTGGGTACATATCCTGTAGTAAGGCTGAGACTGAACAGTAGTTTTATGTTTGGGTTTAGCTCTTCTTGGAGTTCATGTAGGACACAGCCCGGGACACCATCTGGTCCTATTGATGCTGTGTTTTTTGCTTTGGAGAGGGCGGCTCTTACCTGAGCATCTGAGATGTCAGGGGGGCAGCACTCTGCTGGGATAGATATTTGCCCTTTTGGTGGGGAGGGGAGTTTGCTGAACCTGTCAGCTAGGATGTTGGCAATGTCTGTGGGTTCGGTGTATTTTTTGTCATTTTGGACTATTTCTGAGCATATCTGAGAATTCCCACCCAGGTTCCTAACATAACTAAAGAAAGCCTTGTGATTATCCTTAGTGTCCTGTGCAATTTTTCTCTCGAAGCTGGCCTTAGATGATTTTATGAGTGCCCGTAGTTTTTTGCTAATACTGATCAGAGATGCCTTCCCTTTTTGGGATTTTGCTCTATCATGTAGTAGCTTCCTCCTTCTATTGTATAGTTTGTTTATGGCTGGGGTCCACCAGACAGGACGTCTGCCTTTGGAGGATTGGGTCTTGGTTTTATGTGGGATTGCAAGATCCATGCATTCCTGAAGGTGTTCATAGAATGTGTTTATAAAGGATTCTGTAGTCTGGGCCATATTTTCCACAGGCCCGGGGGCTTTGAAGGATTCCACCTTGGTTTTGAGGAGTGCGAAATTTGCTTTAGAGAAGTTTTTCACTGTGGTTTTCTGGGCAGGGGGTGGGGTCGGGATGTGAATATCCAGTGAGATTAGTTTATGTTCTGATCTTACCAGTGAGGGATACACTTCTGGTCTGGAGCATAGAGTCCCCATGTTGGTGATGGTCAGGTCCAGTATGTTTTCCCCTCTTGTGGGAGTGGTAACACGTTGTTCCATAGCATCTGAGTTTATAAATTCTAGGAACCTTTGGGCTAGGGTGTTGGAGCTAGAGTAATGCTCCCAGTCTATGTTTGGGTAGTTGAAGTCGCCCAATATAATGGTGTTTGGAGACACCTTCATATTTTCCAGTGTTCTCAGGAAGGCCGAGTGGGGTTCCTGGGTTTGGGAGGGTGGCCTGTAGCAGGCTATAAACTGGAAGGCAGTTTTACCCACTGTTAGTTGCACATGGATAGTCTCTGATGCTTCATGCTGTGCCACCAACCTGGAGGTGTGGGTATCTTTGACTAATATTGATACTCCCCCTCCTTTTCTGGTTCAGTCCAAGTTTTGGGGCCAAAAAGCATGGTATGAGGTATAACCTGGTAGTGCTGGGGTGCTCTCGGGAGCCTTGAACCAGGTTTCTGTTACTGCACAGATATCGATGTTCTCCATGCTAAGGAGAGTTTTGAGTGCGTGCATCTTGAGGTTTAGACTTCTGACATTGAGTAGCATTACTCTTAGTTTCTTATCCCTTGTGATACCTATGGAGGTGGGTTTGTCTTTTGAGCCTTGCCTAAATAAGGCACTATGGGGGTAGCAAGAGCCTTTGCCAATATCCAAAAGCCCAGGGGTGACAGGTGCAAGCCTTCCCTAGCGAAGCATCGTGGCTTGTCGAGCATGTCATTCTAGGCTGACAGGCATTGGATCCCCTTTGAATGACACCAATACTTAAGCCAATGGTTGAAATTGATCATCTTGTCTTCATATTGTGGCATCATTCTTGGTGAGGGTAAGATGCTACTCAAGGTCAGGGTCATACCGGCCTGGGCTACATGCTCAGAGAGCTCCTCTATGTCTCTTTTCATGTAGTCCAGGGAGGTACGTCTCAGGTCATTCACACCAGCATGGACAATGACTGAGTCATATTTGTACTTGCCTTGGAGTGACCTGAGTGCTTGTGTTATGTGGCGGATCTAGCGTCCGACAGGCAGCTCACCATGACCTTCTCCTTGTTCAGCCTGGTGAGCAGGACGTCAGTGTGCCTGACGATAGAGTCACCTATTACAAGTATATCAGGTGTGTTGTTTAGCCTTAAGGGCTGTGACTGTTCGGCACACTGGCTTTGTGAGCTATGTGTTGCACGTGTTTTGTTTTGGGGTAGTGGTTGCTTGGGTGTCTGCTTTGGAGGTCTCTGCTGTTTAGGCAGATTTTTATTTAGAGCCTCCGAGTATGTTTTTGTGTGTTTATGTGTTTGGTTTGCTGTCGTGGTAGGTCTATGTGAGACTGGAATTGTAGTGAGTGTGGTTTCCTTCTCCTCCTAACTGGTTACTTCAGTACTGAGTTGAGAGAGCTTAGCCTCCAGTTTGGCTATATGGTTGCATCTCTCACATGTGTTGGAATTTGTTGGGAGGAGGAGAGGGTTGTCTGTGTACATGAGGCAGTTGTAACATTGCCTCAAGATTCCCAGATTCACCAGCTGGACCGGAGAGGAGATTGACAACTGACCTTTGGACAAGCTAGAATAATATTGGGAATTCCTTTATAATTGAAAAAAAGGGCCAATGGGGAACAAGGTACTCAATGGGAGTTTGTGAGGGTGTAGTGCTTTTAATTTTTTAGTGCTGACTTAGCAAGTGCCAGGTAACTTAAATGCAATGTGTTACAGGTAACTTAAATGCAAAAACGACAAACAGTAACTTTCTTTCAAGTGCTTACCTGTCATAACATATTAACATACTTTGGTGATTTTGATAACAGACTGCATAGCGCATTATTTTGTTGTTACTTTGGGAAAAATATTGGGAATACAAGTGTGTTTTTAAGTGCACATTTATAACATACTGAAGATAACTGACTTGTATAGGGTTGCATACCAAGCAAATGCGCATTGGGAAACTTTCATATATTTCAATTAATCATACCTGATTTGGTCTCAACAAACTGTCATTAGACAAAACCCATTCAATAGGGAGACCCATGACTATAAAGAAAGCTGCTACCATATGAATGAGACCACCTACAATATCTCAGAACATTCTCTGCAATGATCATGCAGAATGACTTTCTAAAAGAAGCTGTCTGGACCACCTCAGTGCAAACAGGATTTCAAGCATTTTGTAAGCTTTAGTTCGTAATCTGCATGGTTCAGCATTTTATTAAAACAGGTTTTAAAGTAATATTGACATCAGACTCAAAACCATGTGTTTCACTTTAGGAAAGGAAATTCCAGTGTATTATCTTTGTCTGTAAGGCATAATAAAGCTTTGGCTGTCTAGAGGTAAACACACAGTTCAACAGGTTTCATTACCATAAGCTATTATTTCTTTAGAAAGCACACTTCAGAAAGAGTCTGGTCATCCGGATAAAGTCCAGGAATGATCTTCCATCCACTAGATTATTTGAAAATATATTCCTTCCAAGATGTGACAATGACCCACAGTCTCTTAACCAAAATTGTGGCCCAGCAGAAATCTGCTGATTTCTATACAGCTGGCTGTATTTTGCATGCATCTTTGAAATACACCAGCAGATGGCAGTAAAAGCAGATTCTTGACAGCATGACAAAAGTTCTTTACTACATCTGGGTTGGTAGTTTAACTAAGGTGAAAACTAGAACATATATTATAGTAGGAACAAATGACAAATCAATGTCTCTGGTAAACATCCCTAAGTCTTTGTACACCAGAGTAAGTCAGAGGATGAACAAGCACATAAACCACAGCAGAGATGTGAGGAGATGGCTGTCCCCAGCATGATAGCAGCAGACTGCCTTCACTTCTTTGTCATTGGGATGAATGAAAACTAAAAACTCTTAAACTTAGAATTATAAGTACTGAAGAAAACCTCGAGCAGACTTAGTCACCAGAATAACTCAAAAGCGCCAGAGTACTTTGTGGGTAGGAATCTGGAATGAAGTGTTGTACAGATTGCTCAGAGGTGATTTGTGTCTCGCCTACAAGGCAAACTCGGACCCTACTCTACTAGAGATGCTTCATATCCATAAGTCTAACTCCTCATGTATTACCCGCTCAAAAGGCCTGAATCTAATATGCAACATCAACAAAACCTGCTGGAGACAGGTTTGTCACCCATAGGCTGCCCCTTCTATGGAATAGACTTCTCATAGCTGTCAAACAGAGTACCTCACTGACCCTCTTCAAGCGTAACCTTGATGAGTGGATGGGAAACCACAAATTTGTCCCGGGGGTTCCACCTGTGTCTCTCATTGACAAGAGCAATAGGTGCTGACTGAGGTTTCTTTTTTGGGGAAAAACTCTTGGCTAGGCTTGTAAGAGCCCCAGGGCCATTAGCCTATTAACCTCCTATGATCCTATGTCCAAACATTGTGGCTATACTCCTGCCGATACCCACATTCACAGTAAGCAAATTTGGCAAGCTTGATCAGGTCTGGAAAGGAAAATAAGAGCATTTAGCCACTGCTGTTGCACTGCTTTCCTCGAGTTAAGTAGTTTTAGAATTTTAAACCCTTATAACCACAACATCAATAATATGGATTCTCGTAGCTCTGCTTGGCATACTAAAGTAAACCATTTACATGCTACACTAAGGTGTGACTACTACAGATACACACACACTGGATATTAAACAGGCCACTGTTTGAGGCTTTATGTACTTGCCCTCAATGTTCACAGCTATTATTTTTTCCTTTTGGGTATCAGCATATGTGCCCATGTATAACTGGAGTGCAGCCAGGGTTTTTAGAACTGTACGGTGGTGGTGCTGCGGTAGCATTGTCGCCTCACAGTAAGACGCTGTCCGGTTTGATTCTTGGCTAGAGCGTCTTCTGTGTGGAGACATGCGTGAATGGGCGTACCTTCGTTGAAGGTTGTGCGTCAGTGCTGGTAACTCGGCACGTAAAAATCAACTACCAATCATTAGCGGACCGGACTCCCGCTGTGGCAACCCCTAACCGGGAAAAGCCGAAAGACCCAAACAAACAAATGCTACCCACCCCCATTCCCTGTACAATGCACACTGTCTGAAATTTGGTGCACCATGAATAACTGCTTATGCTCTTATCTTTTTACAGGGTACCGCTATACTCATACAGAAATCTGTTTAGTTATGATATTTTGTGTAATACATATCTTTTTTCATTTGCTGCTTCTAGGCACCCAGTATCCCCAGAATAAGACATGGTGGGTGCAACATACTCTGCAAAATGACATACTGCATCTGCTGTGTCTGACCACCTGGGACAGTGTGTTGCACTATAACAGCTGGGAATGCAAAGGGTAACTACAATCAATGGCAAGAAACCCATTTAGGGTTTGCAACAGCATTTAATGGGGCACATCTGTTATATTAAGTAATTAAAATTACGTCACATGCAAAAGGTTGGAAATGCACGAGTTGCTCTGCCCAGCCGCCCCAAAGTCACAGCACAGAAAGGGATAAGCTCAAACCAATCCCTTTAGTTTCACCTGCCAATTCTGTATTCGTATCCATTTCTAAGTCTTTGCAAAAGGAGTTCACTTTGGTCTTTTCCTTAGGATCACACAGCAGAAACTTCAGACTCGCTAAGAAAGAGTACTTGACCCACTTTTGCGACACTGACCTATACTCTACAAATCCATTTGCAGCTGTGGTAGAACTTTTTTATTACTTTCAACTAGAACAGCTTTCCTATTCTGTATTTTCATGTATTACTGAGACATAAAACAGTAATTTCCCAACACATCTTATTTTATTTTTCATCACTGTCAGGATGGGGGAGCTTTAAAAGATTTTTGAAATAATTGATTATCCATTAAAATCAGCAATTCATATTTCAGCTTTCACTCACTCTTAGCATGGTTCTAAGCACGTTTGACTTTGGTTAAAACAGGATTATTACATATGGCAAAAATTAGTGAGACAGATATTCAACTGGATGGTTGATAACACTAAAAGAATATTTTAACAGCATTAGAGCACTGATCATTATTTTTATAACCATATATGCCCACACTCCAGTACTTCACCTAAAACAGTTTCTGTGAGGCAGCCTCGGACAAATGTCTTCAAAACATTTCATGAGAGATAACTAGGAGTACCGTGGCATAAGATAGTCTGCTGACAATGCAGGTCTTTGTGGTTTGGCATGGCCAAGTCCCTCAAGTTAGCCAGCATTCCTTTGGTTATACAGTCTAAGTGCATATGCAAACACAGTCATTGATGTTCTTTTTTGTCAGTCTCCGACGTGGGGAACTGAGCCGCTGCTACAATGGCTAGCACTTACGAGTTGTTCATACACGATAGGACTGGCATCAGCCACCATTTCTGTGCAGTCGAAGCAGAAGTGACAATGTCAGACAGCAACTGAAGCTGGCAAGACAGTGCTCTAACAAGCAGGTGGTACAACTGGGGAAAACATTTGGAAAGATGAGATCAAGAAGATGTAGCACCTCTGGTGGGCAGGGAACAATTTGGTTAACTGCTTTGGAATTTACAAAGTCGAATCTCTGAGCATACTTGCTGCTGCTAGTATATGTTTGACCATTTATGTGTGGATAGCTAATGGCATCCAATAAGAAAGGTATCTGGTTCAATGGTTAACTTCTGCAACTGTTTTTAAGGTATTCTACGTGTTCTTAAACAGTCGTAGATGAGGACCTATAGTTGGCTAAAATGTTGTAACCAGGACTTCAACTAGTTCCAGATTTGCGTCACAGACAATCAGGTAACAGACAATAGAGTTTAGATACAACCTCACATTTGCTCATGGACCTGAATGTATGCTAGGCTTTCCTTCTCCTTGAAGACATCAGCATTTGTCACAGAGGCCTGGTTCTAGTATAGGGACAACACTCACTATATTCTAGATCATAATGCCTGTCATTAGGCGATATGGTATGTAGGGAACCAATGAAGAAAATAGAAGCTTGAATAGGTAAAGTCAGAGCTGAAATTGTCACCAAGGATTTTGACAATGGCAGTGATGCCATATAAATAATCAGTTCACAGCAGTTCTGAGTTGCATCTAACTTTCCTAATATGAAGAACTACATGTGATTGACTTAGAAGGGGAAAAACTAAGTTAATAAATGAATGTACACCTCTTTTTGGTGCTTTTAAGAATTTAGTTCAGCAGATCTAAATTATTTTCTAGCTGGGGTAGAGCAGACTTACTGTAAAGAACTGGTAGTTTCTTCCCCTTACTGTAAAGTTTCATGACTTGAGAATGCCACTATATGGCTTGTTTATCTATGTTAGGCAGGGATACTTAAGTGCTGTTGTCTAAATACAAAAAGGTAGACAATCTTACAGGACAAGAACACTGCCTTCTCATATGAGATTTCTTAAAGGCATGCTCCATAATGGGAATACAGACTAAATTTATTCACAAGTAGACTTGACTAAGTCTAACCCATGACCTGTCCTAGATAGTTCACAAAAATTACAAGCATAACACTCTTCTTGAATTACAGTACAGACTAGCTGCTTATGTAAAGGGGAGACTTTATCCAGTCCTGTAGAAACTGCAGTATTTTGAATGGTCACTAAAATATGAGAATCAATAGGGGATGAGGTCACCTTGTTTCTGAAGTCCCTAAATTGAGACAGATCAATACTAGTCAAAGCACATGAGGAAGACCTACATATAAACTAATCACACTTGTGGCCAGACTGCGACACAGATTCTACCACACAAGGTCAGATTTGACCTGAATGAATGAGAAAATAAATTTCAAGTTATGCCCTGTACACGACAGAGGAAGCCTCCAAAGCAAAGCTATAACCTTCGGTAATTTCAAGGACTTCTACAGCATAGTCATGAATTATCAACCCTGGTGCACCAGACATCCGAGGCTACTATGCAAACAGCTGATGAGGAAATTTGTGAATCCTGTAGGGAGGTTGCAAGATTATCTGGAAAACACTATTTCAAGAGAGCAACATACAGATGGCTCATGCCACTAAGCCACATTTATGTCGAGTCACTGAAGCCACTTATGGCAATTAGCATAATGAAGAAAAAATGCAAAAAAAAAATGTTGGCGATTTATTTATTTTTTTTTTGCATACTGGCAAGCTGCCCACACCCCCACAACTATTATATAGCAACTCTGAGACTGCATAACAATGAGGAAATGTGCAACTTCTAACACTGTCAAAAGGGCTTTTGGTGATTTTTCTTCCAACGAATAGCATTTGGAGTAAATGCCTTCAATAAAATGAATGCATTCCTAGTTTCCTAGTAGGACATATTCAAACGAGTGATGTTGATCCCTGCATCTAATGACAATATCTCTGCCATAGATCAGCAGATACAACTTCTCTGCCAACATCTTAAAGTGCAATGGTATGGTAGCAGCCAAATATGGACCAAATGTTTTATTCGGCTATACATGAACCATGGACTACAGGTGTTCTTGGCTGCTCAGCGCTAAATACACAATTAACTCCCTGGTAAGCTTATAAAGAACTAGGTCTATCCACCTGCAAGAATTCCCAGATTAGAAGTTAGCCACCTTAACTGGGACTCATCTACCCCAGTCATAGCAGGCCAGTGTTTATTGTTCCTGCTCCAGAACACCTTTCTATCCTCAAATGCGACACTGAGAAGTCGATGGTGAAAAATAACACCTCAATCAAAGTTCATAGTGGAACAGATGGCAATATATTCAATCCTACTCGACACTAAATGTATAACACCAATCTTACAGGTTAGAAAAAGAATATTCAAATGCTTTAAAAATGTCACTGAGTTTATTCTAAATCAACTGAACAAAAATACAGAAAGCTTGTTCGAAAAAAAGCTTACTAGATATCAAACACTCAACTACTTACAAATATCTATAAACAGATAATTTCTCAGAAATAGTGGCTTGGGGAAGTCATTTCTTAGGTAATAAATTTAAATCAGACAAATACAAAAAAAATCAAATACCACAAGAGCCCAAAGATAAGTCAATATCCCAAATTGCAACACCTACTGCCATTTTTTGATGTAGCCTCTTTCAGGTGTAGCTATATTCTAATCAGCTAGCCAACTTGGTTACAGAAAAAGTTCATAACAAAGATACCAACAGCAGGAAGAGAAATAAAAGAATGGTGTTGACTGCTGCAAGTGCTGAAAAGACATCTATTAGGAAATAAACCATCAAAGAATGTCAGTTACACTGTTTAGGACAACAAATGTTTCCCTGTGTTGGTGCAACACCACCACATCCACAGGAACTGATAGATAAAAAAAAAAAAGTTCAAGGAAAGTCCCAAGCTGCAATCCAGTTAAAAAGTTATTACTAAGCAGATCATGAAAGAAAATTTAGGAATACTTTAGAAAACTACACATATACCAAATGCATTATCATTTTGATAAAACAGCAATTAAACTCAAAACACTGGGCAGAAAAAAATGAAGCAATGCCACTATAGGAAAAGAACACAGCAGAAATATCTGAAATCAGTAACAAAATGTTCATGAATGTTTAGCAGTCTTAGCTGAATCAGATTCATCTAAGGCTCAAATGTCAGAACTCTCCACATATTATAGGTTCATAGGTTCTTACTAGGCTATCTGCCCTAGGGCATTTATAAGCCTAGCCAGTGTGTGTTTGGCTTTCGCCACCCATTTTAAATTAATTTTGCTATGCCTTTTTTTGAGGTTGGTATACTGTGCCTCTGTCTAACAGTGACACAGAAGTGATAGCCAGGGTAAACCTACAATCTCCCATCCACTTATCAAGATTCCTCTTGAAGAGAGTCAATGTGGGACTCTGCCTAACCTGGACCGGGATTTTATTCCAGAGTGAAGTGGGTTATGAATCTGTCCCTCCAGCATGTCCTATTTATTTCAGTGCTGAGGTTCAAGTCTCTCGAGCGCGTAGCTCGATGGGATTTGGATTTTCTGAGGTGCAGCATGTCCATTAATTCCGGGTTGGACATGGCTTTATACGTCAGGCACAGATCGCCTTTGAGCAGGCGGTATGCCACTGAGTAGAGCTGGAGTTTCTTTAACCGGGCAGCATATGGCATCTGTTTGAGCCCTTTGATCCTCTTGGTGAGGTACTTTTGGGGTCTTTCCAGTTGCTGCAGGTGTCTGGTAAGGTACATCCCAAAGGGGCATTGTACTCAATTATGGGCCTGATGAGGGATGAGTAAAGAGGCGATGACCTCCCTGATCTAGATGTGAATCCCTTCATGATTAGGTGGGCTATATAAAATGTTTTTCTAACCACTTTGGCCACGTGGTTGTCAAATGAGATTGCTATCAACTTGGGTCCCCAGGTCCCTAATGACTTCTTCTGTACTTAATGGATTACCACCTATGTGGTAATTTGTGGGCACTTTGTTTTGCCAAAGGGATGACTATACACTTTTGGCGTTTAGCTTGAGGCCATGGCTCTGGCACCAGTTGTCTGTTTCTATGAGGCCCTTTTGGAGGATGCTTGTGTCGGCTGGAGAGTTGATTATGGTGCCCAGTTTGCAGTCATCTGCGAACTTGGTCAGCCACAGTCCTTCCGTGTTGGCCTGTACCTCTGAGAAATATATACTGAACAAGAGAGGTCCCAGGACTGAGCCTTGTGGGATGCCACTTGTAACTGGTTTGGAGTCTGACATGGCTCCAGCAATTCTAACCATGTGGGTTCTGTCCTTGAGCCAGTTTGCAACCCATCTAGTGACATAGGGGTTTATATTTAAGCTGGTGAGCTTATCTATAATGCCAGTGGGGTATTGTATCGAAGGCTTTGCGAGGTCCAGGTAGGCTGTGTGGACCACCTTCCTCTCGTCAATGGCCTTGGTGACTGTTTCAAAGAAATCGACCAGGTTTAAGAGGCAGGATCTGCCCTTAAAGCCAAACTGGGTAGGATCCAGTGACTGTACGTCCCCAATATCTTTATTTATGAGGTCCATGATGATCCTTTCCATAGCTTTGCAGAGCAAGCTAGTCAGGCTTATGGGGCGATAGTTTCCAGGATCCGTTGAGGCACCACCTTTGTGGAGAGGGACCACTGTTGCTGTACGCCACTCTTTGGGTACATATCCTGTAGTAAGGCTAACATTGAACAGTAGTTTTATGTTTGGGTTTAGCTCTTCTTGGAGTTCATGTAGGACGCTGCCTGGGACACCATCTGGTCCCATTGATGCTGTGTTTTTTGCTTTGGAGAGGGCGGCTCTTACCTGAGCATCTGAGATGTCAGGGGGGCAGCACTCTGTTGGGATAGATATTTGCCCTTTTGGTGGGGAGAGGGGGGAGAAGTTTGCACTGAACCTGTCAGCTAGGATGATGGCAATGTCTGTGGGCTCGGTGTATTTTTTGTCATTTATGGCTAGTTTTAAACAAGGGAAGAACAAAGGCAAAATTATTATTTTATTTTTTTTATTTTACATTTGTTGACCGGGCTAGTCTAACTGGATACATGCCCATTTTCAGTAGAGGCCTGGGGAGAAAAGCTCCAAAAGGTGCAATAGTATCATGACTTACAATATATGCAATAGCAGGAAGTTACATTAAATAAATGCAGAACAGGTATAAAAACATGAGTTGGCTAGAGAAAAGAATAACACAAAACTTGAGATGGCATATCATACAAAAGACAAATAAGCAAGATTTGTTAATTTTACATCAGATGGCAGGTTACAGGTATACAAACTTATGCTTACAGCAAGGTAGAGAATGAAAACTTTTAGAATAAGTAACACCATGATAGAGCTGAGAAGAACTCTACTTTAGTACATAGGTAGTGGTTATTATTCAAGTCATCACTAGTAGACAATGTAGGACAGAAAGAGAGGAGAAATAAAGGGAGTGGGAGATGGGGAAAAAAGTTAGATGTTAGGGTTAGAGCAGGGACATAGCCAGTGTGTTTTGAGGTGTTCCTTAAGATATTTTTGAAGAGCAGTGTGGAAGAGAAGAGAGCTCATTAGGAAGCTGGTTCCACGTTTCTCCCACTGTGTTTGAGTCTCCAGCCTTGTTGTTAGATTTGGTAGTGGAAACTAGAAGCTTATTAGATGAGCGTAGCGTTGTCAAGTTTTTATATGGAGTAATCAGGTTGGTGAGGATTGGATAAACACAATAATAATAAAACAATATAAACAATAAAAATAAATAAAGTGGTTAGCGATCTAAATAAATTGTCATTTTGTGCCCATCTTCTAAAATGACTCCAGTTTCTTGTCCTACAAAATATAACACTGAGTAGGTTGAGAGGGGTGAAAAGTCTGACAGTCGTCCATCCTTCAGGCACCTGCAGTATGTATCATATCACTGCGGTCTCATCCAAATAACTCAAGCCATCCTAATGGCAATGAAAAGAAATCACAATAAGGTAGTAGGTGAAAATCACTGCCGGATACTTAAGTGGCTGATTAGTATCCGACAATTTTAATTCATTCAGAGGCATTTCACTTTGGAAAATAGACAAGTTGGGAGTTAATAAATTCTTAACTGCAGAAATAAAAACTGCCTCTCAAACTACACGTGATAGCAGCTGTCATACCAAGAACAGGGATGTGGGCAGGACAAATTAGCTGTTTTTAAGTTGACAGAGGTGGTCTGCAGACAAACATCCAGAAATGGATAAGAATACAAAAAAAAATAAGCCCTAAATGTACAATACACACAAACAGCAGCACAAATATACCTGAAGAATAAACCGTCCATTATTGCTGTGAGTTGATTCATCTTTTGCAGCGTGGAAGTTGCTAGTGAGTTTGCTGTGGTAACACCGACACCCGTGTGCCTGGACTCCCTGGACCTTAAGTAATTGTTTATATCGTTTTCTTATATACAGTACTGTCTACAGTACGAACACAATTTGAAAAGACGCAATGTACCGTGTCACAGCATAATCATGTTAGAAATCAGAGAAAGGTTGCTCTTTTTTAAATAAATGCTTAGGAGAAGGGAGTTTAGAAGATGAAGTAAAAGTACTGAAATGGAGCTGTAACTTAACAGTTAAACAGATTATTTGGAATAGGCACCACATACAGAAAACAGCACATTTATGAAGGAAGAACTCTAGTCTACTATTAATGAAATACTGATTGAAGGAATTCTGATACAGGAACACTGGAATAGGACAATGCAAGCAAACACAGGAACCATAATATGCATAGCCACATACACCTTAAGTTGCCCATGTCAAGCACTTAATACTGCATACAAATAAAAGGTTATTAAAATGTTAGACTGGTGTCTAGTTTACAGCATTAGCAGACATTTGAAAGGGTATTCTTCTGAGAGTGGGTGTATTAATTGAGGACAAACTCACTGAGTGGGCCATCTTTGTTATGTCTTCTCTTCTTTTCAAATGCAGTGCAATCCTAGAGACTTTTTTAATTAAGTAAGGAGGTTGGGGGCACAAGCCCCCTGGTAAACATGACTTCTATAGGGAGCAAAGTCAGTCAGGGCATTCAAAGAGTTTGTTATTGTCAACCATCGAAAAAAATGAATTTGTCTTTCCTCAACTCTTCATATGACAAAAATATATCAAGTATTTAAGAAATCTATTAAAACAAAGCTTTTTGCAGAAAGTAAGGCCCCCACCAAAACCCACATCCTTCACTCATGTACAAACTTTAAAAAGGTTCATAACACCATGTAGCAGGAAACTATTAGCATACCTCTCAACCTCTTAGCTCAAGAAATCTGGACAAAGACTAAAATAATGTGGGGGAAGGGGGGCAAAAGTACAAAAGGTGCTCTTATAGACTTTGAAAGTTGCTAACAACAGGATTTGTGTCAGCACACATTTTCTGAAGGATATCAAGTCTGAAATTGAAATGTATGTCATTACTTAGTGATTTCAATTCTTAATGGTTTGCCAGAAAACCATGAGGAACAGACTACACATATAAGGGAAAAAATTTGGACAGTTGAGAGGTATGATATTGGCTTTTTCATCTACAGTAATTGCTAAGGTTCTGCAGTCTCTAGACTGTGGGTGTGTGTGTGTGTGTGGGGGGGGTCATCACAGTATTCTAAATGTAGGGATGGAGGAGGGCCTCTACAAAAATATCAGCATAAACTATATATATATTTTAAGAATAGCACGTTTGACAAAATGTTGATTTGAATATCTGCCTATGATAAAATGCAATTTGAGGTAAACAAATGTGAAGAAAGTACAGTTGTGTACACTTAACATAAATGTAGATGTTCGAGTGTATTCACTGTTGCAGTCCTCACATATGGGGTTATCCGGCTCCCAGTAGCCCTCAGTCGGCCCAAATACCACAGTCCTTGGTATATGACATCAGCTGCCGCCGGTTGTAAAACTGATGTCAGAACATCAGGTATAAAGGAGCATTTCCTCAGTTTTTCTTGCCTTAACTGTCAGGAGCCCCCAAAAGAAGGCTAACCCAGGAAAGTAGCACCCTGGACACGTCATACAAAATATAAAAATAGTCTGTGCCTTAGGAAAAAAGGGGGAATGGAGGGTAGGAAACCAGGACTGCAACAGTGAATACACTCGGAACATCTACATTTATGGCAAGTGCACACAACTGTACTATGTTCTTCGTGTTTCACTGTTGCAGTCCTCACATATGGGTTGATTCCCAAAGCCCAGGAAGAAGACAAAAGGTGGAGGAAGGATCACAGATTAAGGGTTGGTAAGAAGGCCCTGCAAAACTGCAGAGGCAAAACCAGCCCTGGATTTAGAAGACAAAGGTAGATTGTAATGCTTTGTGAAAGTATGGAGAGAAGACCAAGTAGCTGCTTCTAGACTGTCCTTAGTAGGCATATCTCTCAGAAAGGCTGCTGAGGCAAAGGCTGCTCTAGTAGAATGGGTCCTACTATCCTGATGAGGAACCCTTCCCATGCTGCAGGTAACAAAATTGAATACAATGAGCAATCCATCTGGAGATGGTTTGTTCTGAAATAGCTTTACCCTAAGCCCCAGGAGCAAAACTAACCAACAACTGTTCAGATTTTCAAAAGGATTTAGTCCTAAGTAAAATCTCAGCTGTCTATGCACACCAAGAGAGTGCAGAATCCTTTCCCCTTTATTTTGGGAGTTGTTGAAAATTGTAGGCAGGTGAATAGACTGGCTAAGGGTTAAACTGGAAACTACCTTAGGCATGAAGGAGGGATTATTTCTCAGAGAAACTTGATCTGAGTGAAAAATAATGAAAGGATCTACTGCCATTAAGACTTGCAGCTCAGATACCCTTCTAACTGAAGTAATAGCTAAAAGGAAAGCAGTCTTGCAGGATAGAAACTTCAAATCTGCAGAGGCAGCTGGTTCAAAGGGAGGCAGACTTTTTTCCAGGACAAAATTAAGATCCCAAGCAGGGAGCTCTTCTGAGAGGTCTAAGATTACTAGCTCCCCTCAGGAACTGTTTCATCAAGTGGTGCAAAAAAATGGGTTGCTCAAAAGAACAACGAGCTGAAATTGTTGAAGCGTGAATTTTGACTGAAGAAAAGGAAAGTCCACCATTAAGCAAACCTGCTAGATAATCAAGAATGAGGGAAAGAGAAGGTTTGGAAGACTATTCTCCTTTAGCCTGCATCCAAGAGCAAAATCTCTTCCATTTACCTGCACAGGATTTTCTGGTGCTAGGCCTCCTGGCCTCAAGAAGAACTTCAACCACCTGCTGGGAAAAATTTAAAGCATTAGCCAGGCAGTTAAATGCAGAGTTTGAAGATGAGGATGAAGGAACTTTCCCCCCCTCCTGAAACAACAGATCTGGTACCAGGGGAAGATGCCAAGGCTGAGCCTGTGAAAGGCTGCGAAGGAGGGGATACCAATGCTTCCTGGGCCAATATGGTGCTATCAGAATAGCCTTTGGTTTTTTGTCCCTTATCTTTAGCAGCACGCTGGGAAGAAGAGGCAGAGGAGGGACTGCATAAACTGAGAGATGTGTCCATGGGAAGGACAACGTGTCCACCTTCCAAGCTTTGTTGTGAAATTCCCTGGTGCAGAAGGTTGGAAGGAGATGACTGGTGTGAGAGGAGAAAAGATCCACTTGTGGGGTGCCCCAATGATGAGTGATGCAGTGGAAAATGTCCTTGTTCAGTTGCCACTCGTGAGGATCCAGAACATGTCTGCTCAACTGATCAGTCAAGGTGTTTAGCCTCCCTGGAAGATACTGGGCTATAAGATGAAGGCCCATGGATGCTGCTATGGACCATAGTCTCATGCTTTGTCTGCACAAGGGGTACGAGTGAATCCCCCCTTGCTTGTTGATGTACCACATGACTGTGGTATTGTCTGTCCTGATCAGCAGTGTCCCAGGGTAGAGTAGGTCCTTGAAAGCCAGCAAGGCCTGCAGCACTGCCATCAATTCTTTTAAGTTTACATGCAGATGAATCTGCTTGTTGCTCCAAGTCCCCTGTATGCCCCTGCCTTCCAGATGAGCCACCCATGCAACATCTGAGGAGTCCGTGGTGAGAGTCTGGCTGGCAGGCAGTGGGCGGAAAGGCAGGCCCTTGTTCTGAGAACAGGCTGTCGCCCACCAGAGGAACTCCATTTGTAGACAGGGAATCAGGGTAAGAATCAAGTCTAAGTCCTGTGTGTGTGTCGACACCAAAGATTCTTGGGGTACCATTGAAGTTTTTTCATATGCAGCCTTGCATATGGGATCATCAAAATACATGAAGCCATGAATCCCATTGCTTGCAGGAATTGCCTTGCAGAGAGCTGGGTCATGCTTGCCAATTCCCTGAAGTAAGCTGAAAGGTCTTCTTGCTTCTGTTGAGGGAGTTATACCATCTAGGAAAACAATCTCCCTTGTAGGAACCAACTTTGACTTCTTTTCATTGAGAGTGTATCCCAAAGAGGTGAGTGTTTTTCACAAAATCCAAATCCTTTTCTAGTTGTTCTGGGGAGTTTGCATGAATGAGACAGTCATCCCCAGGTAAGGATAAATTTGCATGTTTCTCTGCCTGCAAAAAGCAATGGCTGGAGCCAGGCACTTTGGAAAAACTCTGGGAGCAGTAGATAAGCCAAAGGGTAATGCAGAGAATTGAAAGTGTTACTCCCCAGCCCTGAAGCGAAGGAACTGCCTGCAACTTTCCCTTATTGGGATGTGCAGATAAGCTTCCTTGAGATCCAAAGTTACCAGCCATGAATCCTTGCCCAGCATTGGTAGTAACTGTTGAAGGGTGAGCATCTTGAATTTGGGAATCACCAGAAAAGTGTTTAGAATAGACAGATCCAGAATAGTGTGCCAGGTGTCCCCTTTCTTGGGTACCAGAAAATGTCTTGAAAAAACCCTAGGCCTGCCTGATTTGCAGGAACTGGCTCTATAGTCAGTAAAGAACAATCTGAGTTTCTACCTCTACCCTGAGAGTTCTGGGTATGTCTGGGAACCCTTGTAAAAGGGAAGGTGTGAAAGTAAAACTTGTAACCTTGGTTTACTATATTGAGCACCCATTTGTCATCTGTGATGGTAGGCCATACCTCTGCGAACCTGGCTAGCCTTCCCCCTAAAGGAAATCCAGGCCCGCAGAGGTAGGCACAAGAAGGCCGGCGTCACTGAGAATGTTTGCATTGAGAAGCTGGCTTAGAACTCCCCAGTTTAGCAGAAGAAGAATACCATTGTTTAGCCCTTTGAGGGGCAGAAGCCTGCCCTCTGGAAGATCTGAAACCCCTAGGTCTAGAGCGACCCTGCTTGGCAGGATCAGGGAAAGACCAATTCTTGGAAGGATAATCCCTACTAAACCGAGGAGGATGAACCTGAAGGAAATCTTTTACAGCTTGCATAGAATTTTCCTTATCCTCCAACTTCTTGAGTACCTCCTCAGCCTTATTACCAGAAAGATTGTCCTTGTGCAAAGGAACATCCAGCAATTTAGACTTAACAGGTTCAGAAAGAGGCTGCTCCCTGAGCCAAGCATACCTTCTAATTACAAAACCAGTGGCTGCTGCCCTGCAGGAAGCCTCCAAAGTGTCAAAACCACAATGAAGTGAATGCTTATAAACTAAAGTGGCAGAATTCAGTAAGTCTTGTAAATCTTTGCTCTCCATCATGGAGGGAATATCTCCAAGTTTAGCCTCAATAGCCTCCAAAGTATGCTGCTGATATGTGAAAAAAGACAATTAACGGATCTAATGGCAACAGTTGCAGAGGTATAGACTTTTTTACCCCACCTGTCCAAGGCCCTAGACTCCTTATCAGAAGGCACAAGGATTTTAGCAACAGTAGCCTTAATACCCTTGGGCTCTTGAGAAATAATTTCTGGATCAGAACAAGGGTTTTTAAAAAGGAATTGATGAGATTCAGGAACCCTGTAATACCTATCCGGTTTTCTGGAGGCAGGAGGAACAGAATTAGGAGTTAAAGAATTTTCCATAAAAACATCATCCACAACTTCCAAAACTGGAAGTATAGCCAGAGGCTTATGCTGTGACAAATCTAAAAATTCTCTGATTCTTTTCTTAGACCGTGGTAAATCCTGACATTCCCCTTTAAAATGCTACCTAAGGGTAGTCAAAGTATCCCCAATGGAAAAATCTTCTGGAGGGGAGGCAGAAGGGATACAGTCCTCAGCATCAGAATCCTCAAAGCCAGAAAAAATTTGAGAATTTCCTTCTTCACCAGCAGACATACTGGAAATCTCAGAATCTGGGACGAGATAATTCCCTAGCCCTCTTTGAAGCAGGGTGGGGTGAGAGCCCTTAATCAGGGAAAGAAGATCACCAGCCATCTTTACCAACTGGGACTGAGGCACAGAAGGGGAGGTTGATGCCTGTTTGTGACAAGGTTTGTGGCTTAAAGGTTTACTAGCAATCCAGAGGGACTCAGGAGGCCTAGCTACTGTAGAAGTCTGAACTAAGGTAGTCGGTCTGGTTCTGGTCTCATGTCGAAAAGAAGAGGCGTCAGAAGCAGGTGCCTGCAAAGTGGCTCCGGACCCATCTGAGGCGGCGAGAGGAGGAGGGTCTGAAGACAAAATAGCAGCCTGCGGCATGGAGGACTCCGTAAAGGTCTCGGCAGAGGCTTGCGGCTGAAAATCTGCGGACTGCAGGGGCTGCAAAAGTGCCTCACTGACTACCGCTGTGCTGACGACCAATTTCACCAGTGCGTCATCAGCAGATTTAACCCTAGGCCTGTCGTGGTCCCTGTCTTTGTATTTCCTAGGTATATCCGACGTCAGGAGACCAGAAGACCCAATACCGACGAACTTAGGCCAGACTCCGAAATGCTTATACAAAATATTAGCTCTACGGCATATGGTACACGGGTTAAAAGAAGCACAGAGATCTCAGTTCCTGATGTTGTGCTCAAGGCTCAAAGAAGTTATACAATAGGAATGGAAATCACGGTGCGGAATCTGCTTTCCACAGGCGAGACAGTTATTAACTTTATCTGACATTCGTTACAGCAAGAAAAGAGGATCCCCAATGGGGTACTTATCTGAAGGCGTCTTCAACTTGGTAGTCGGAAAGCAAAACGAAGGTAAATGGCTGACCGGCACTCAGGCTCCAAGGCAAGAAAGACTGAGGAAATGGCGTTGGCTGCCTCCCTTTATACCTGACATTCTGACATCAGTTTTACAACCGGCGGCAGCCACCTTCATATACCAAGGACTCTGGCATTCGGACCGACTGAGGGCTACCGGGAGCCGGATAACCCCATATGTGAGGACTGCAACAGTGAAACATGAAGAACATCTGCTGTGCTCTCCCAGTTGATTGAAGGGCTCATCTTCAGATAGACCCCTAAACAACTAGAGAAAAGGATATCAGCATAGTGACGACTGCTCATTAAGCAATCATAGAATTTTTAGTAAATAGGTTCATAGGTGTTTATTATACTAATGACCACAAGGTCCTTTTTAAGCCTAGCCATGCATCCCAAATCTCTTACAAGTTCTGGTATCATTGATAAGTGTAAGCAGGGGCTTGGGAAATGAACCATTTACAGGTTACCTATGTCCATTAGAGAGACAGGTGCCAAACCAGGGATGAATTTCCTGTTCCTCATCCAATTGTCCAAGTTACACTTGAACTGGGTTAGGGAGGAACTCTGCTTCACACGGATGGAGAGCCTGCTCCAGAGATGGGGTTGTCTCTGGGATACATACCTATCTCTCCAGCATGTCCTATTTATATCACAGGCAAGGTTTTTAAGTCTTCAGAATGGGTAATTCTGGTGCTGTTCATTTTGCTCATATGCAGGAGGTTCATCAGACTAGGTCTGACAATGCCCTGTATGCCAGGCATAGAATTCCCCTCAACAGCCTGTAGGAGACAGAATACAGGGATAAGGCCTTGAGGATGTCTGCATAGGGCATCTTACTTGCCCCCTGTATTCTTTTGTGAGGAACCTCTGTGGACATTCCATTAGCTGGATATGCCTGGTTAGGTACACACCAAAGGGGTCTTTGTACTCAATGACAGGTCTGATGAATGCCGAATACAGTGGAACAATGACATCCTTGGACCTAGATGCCATACCTTTGTTTATAAGTTGCAGAACTTAAAATTATTTCCTCACTACTGTAGACACATGATGGTCATAGGCTAGATTACTGTCTGTGTGTCCCCAAGTTCTTGACTACTGGGTCAGCACTAAGGGATGTGTTGTCAATATGATTGTTACCAGGGGGTGGATGACTTCCCAAAGGATACTATTATGCATTTCTTTGCATTTAGTTTTAACCATGGCTCTGACACCAATTGTTTGTCTGTGTCAGCCCTTCCTGGAGAACATTTATGTCAGTGTGGGATTCAATGACAGGTCATATTTTGCAATCATCTGCAAATTTAGTCAGCCAGAGACCAATGACATTGGCCTTGACTTCAGAGAAGTAAATGCCAAAAAGGACTGGTCTAAGGACCAATCCCTCAGGGACTCCACTTTTGACTGACATCTTTGCAGAGGTGGACTCCCCAATTTTAACTTCCTGGGTCCTGTCTGGGAGAGAGTTCGCTATCCACTGGGTGAAATACAGGTTTATACCTATCCTCTGGAGTTTGTCAACAATGCCTGAGAGGGGTAGTGTGTCAAATGCCTTGGCCAGGTCAAGGTAGGCAGTGTGAATCATTTTGCCCTCATCCATTGCTCTGGTGACCTTTTCAAAGAAGTCCACCAGGTTGAGTGGGCATGACCTGCCCTTGATGAAACCAAACTGGGCTGGGTCCAGTGTCTGGAGGTTTACTACATCATTATTGATCATTTCCATTAAAATTATTTCCATGGCTTTGCCTACAAGACTAGTGAGACTTATGGGTCTGTAGTTTCCAGTGCCTGTATATTTGCCCACTTTTGTGCAGAGTAATGACTGTTACTGTTCTTCATTCATGAGGCATGAAGTATGTTTGCTGGCTACAGTTAAACAGCAATTCTAGAGGGCCTGATAGGTCATGTTTGATGCTATTTAGAAGGCATCCTGGGATTTTGTCTGGGCTCATTGATGCAGGGTTCTTGGCCTTAGAGATAGTATTAAGGACCTATTCCCTATTGACAGCAGAGGGAGTTATATTTGATGGTATTTCCTGATGGAATGTTGAGGGGGAGAGAGAGGTAAAGTTGGAGCTGAATTTGTCAGACAGCAGGTTTGCTATATCTTCTGGTTTAGTATAGATGGTTGCATTTACAATGAGCTCTGCTCATAATTGTGTGTTGCATTTCAGGTTGCGGACATGGCAAAAGAATGCCTTGTGTTTGTCCTTGGCCTGGGAGGCCAAATTTACCTCAAATTTGACATTGGTAGACTTTATTTGTCCTCTGAGTTGTTTGTTTAGTTTGATGAGAGTGCTTTTATCTTGCTGGGTGCTGCACCTCCTAATTTTTGCCATGATTTTCTTCCTTCTGTTATACAGCCTATTGATTTTGTGATTCCACCAGGGTGGCTTGTTTTTTTTTTGAGCTAGTTCTGTACTTCTTCCCGGTGGGTATAACTGCCTCTGTGCAGCTATCAACCTGCTTATATAGGGTTTCTATGACCAGTTCTGCATAGGCGGCAGTGTTCTCAGGGTTTATGGGGGCTTCAAATATTGACAAGTTATCAGTTAACAGCAGGAAGTTAGTCTTAGAGTAGTTCCTGAATGTTCCAGGGTTAGCTGGAGGTCCAGGTTTTATTTTTACTTTACTCTAAAATGTATTTGGTTGGTACTCCTCTGAGAAAGGCTGCCGAAGTGGCTGCTGCTCTGGTTGAGTGTGGCCTAATGTCCTTAGGCACTGATTTGCCATGCTGTGAATAGCAGAAATGTATGCAATGGCCTATCCACTTTAAAACAGTCTGTTTAGAGATAGGCTTTCCTTGTGATGCTGCAGCATATGTCACTAGGAGTTGATCAGTTTTTCTGAAAGCTTTAGTTTTGTCCAAGTAGAAGTGTAGCTGTTTGTGAATGTCCAAGGAATGCAGAATTCTCTCACCCTTATTCTGTGGGTTTGGATAAAAAGTAGGCAAATGGATTGTTTGATTAAGGGCGACACTGGACACTACCTTAGGCATAAATGTAGGGTTTGTCCTCAGCGAAACCCTGTCTGGATGGAAAATTATAAAAGGTTCCACAGCCATGAGTGCCTGTAACTCTGAGACTCTTCTAGCGGAGGTTATTGCTAGGAGCAGAGCTGTTTTTCAGGATAAGAATTTTATGTCAGCTGCAGAGGCTGGCTCAAACGGAGGTAGTGTGAGTTTTTCCAAGAAATAGTTGAGGTCCCATGCAGGGTAGCCACGGTGGTGCAGTAGTTAGCATTGTTGCCTCACAGCAAGAGGTTCTCCGGTTTGATCCTCAGCTGGGGCGCCTTCTGTGTGGAGTCTGCATGTCCTCCCTATGGTCGCGTGGGTTTCCTCTGGGTGCTCCGGTTTCCTCCTACATCCCATATACATGCTGTAGGTGGATTGGAGTCTCTAAATTGGCCCTAGGTGTGAGTGTGTGCATGTGTGCCCCTTCTGTGGAAGGTTGGGTGCCGGGCTGGCAACTCGACACTGTAAAACTCTACTGCCAATCTTGAGCGGACAGGTGATCCACTGTGGCGACCCCTAACCGGGAAAAGCTGAAAGAAGAAGAAGTTGAGGTCCCATGCAGGCACTGGTGCTCTCCTTGGGGGTCTTATGTTTTTGGCCCCTCTGAGGTACTGCCTTAGTAAGGGGTGAGAAAAAATAGATGGTTCTGTATTGTAATGAGCTGAAATGGCAGAAGCATGAATTTTAATTGATGAAAAAGAAAGGCCTTTATCCAGCATCTCAGTTAAGTATTGTAAAATCTGAGAAATATTTGGAACAATCGTGTCAATACCTTGTGCTTGGTTCCAAGCACATAATCTCTTCTATTTGTCTGCATACGATTTTCTGGTGCTAGGCCTCCTGGCCTCCAAAATAACATCCATCACTGCTTTAGAGAGAGGTGTGTCTTGAGAGGCTATATTATCTGCCATGCCGCCAGGTTTAAGGTTTTGAGTTGGCTGTGCAGTATCTGGCTGTCTTGTTGGGTCAATAAGTGAGGCATTTGAAGTAATGTCCAGGCTGGGCAGTGAGACAAGCTCTTTAGGATTGGGTAACAGTGCTGGGGCAATCAGTATCATTTTTGGTTTTTCTTGTCTGACCTTGAGGAGTACTTTGGGGAGGAGAGGCAGAGGAGGAAAAGCATATACTGTTAGATTTTTCCAACAGAAAGAGAGTGCATCCACTTTCCATGCTTGCTTGTGATAAGTCCTTGAGCAGAATCTTTGTAGTTGGTAGTTGTGAGGGGAGGCAAACAGCTCTATGTCCAGACATCCCCAGGTCCTTGTTATGCTGAAGACTTGTGGATCCAATTTCCACTCGTGGGGATCCATGAGGTTTCTGCTTAGTTCGTCTGCCAGAGTATTTCCTTCCTGGCAGGAATTGTGCTTGCAGATGTACTTGGTAAGTCAATGCTGTCTACCACAAGTTCATGGCTAGCCTGCAGAGGGGGTAGGAATGTGTGCCTCCCTGCTTGTTTATGTACCACATGACTGTAGTATTGTCTGTCCATCATTAGTAGTTGTCCTGGGTGAAGTTGATCTTTGAAGGCTGTTAGGACATTCTGAACAGCTAGCATCTCTTTTTGATTGATATGTAGATGCATTTGACTTGTGGACCATGTGCCCTGAATACATTTTCCTGCCATATGGGCCCCCCAGGCATAATCTGATGCATCTGTTGTCAAAGTCTGTCTGGCTGTGGGTAAGGTGAATGGCTGTCCCGTGTTGCGGTGACAGGCTTTTGCCCACCATCGAAACTCCTGTTGCAGGCAGGGAATGAGGGTAATTACTGTTTCCAGGCTGTGGCAATGTTGAGTCCAAACACTTTTTAGATACCATTGAACTTTCCTCATATGCAGTCTTGCACATGGAATTAGCAGAATGCAGGATGCCATGAAACCCAAGGCCTGCAGAATTTTTCTTGCAGATAACTGGGTCTTTGTTGCCAACATTTTGAAATAAGTAGTCAGTGGTCTGTGTTTGTCTGGCGTGAGATAAGCCATCTGGGCAGTTGTATTTAAGCTTGCACCCAGAAATATTATCTCTTGAGAGGGTACGAGTTTTGATTTCTTTTCGTTTACTGTGTACCCTAGACTTGTCAGTAATCTTTTTACAAACGCCAGATGCTGTAGTAGAATGTCCTTGTTCTCCGCTTGAATAAGGCAGCTGTCCAAGTAAGGATATATTTGTATTCCTCTTTGTCTGCAAAATGCAATTACTGGTGCCAGGCACTTTGTGAAGACCCTGGGTGCAGTAGATAAGCCAAAGGGCAGTGCAGAGAATTGGTAGTGCATTGAGCCAGCTTTGAAACTGAGGTATCTTCTGCACGTTTGTCTGATTGGGACATGCAGGTATGCCTCCTTTAGATCTAAAGTCACAAGCCAAGCCTTCTTGCCTAACATGGGCAGAAGCTGCTGTAGAGTCAACATCTTGAATTTTGGAATATCCAGAAATGTGTTTAGAATAGATAGGTCCAGTATAGGTCTCCAGGCTTCGTCATTTCTGGGTACCAAGAACAGTCTTGAATAGAATCCTTGACCCTGCTCTTTTGGTACTTGTTGAATGGCCCTCATGTCCATGAGGGATGAAACTTGTTTTTGTGCCTCTGCCCATTGACTGTGTGGCAGATCTGGCATACCGTTTTGCCTTGGCAGGGTGTGAAAGTGGAACCTGTAGCCTTGTGTAACTATATTTAGAACACATTTGTCCTGGGTGATCATGTGCCAATTTTGTGAAAAAAAGTGCTAGTTTTCCTCCCAAAGGGGCTGCCAAAAGATAAGTGCTTGGTGCTGGAAGTGGGAAGTCATTGAGACTGTTTTCTGTATGGCTGTGATTTTTCCTCTCCGTTTTTGGAGGTAGAAGCATCCCATTGTTTAGGCCTGTATGAGCCTTGGGGCTGTGATCTGCCTCTGGGGCGTCTGCATCTGCCCCTTTGTGGTCTATCTGACACTGGAAAGGACCAATTTTTTGGTAGGCCAGTTCCTGCTAAATCTGGGAGGCTGTACCTGCAAGAAGTCCTTGACAGTTTGCATAGATTTGGCTTTGTCCTCCATTTTGTTTAACACCTCTTCTGCTTTAGCACCAAAGTATCATGCTGTAAAGGAGCATCTAATAGTTTTGCTTTAACATGATCCGGCAAATTCTGTTCTTTTAACCAAGCATGCCTCCTAATGACAGAACCTGTAACAGTGGCCCTGCAGGAGGCCTCAAGAGAATCAAAACCACATTGCAAAGTATGCTTTCCAACTTGTTCAGCTGCATGCAATAAATCCTGCATTTCTTTATTGTCTGCAGATTCTGTACTTGCTGGCAATTTCTGTTTAAACTAAGACATAAGATATTGCTGATACTTAAGCATATGAAATTGGCAATTTAAGGCTCTTACAGCCAAGGTAGCAGAGGTATAAATCTTTTTGCCCCATCTGTCTAGGGCTCTAGAATCCCTATCAGAGGGGATAGGTTTTTTTTTGCAGTAGAAGCCTTGACCCCTTTGGGATCCTGAGAGATGGTTTCAGGGTCTGCTGCAGGGTTCTTATAGAGAAATTTATGTGAATCAGGAACCCTGTAGTATCTGTCTGGCTTAACCGGAGCTGGTTGTAAAGAGTCAGGAGAAAAACTGGACTCTGAAAATACATCATCTACAATGCCTAAAACAGGCGGAATAGCCAGGGGCCTGTGCTGGGGCAATAAAAGGAAATCTCTGAGCCTTTTCTTGGATTCTGAGTAGTCTTGGCGTTGGTTAAATCTGGCACAAAACCGACAACTAGCAACGTTATGGTCAGGGCCTAGGCAAGGAATACAGTAAGAATGAAAATCCTTATGAGGTATTTGCTTCCCACAAGAAATAGTTATTAACTTTTTCTGACATCAGTCTGGAGCAAGAAAAAAGTTTCCTCAACGGGATGCTTAGCTTTAATGAAGACTTCGGATCTGAAATTCGAATTTGAAAACTTCAGGAGTCAGCCAAACGGCACTTGCGAACTGCTTTTGCTTTGGGCACCACGCGGCAAGAAAGACTGAAGAAAATTGCGTCGGCTGCATCTTTTATACCCCTGGCGCACTGACGTTAGGGAAGAGGCGACAGCAACCGACACGGGTCCTAGACTTTGGAACTCAGGCCGACTTCGGGTAGCCTGCCAGCAGGTTAATCCAATTGTAATGACTGCAACAGTGAAACACGATGAACATCAATGCTAAAATATTTATACAGAGTTATACTCTTCAATGAAGGTGGTGTAAAATGTTTATGTATTAGTTGGTTCACCTAGGGTGTGGGCAGAAAACAATCGGAATTAAGTGTAAGATATTTACACATTTACACAGTGGTTGCATGTTCCATGAGATGATCATCTGTAGTTGTAAGAAAGGAATGCAAGACATTTACAGATCAGGACTACACCTGATAGTGGTCTGTTAGCCATGAAAAGCAACAAAAAATAATGTGTTCTACTAGGGCAATGCCTAAATCAGACAAGGCAATGTAACTTGTTATATGGCTTTACTGAATGATTGTTTCTTGTACTCATTTGGCTGACTTTGAGTAATGTTCACTGAATTAAACTATTTAATGTTAGCATTTCTTGTGTATATGTCCTCCTACAGGCATGTTTTTGGGCTGTGGCATTAGGGGAAAAGTGAGCTGCAGCTGCTCAACTGTTAAATCTGTGCATTTATTTTTAAGAAACTATTCCATACGATTCACTGCATGCTTACACAAAGGATGTGCTGTTCTATTCCTAAGCACGCACATTAAAAGATGTATATTACTGCTCAGATGCATTTCTGTTGGTTGATGAGCACTAAATGAAGGAACAGGATATAAAGAGCTTTAACGACTATTGCCGGTGGTAGGATGCTAAAATATACAGAAACAGAAGTCTTCATGCTTGTGTGTATTAGGAATAGCCGGATAACTGAACTATGAAGGTACAAAAAACTTTAAATGTGTGTAAACCTGGGATATGCTATACAACATCACTTATCAGACCAATGATCGAGTACAATGCCCCATTCGGGATGTATCTCACCCGACATCTGCAGCAATTGGAGAGACCCCAAAAGTTCCTCACCAAAAGGATAAAGGGACTCCAAAATCTGTCATATGCTGCCAGAAGAAACTCCAGCTCTATTCAGTCGCATACCGTCTGCTCAGAGGTGACATGTGCCTGACATACAAGGCCATGTCCAACCCGGAATTAATGGACATGCTCCACCTCAAAAAATCCAAATCCACCAAAACCACTAGAGCAAGCGACTTAAACCTTCGTGCTGGAGGGATAGATTTATCACTCAGAGACTCTATGCTGTGGAATAAAATCGGTCCATGTGAGGCAGAGCACTGGCTCTGTTCAAGAGAAATCTTGACCTGTGGATGGGAATCATCTCTGTGTCACTGCTGGACAGAGACACAACAAACTAATGGGCACAGTATGTTTTCATATAAGGGGCTAGGCTTATAAATGCCTTAGGGCAGATAGCCTAGTATAAACCTATGAACAGAAAGGTTACGAAACATTCATGTTGGAACAGAGGTGATTAGGAAGAGGAAAGATATTGGCCTTAATAAGCAGTAATGCGGAAAGCATCTTCTTTAAAGCAATATATGCCAAGGGGCATACAATGACTTTAGCTGGTGCACCCTTTCATCATGCACTGACAATGCACCTATCTGCACATATCATGGGCTTTAATCCATTTGCAGATCTGCTCCTTACTCTCATGGAGAAGCTGCAAACTGCTGCAGGACCAACCAATGTGCTTATTCTAAATGGCACATCTATCACATCATCAGAGCACTGAGTGCACAGGAACCAAAAATCTATGGATGATGTGTTGCAATTTAATCTCTTATGTTTCTGAAGTCATTAGTGGCAGTGATAAGATAATCATCCTTTGAGTAAAGCTTTTTTGAGCAACCTGCTACAATGATATGCTTTTAAAGTACTTTTAGAAACCGCCCTTATCGCTGTACAATTGAACTGAAAGTCTTCTTTAGTGTTCGACATCTGTTAAATGTTACTTACCGTGATTAATGGTTGCTGTACTTTAGTTTTTTGGTAAGTGTCCTTGGGCTAAAGACCTTAGCCATCATAACTGACTTCCTCTTGTTACTGCCAACTAGCAACAAATCAAAACATACAGCTGGGTGAGAGCTATACTTATTTTTTCTCCGACTTGTACCTAGGACTTCAAAACTTTCTGCAAAATCTATTAAGCAAAACTCAATTCTGAAGAAAAACTGGACAGCCAACACAGCAAATGACTTTGAAAGAACCCAAAAGAAACAATTCAGATAAATACCATGTTATTATTTCATTAAAGCTTTGTAATACAAAAATACAGGAAGGAATCAGCCCAGAGTCAGCTAATAACAAAATGAATGGCAGATAATTGACTGTAAATCCCAGATTAAAGGAGTTTCCTGAGGAAAAGGAAGATGTACTGTTGTTACTATGCCAAAACGCCATGGCAGGGTGTGAGAAAAAATATTTTTTACTTATGGCCTAGCTATGGTGGATCTGTATTACAAACCTTGATGTAAAAGTCTGACTTTTTTAAATAATGCTGTTTAATAATGAAGACTCACTGGCATTTATAGTTTGCCTACTGAGTCAGTGGTGATGTGTAATGACGGTTGTGTGTGTGCTCACTGCAAATACGAAACATACAGTTTACGTAAAAAAAAAAAATAAGTTATATACTTAACCACAATGATAGATCGATTTGCTTAATTCAGTCTTCATTAACCTCTAGAACATACAGTAGTGTGAACTGCATGCTCAGCTTGGCAGATAAAACTTTGAGAGACTATCTTTGCACCTCCTCCTTCTCACAATGCACGGCATTTTCTCCTCTATTCTCCAGCTGCTGAGGAAGCAACTAGAATCTCAACAGAGCTTCCCCTACTAAAATCAGGGGGATGGAAGGAGGTCTGCTTACAGACAACTGAATTCTCCAATCAGACAACTTTTGTCAGCCTCTGCGACAAAGTGTCTAGGTAGTTTGTCTATAGAAACATACCTTTTAGTGGTGACACCAAAGGGCAGTGTTCTGAAATGGTAGTGACTGGCTTCCAGCCAAAAGCACAGGTGTCTTCTGGAGTGCCTGTCTATTTTTATGTCATAGTATGTATCCTGAAGATCTACAGAGCACATCCAATCATCCTTGCATAGAAGGGACAGAACGGACTGAACCATAACCATTCAGAACTTTGACTTCTTCACATACTGTTTCAAGATCGCTTAGATCCAGAATCGATATTAGGTTCCCTTTTTTCTTTGTTACCAAAAAGAAGCAGGAGTAAGTTCCTAATCCTATTTGTTCAGCTGGGACCTCTTGGATGACTTTTTTTTTGTTGCAGCTTTTGGACTTCTTGAGCTGCATACTCCCTCTGACTGGGTGTGACATTGGTAAGTTTCCTCCAGGGTCCCAGAGGTGGAAGGGAAAAGGGAATGTAATAACCTCTGTATATTATACTTAGCACCCAAGCACTGCTTGTAAGAGTTGTCCAGGTGTTTAGGTGCAGGGAAAGATGACCCCAACTTCCTCCAGAGATGGACAGTTAGGCAGCAATTCAGGACCATTGATAGGGGCTATCAGAGAAACAGTCTCTGACGTCCTGGTTCTGTGGCACACTCCCTGCCTTTGGGGTGTCTACCATTAAAATCTCCTCCTCCTTCTCTGCCTCTGGAGGAAGTACCCTTGCGTGGGTTCTGAAAAGGCCCCCCCAACCAAAGAACCAAATTTTCTTCTTTTCTTGCTGATTTCTAGAAAAGGCCCTCTGAAGGGTAGAAAACTTGATCCTCATGGTAGATAGGGGTCTTTCCTTCTGGCTCGCTGTGGGTAAGTGTATCTTTTATAGATGGTCCAAACAAAGAGGAGCCATCAAAGGGGGCATTAACAAAAGACACTGTAAAGGGTTCCACAAAGTCACATACCCTCTGCAGGCATGTCTTTACAGCTATCCCTGAACTGGCTGCTCGTGAGGTACCCTCTGATGCATGAGAGGTCAACCTCATTGAAGACATTAGCAATAGATGAGAGAGTAGAGCCAGTTGTGGAGAAACCTTTTTGAGGTCCTCTGCCGACATGGTCTCAGCAAGAGAGTTTGAGAGCTCCTTGATCAAATTTCTTTGCAACTGGGTAAAGTGTGCTAAATACTTACATAACTTCAGCATGAATGTGACTGAGCCATAGATGTGCTTTCAGAATCTGTTCTTCACTCTGGACTCCTGTTCAGTGGATGGACCAGAGGTGCTCTGCTCGGCTAGCTCCTTTTTAATGGCTGCTGCCATAACAATGGTATCAACTGGGATACCCTTGTTCCAATGTGTTCTGTCTGCTGATGGGACTTGAAATTTATCCAGACACTTGGGGATGGGTTCAATAGTGTCCGGTTCCTCCCAGGCCCAGCGGGAAACTAGGTCGATAAGTTAGTCCACCTGTGGGGGGGGTCATCTATAATGTAGGTGGACCCACCCTGAAGCCTACAAGAAAACTGACTCTTCAGAAGATGGAGGTTGGGCAGACCAGACAACCTTCTGTCACAGGACTTCCAGGATACATCGTCTGGTGGTGATCAAGGGGATCCTTCTCCCTCATCAATGTCGATGTCATCAGTGAGGGACTCCATCTGGTAGTTTATGTGCCTCCTTTTACACATTTTCTTCCAAGGAACTTCCTCTGTGGAGTGTTTAGGAGAGGTGCCAGAAGAAAGGGGAAATTCCTCAGGGGGAAGAGCATGGAGGCTTCCCAGGGTAGGCTGACCTGGAACAGGAATGATGGACTCAGTCCTCAGACCCGATGTGGGAGAAAGGAAAGGGTCTGAGATGTGAGATGATGGTTCTCTATGGAAAGAGAAGACCCTTTCTACCACCTGGAAAGCCAATGGACCCAGGGAAACCCCCTCCATCTCCATCAGAGCAGAGGCAGCCGAGGAAGAAGGACAGGGCCAACCCTAGATCCGCAGCCTCCAGAAAGAATCAGACTCGAGTTGTCGAGAGCCAAGGCACTAAGAGGAAGGGATGGATACAACAGAGTCTTAGCCAAGCTCAACCCCCCAGAACTGATGCCAACATCTTCGATCAGAGACCCTGTTCTGATCTGATGAAATTGAAGCAGGGCTGGTCACGGAAATCGTCTAAGTTGAGGAAGGGGACTTCCTCAGAGCATATGCTGACTTCAGCTATCTTGGATCCTGGGACTCCGAAACCATGTGTCTGATCAGAGGAGGAGACTTAATGGACTGGGCAGGTGATCTGAGAGGGGACGGAGTTGGCAAGACCCCATCTGGATCGGATCCTTGAGAAATCTCTGCATCATCCTGTCCATATCGGCCTCTGTCAAGCTCCTAGAAGATCTGAACGAGGCTGAGGAAATGGGTCTGGAATGCTTCAAAGGCATTTGAAACAACTTGGCTGGAAGTGTCTGTGAGACTGGACTTATTACACTTTCTGACATTAGGTTCCTAGCTGTCAGATCCAAAGGCCTGGGATCTGACACTGAAGCCGAAGGAAGGAAAGAACTACCTATAATGATTACCCCATCAGATCTGAAGCTATCCGTGGATCTGAGGCGGGTATAATATCTTTCAGATTCATGGAGGTCTGTGGATCTGGAAGAGATGAAGTTGACCTCGGCTCCAAGGATATCGGATCTGATGCATTTGCAAGCTTCTGAGGAGGCTTGGAAGAAGAGTTCGGAGACTTGGGGTCATCCAAGCCATGCGAATTTAAGGGGTTTTAAGACCGAGAGGAAGAAGAGGAGGCAGTAGCCCTTTCAAAATTACTTTATTCCATTGGTCAGATATGGGCCTGGAATTGAAGGTCGCAGAGATTTTCACAGGTCAACCTTACATGCTTAGGGCCCAGGCAATAGATGCACTTCTTGTGGGCATCAGAGTGAGGTATCTTGCACCCACAAGAAGTGCATCTCTTTAAACCCAAAGGTTTCTCAGACATAGCTAAATATACACACACACAGAAATACTAACAAGGAACACAAAGCAAGATAAGCACTATCCAACAACAATATCCACAAACAATATCAATAAAGTTAACTAACTCTAAAAAATAATCATTTTCTTTTTTTTTAACAGTAGAAAAACAAGAAGTGCTAAGGCACTTAGGAGAGGACAAAGACAACAAGCAATGAACAGCCTAATACCAGAGAAAAACTAAGGAAAGACTAGGAAGGAGGAGTATGACTCAGAAGTTATCAACTGCAGTAACTGCAAAAATAGAAGAAAAAAATGTTTTCACACTAGAGACCAGGGATCCGTGTCTTAGCTATAATGTGGCAAACGAGATCTGAGTAGTTAGGGTTGGTGTAGAGCATTGTGGGTAGAGGTAGGAGCTCAAGACAAGAATCCAATTCTTGAAAATATGTCCGAGTCGGACCAAAGGGAAGAATGAAAAGGACAACATCAGATTTTATATATATATATATATATATATATATATATATATATATACATACATACATACATACACATATATATATATATATATATATATATATACACACATGAGTAGGTGGTTTATTTGTTTGCAATTAAGCAGTGTCTTTAACAGTATTTATCTGGAGTGTTAGACTAAGCAGCACTGCGATGTGTGTTTTTATAAAAAGATAGCATCTTCAGGTGTTCATCTGACTCAGAATGAGAAAAACCAAAATACTGAAATGTGGTTATAGTGAAGGCATATTTTTATGTTATGAGGTAGGGGCGGAAGAAAATCAATCAGTGTCTTTACTGCTTGAGAATTCATAGGTTCGAATGTCAAGCTTAAACTTAAGACGTTCTGGCCTTCAAGAAACCTGACTGATCCATGATTACAATTTCTGCTTCATATATTATTTCTGTAGGAAGTTAATTACTACTTATTCTGATTACAAGAAACTTGTTGCATAATCTAGGCTCCACAATGTTGTGTTAACCCCCAAGTGATGCGGGGCTTTCAAACAGAACTGGCACAGACATTTCATTTATTTATCATAATTTTTAACTAGGTTAAAGTGGGACAAGCCATAGACTCTTTATAACCAGAACACATGGATGTATATGGATAATTTAGCAAAGCCAATTGTTTTGGGAAGTTATAAGGAAACTGCATTTGGCACAGAAAACCCACTTAAACAAAAAAAAAAAAACATTGACATTCCATAAAGACAGGGACCAGTGGTCAGGACTGAATTGGGAGTTGTGAGGTAGAAACCTTTCATCGATGAGATGCCATTCTACCTTACAGAGTAATTATTAAAAAAAAAAAACTTCATTGATTTAAAAAGATCATGAAGCTCAGTAAATAGTATAAAAAAGAAAGGCATCTGTGACTTTTGATCACAGGAAAAAAACTGATGGCTGAAGCTCTCCTCTATGAACAAAAGTGCTAATGGTTGCACTATTTGGTTAACATCATAAGTATTCTAAGCAAGTTTAGTTACAAAGGTCTAGGAAGGATGACTTGTTTGTGACTGAATCTGATTTTACACTTAGATTAAAGAAAATGTTTTTGTGATGCAAGTTAATTACAAAAGTAAGACCATGGGGCGGAGAGCAGAAAGATCCCAGACAGCCAGTATGACATCCAAGATAATGCACCTGTACTTGGATTTCATGCCATTTGGTTTGACTTAATCAGTGATGGTGAATATTTAACACTGAATATTTTACCCAATTAATATTTGGGAAGTTAGTATCAACCATAATGACAGTACTTTCACTGCTTTTTTACATCTTGGAATTTAATCAATAAATCCTTATACGCTGAATGTGATACACAGAGAGTAGAGGTACCTACATTATATTAGATTCAATATGACTGACATTTTTTACAGCACAAGTGACTTCTAGTACTAAACTTTTTTTGGGTACACTTCTGACTACTGTTTAGTCCTAATTTTTATTCATTTTTAAGGGGGGGGGGCTCTTGTGTTTTTTAGGTGTTCTTTTACAAAAGTAGTGAAACACTGGCACCCATCTCACTAGATCTGTAACCATGAAAGGAGGAATATCCAAGAATCTGTGACCTGCATTTTAAATCTTTAAATTGGGTATAAGTAATAGCTCAGATATAAACAAACTCCAAGCATGGTCTTGTTTCAGGGTATTTCTTCTCTTTAGGAGATTGAAATTTAGTAAATTTACAGCCAATTAGTTTGGTGGTCAGTTAAGTGGATGAACTGGTTCAACTTTAGTGGTCCCTGGTTTCTGGTAGTTTTTTTTTCCTGCATATTGCAAAAATATAGACTTTGTGGGCTTAGAGACCAGACTGGACTTTCCCAGAAAATGTTAAACTTATTACTGCCCAGGGTTACTTGTTTTTTACCGCTGGCTCATAATTAGAAAACATTTGTTTTGGCAGAGACTGTGAAGACACTTTTGGTCCATTTATTTGACCATGCTATTTTGAAGTTGCATATGATGCACAGTCTTCTGGTGATTTAACACATTACTGCTCCATGGACAGATTTTGGTAGCGGCTTCACATGATTTTGATGTCCAGGGGGTTGTTAAGGGCAAGGTAAAATAAGACCGACTCAAACAGCAGCTGATTCAGTAGGTTAAGGATTACACAGTGTCTCAGTGGAAGGATAATAAAGTGTCCATAAAAGTTTTGGCAAGAATGGCTCTTGATACAACATGGACAGCAAAAAGGTTCTTCTGAGGTTTCTGAGAATGCTGAATAGAGTAAAAATATAATTCTGGAGATTTTAGATAAGAATTTTAATTCTGGGCCTCTGGACATTGAGGGTTAAATACTTTTAGAAATCTCCAGCGCACTCATTTCATAAGACAGTACAGAGTGTGAGGTTGAGTGCGAGGTACATTTTAATGCATTTGTTGTTCCCTTAATCTTCCTGGCTTTAATGAATAGTACTGGTCCCAAGAGGGGATATGGGCCCCTACACACACACGTTTTTATATGGATCAAAGAGCACACAAGTGGCTTGAATCCTTGCTTGTTGTAGTATTTTTCTTGACTGGACGGATGCTAGGCAGTCTGGTGGTCACCCTGCGGCTCTTGGAGTTTTGGGTTGTTTCAAATGGGTCTGAGCTTTATTCATCAGTTGACGTAGCCAAATTTCTTCTTATATAAGAGTAACATAGGCAGAGCAATTTAGTACATTTTTTGTTATTGTGGAGAGATTATGGTCTGCTGTGGGTGGAATAGGGTTAAAATGTCTTGATGTACTTGGGCATGAGACATTTCTGGATCTGGCTTCTGAGTGTAATACAATGTCAGGATGTTTGATGTGGGTTTGACCAAGGAGGTAAAGAGTGGGATTTTGTGGGAAGCCAACTGAGTGAAGGTGTATGAGTAATTGTCAGCTGTGGAAATGCTGACCCAACTTATTGAGAATTCCTCCCTTCTTGTCAGTAGTGGAAAAAGCACACCGATGTACAGTGCTGTGGTAAACCTTCAGCATTTCTTAGTCTAGGTTGCCAAAGCACCAGGTTTTTGCACCAATTTAAACTAAGGAATTCCATATCCTTTGTAACACAATTTCCACTGATAGAGACTTTCCTTTTCCAAAGTTACTGAGCACCATTTTCATACAGTGGAGTGGCACAGCAGATAGTGCTGTCACATTACAGCAAGAGGTTCTCTGGTTTGGTTCTCAGCTGGAGTAATTTCTGGGCAAAGTCTGCATACCCTCTCCATGTTTGTGGGTTTTTTTCCAGTTGTTCCAGGTTTCCTGCCACATTCCAAACACATGTAGTAGGTGGATTCCATATTCTAAATTTGGCAAAAGTGTGTGTTTGTGCACGTGAGTGGTATGAAACAACCACAGCAGGGCTAGGCACTTGGCGGTGTGAACCTTGGCGCTAAGCAATTGTCCCTGTTGAAGTAACACCCCAACCCCCATGTGCAAAATGGGATGTGAATGGATGGTGCAGGAAGGTAATGGAGTTTTTACTCGGTCTATATATGTTAAAAAAAATAGAGTGATGCAGTGAGGGAAGGAAGGTATTTTTTTTTTTTTTTACTTGCGTTCTTTTAATTAAAAAAAAAAGACAAATATGTATCTGCAGTTGTGGTCATTTTTGTTACCTGTCATGCATCAGTTATTTGCCAGAATCCAATTACAGGTCTTTAAAAGAAATATAATAAATAAACAACAATTACCAGCATTATTTTGCATTACATCAGAGTTAGTACTTTAAATCATGGTAGGTTAAGTCAACTATTGAGGTCGTGTTTAAGCACTGATGCATCAAAACTCAATGTGGGCTAGTATCTGGTGGTACCTCTCTCAAAACAACAAAAAAATAAATAAATATACCACCACTCCCCCTCCCCTCAAAGTTCTGCCCTATACCTTGATTAGCATTAACTTCAAACTTTTAATCTCTCTCTCTCTCTCTCTATATATATATATATATATATATATAACCGTATCTCAGTAAGTTGCCTCAGGGAATTAGGTTCAGGCCAGAAGAGTTGCTGAGGCTGGAGATCTGTTTCACGAATTAGAATCTGATGATAGTCAAGTCCCATTAGGCTCTAAGAGATGTCAAATGGCAGTCGAAGTAGATTCCTCTCAGTCAGCTGAAACCCTGGCCAAACATACTGGACACAAACCCGAGAAGACAGGCAAAAATCACACTAAAACTGGAAGTTCAACTAGAGGTCATCATTCTAGCATTCATCCCACAGGAACTAAGTAATGATGGTCTCCTTAGACAGGAGAACAGTAAAGGGCTTGTTATAGAGAATCAGTCACAGAAGAGTACCTACAAGTATTTCTGGAGTCCCTTCCAGATACCAGGGGTAGGTTATTTGATTTGGTTTTAGAAAGAAAGTTTGGCTCCCCAGCAGTTCCAAGGGAAGGGGGTTCTTCTAATGCCCCACAGGTGAACATCCCACTCATTGTTCAACTCAGAACAGTCAGTTTAATGTGGTTAGAGGACAAACAACAGGTACTTCAGGTAGCAATTTTGATTTAGTATTCAGGATTCTTATTTAGTTGTCACTAATGCTCCCAGTAGCCAACTCATCTGACTCATGACAGTGGCAATTCCCCAGGTCACACACAACAGCTCATATTCCTACTACCATTAAAGATACAATTGTTTATGTAGAATATACAGGCATAGTTGATTTGGTGGATGTCACTAAGATACAAAGATTACTGAAAACCATAAAGTCGGACTCAAAGATTGAATGGCCATGTCAAACATAAAAACAGACCCAGAAAAAAATTGGACTCTTCAGCAGGAGATTTCTTAATATTCATGAACATCCTTATTGAAAATGACACTCAGTTGGCTTTGCCTTTGATTACTTGCATACTATTAGGGAAGCTGATACTGTTTGTGTGTGTGTGCATGTGTGGGGGGTTCTATGGTTAGGTAACAATCAAAGGTTCAGGAAATTAAAGGCATTACGGTAGGATCATCAACACCTCGATATCTGTTTAAGTGCCGTGCTGGACAGATATTCTTCAAGCAACCCAGGTACAATATAGATTCTCAGAGTACAAAAAACTGTTGGACCTTTAACAGTGGAAAATGTTTGTGGCCCACTTGCAATTTCTCTCACACATGTTCATACTGCGGTAAATCTCACCCAGCGTTTAACTGCTGTTAGAAGTTGAGTAAAGCCAGACCAGTGCCAGTTTTTCCCAGTCATGTTAACTTTTACCCTTTTAGGCAATTAGTGTCCTTTCAGGGGAAAGGCTCCTTTTGAGCCAACAGAGCTTTTTCCTCCTTTCAAGCACAACAGCAGGAAGGCAACACACTCACCCACAAAACTGAATCCCACCCCAAAAGTAGGATAGCAATGTTGTTGGTGCAAGGGTTTTTCACAGGACTTTTAATAATAAGTTTCTCAAGAACTTGAACACAACATAGCATTAAATATTGTTAAGGAAGAAAATACAGGTTGGTAAGATGACTGTCCCATGCAACACTTCATCCTGGGAACAATTCATGACCTCACACATTGGACTACTTCCAAAGAAAAAAGGTGGCAAATTTCACCTAATTCATCACCTCTCCTTCCCAGCTGGGTCATCAATAACAGACTATTTTGAAAGAAGACACTTTGAATGATGTGGCAGACATCATTAAGAAGTTCTATGAGATTTGGGCTGGGTAAACTCGGTACTGAATTGGTTTTTCATTTATTAACCATTCATGAACAAGAGTGGCCAAAACTCTACTTGTCCTTCCAAGGTTATCTGTATTTTGATAGGACCCATGCCAATGGGATGTTCCACTGCCTGTGCTACTTTTCAGACTTTTAGCACAGCTTTACACTGGTGTTGTCAGCAAAGGGCCAGGAACCAAGCTGCAATTCATTACCTGGACGACTTCTTCATTGTATGGGAAGGTGTGCAAAGTGTCAGAGTAGGCATGAACATTTAGTTTTTTGGCCTAGAAATCAATGTTGTTAAGCATGCAGACTGCCCAATGACAAAATGCAAAAGTTAAAGCAAGCCATCTACATATTTTTGGCTGGTTCCAAAGTCAGGGCAAATCTGATTATGTCATTTATGGGGTTACTTAATATTGCCTGTAGAGTGATCTCCCAGGTAGAATGTTTACAAGACTTAGGCTAAAACTTTAAAGGGATGGTAAAGAATAACCAGTGGGTGTGAATCCTGAAAAGGGTAAAAATCAATCTATGTTTGTGAAAAACATTCCTGGGGCAGTTCATTGGAGTTACATTGTGGAAATCTGACTGGGTTTCCCCTGATTCACTACATGTTTGCACAGATGCAGTGGCTAATACACAAGTGGGTCGATACTTCAGGGGCAACATATTTTCAGACCAATGGCCATCTTCTTGGTCTGAGGTTGTAAGAAAAAACGCAATACCCTACCCATTCTCAACCCTTATAAACAGATCTATCCAAGAATCCACAGTCCCTTCTATCTGGAAACAATGTTTTTACTATTCCACTTCACAAAAGAGGACACTCCACTGAACTCTCAAACTACAGACCTACAACAATTCTGTCTCCCCTCTCACAAATACTCAAAAAAAAAAAAAAAAAAACATACATAAGCAACTTCTTGAACAACTTCTAAAAGAAAATCTACTCTCTCCAACCCAACTTGGTTTTCATCCTAATCACAGCACAACTACTGCCTTAGTCTCTTTTACGCATACTATCATTAAAGCCAGAGAAAATAATAACCTGGTATCCTGCCTATTTTTGGACCTTTCCAAAGCCTCTGACACAGTCTTTCACCCCAAGCTCCACACTAAACTGTCTGCTCTTGGTTCCCCTAACTCCTCTCTTAATGTTTTTCTGTCTACCTTACTAATCAACAAGAATCCATCAAGTGGCTCTCTTCCTTTTCACACTTCCTCCCTGTTAAAACTGGAGTACCTCAAGGCTCCATTCTTGGACCAGTATTTAACATCTTCACCAACTGCTTCACTCATCCTGCTCCCAGTCCTCACTTATACAATATGCTGATGACTCCATTATCATATGCTCATCCAACAACCCTCAACACCTTCAAACCATTACCCAATAATTCTTTAACTTCATTGAAAGGTGGCTAATTGACAATCAACTCGTGCTTAACCCTAAAAAAAAAAAAAATACTTCTATTTCTCCCAGTATCTCACTCCTACCTGAAATCATCCTTCACTACACCCTTGACATCACCTTAATAGAAGTAGCGTCACATACCAAACTCCTGGGCACAATTATTGACAATCAACTCCAATTTGATCTTCGTGTTCAAAATTGCATTAAGAAAAGAAAAAAAACCACCAAAAGCTTGGTATGTTTTACAGAACAAAAAAATTCCCCATCAATAACTCTATAATGTCCCTTACTAATGCCTATCTTTTTCCCAACCTACTCTATGCCTCCCCTATCTTAACCAATGTACAATCCACCCTAAAAACAAAACTGGAGCTCTAGTACAACAGAATCTCCAAATCTGTCACAAATCAACCGTACCACTCCCACCACTTCCTCTCTTTAAAATGCTTAAACTGGCTTGAGCTGCCGCACCAGCTCCTCCTCTCTCAGCTACTCCTTACTCACTCCATCATGAACAAACCTACTTCTTGCCCAGCCAACTCATCCCTCATCACTTACTACACTCCCAGCTGCTCTCTCCAGAGCTCTGACCAGCTTCTGTTGGAAATCTACAAGCCTAACAGAACAATAGGCCATAGCCTTTACAGTTATGCAGTAGCCTTGGCCTGGAACAAAATTCCTTTAACCATCAGAACTAAACAATCTCAATTTTAAAAAGCATTAAAAGATAAGACTCCTAAACTCATGGCTCTGTTCCTACCTTAATCCTGCCTAACCTTGCAGCAGCATCTTTCCTTCTTCCATCTCCCACCTCGTACACTGTTCTACAGTCCTCCTTCATACCTTACCCTTCTATTCTGTCTCACCTTCTGCCTCACTCCTTTACCTTGTCTTCTAACTCTAGCAGTATATAGGTCTGTAAAATTAATTCACTCATGACCTCTGTTGTTATGTACTTTATGTTTTGCTATTATTTGTATTTTACACAACTATTATGTGTTACAAATCAAATTCATTTGTCTCTGTTCTCATATTTACTTCCTATTTTGGAGTTTTCACCCCGGGGCTTTCACTGAAAAAGGGCATCTGCCCAGTCAGGCTTATCCTGGTTAAGAAATGTCAAAATAAATAAAATTCTCTGGACTGTGGTTTATAATTGGCAAGATCAGCTTAGGGTCAAGAAACTTATTTTTCATTCTGATATTCAAGTTGTTGTTCAGATATTCATAACCTAGATCCTCCAATTCAGAGTCCAGCCTGTGTTGAGGCTGCTGGTATTAACCATTTTAAAAATCAGCTTAACATTCTCTGCTAAACATATGCCTGCTGTTCATAATGCCATAGCTGATCACTTATCTCTTCTGCCAATTTCCAGGCTGTAAGCAATGGCTCTGGGTTAGGACCTTCCCACACAAGTCACATTAATAATATGGTTCTTTGGATAAGAAAGACGTTGACTTTATTGGGCAATTTGTGTGTTGCAAATACCAGGAAATCATAACACCAATGCCTTTGTGTTTACCAACTAAAGATAAGCACTGGGCACCGGATAGCTTAATCCACCATAGTGTGCATAGGTGCATCAAGACTCAAAAAAAAAAACTCCCATAGCTACCTACACATACAAATTACAGCTTTAGGTTGAATGGCATGATGCTTAGACTTGCCCAGCTTGGCTCATCACTGGTTAATCAACAGATTACGGAAAGGCTGCATGAATGCCCATTGCAGAGATTCAAGGAAACCCATAGGAAGTCAGTTGCTGTAGGTTGAAATAAAAGGGTTAATGAAATCAGTTAAGGATAGCCATTCCCTAGTATTATAAGAAAAGTACAGTTGTGTACCCTTACCATAAATTTAGATGTTCGAGTGTATTCACTGTTGCAGTCATCACACTTGGGTTATTTGCCTGCAGGTAGCCCTCAGTCAGCCTGAATACCAGAGTCTTGGGATCTCTGCATTAGATGCTGTCGCCTCTTCCATGACGTAAGGTCGTCAGGGGGTATAAAACATGCAGCCAATGCCATTACATCAGTTTTTCTTGCCCTAGATGTCGGGAGCTCCCAAAATAGGAAGCTATTACATGGTGAGTAACACCTCCAGTAAAAAGTAAATACCCCTGTCATAAAAGATGGCCATAAAGAGAATAGGAAAAAAGTAGAGAAAGCCAGAGGGCTGGAGGGTGGGAAACCAGGACTGCAACAGTGAATACACTCGAATATCTACATTTATGGTAAGTGTACACAGCTGTACTATGTTCTTTGTGTTTCACTGTTACAGTCATCACACTTGGGTTGATTCCCAAAGCTGAGGAAGGGTGGAGGCAGTCAAGAAGTGTTGGGGCTGGCTACCAGGCCTTGTAAGACTGCTGTAGCAAATCCAGCTCTGGCTTTAGAGAAAATAGGTAAGTGGTAATGCTTGGTGAAGGTGTGTACAGAACTCCAGGTTGTAGCCTCCAGGATGTCACTGGTAGGGACTCCCCTGAGAAATGCTGTAGAGGTGGAAGTAGCCCCAGTGGAATGTGTTCTGATCCCCAGAGGGGGAGATTTTCCATGGTGCTTATAGCAGAAATGGATGCAGTGTGCTATCCATTTGGAAATGGTTTGCTTCGAAATGGCCTTGCCCTCTGCCCCTGTAGCAAAGCAGACTAGTAGCTGGTTAAATTTTCTGAATGGCTTATTCCTGTCAAGGTAGAACCTGAGCTGTCTGTGCACATCCAAGGAATGCAGGATCCTTTCCCCTTTATTCTGAGGATTAGGGAAAAAGGTTGGCAAATGGATGGATTGGTTTAAAGCCACACTGGACACCACCTTTTGTACATTTTGTTCAATTGGTGGTTTTGGGGGCAGGCAAAAAGGTCCACCTCTGGAGTTCCCCACCTCTGGGTTAGAAGTTTAAATAAGTTGGGTTCCAGTTTCCACTCATGAGGGCCCAGCAGATTTCTGCTCAAGTCATTTGCCAGTGAATTCTGCTTGCCTGGCAGGAATTGAGCTTGTAGGTGCACTTGGATGCTCAAGGCTATGTTCCACAGAGCTATGGCTTACCTGCAGAGTGGGTAAGAATGAGTCCCACCCTGCGTATTTATGTACCACATGACTGTGGTGTTGTCTGTCTTTATCAGGAGCTGTCCTGGAAGGATAAGGTATTTGAAGATTGTCAGAGCATTCTGTACAGCTAGCATCTCTTTTTGATTGATATGCAGGGGAATTTGTTCTGGGTTCCATTTACCTTGAATGCATTTGCCTGCCATTTGAGCCCCCCATGCATAGTCTGATGCATCTGTTGTCAGGGACTGGCCGGTAAGGGGTTGAAGTCCCTTGCTGTGGTTGCATGCTTCTACCCACCAAAGGAACTCTGCCCTTAGACAAGGTATGCTAGGAATCACTGTTTCCAGGTCCTGAGAATGTTGACACCAGAGACTTTTTAAGAACCACTGAAGTTTCCTCATATGCAGTCTTGCATATGGAATTAGCAGAATGCATGAGGCCATGAACCCTATGGCTTGCAGTATTTTCCTTGCAGATAGCTGGGTGTTGTTGGCCATTAGTTTGAAATAGTTTGTCTGATGGACCTGCTTTTCTGAAGTGAGGAATGCCATCTGGGAAGTTGTGTTCAAGCTTGCTCTCAGGAATACAATTTGTTGGCTGGGCAACAGTTGTGATTTCTTTTCATTGATGGTGTATCCCAGTGAAGTTAGAATCCTTTTTACAAATGCCAGGTGCTGAAGTAGCAATTCCTGACTGTCTGCCTGAATCAGGCAATTGTCCAAGTATGGGTAGATTTGAATATTTCTCTGCCTGCAGTATGCAATGGCTGGAGCCAGGCATTTTGTGAATACTCTGTGTGCAGTAGATAAGCCAAAGGGAAGTGCAGAAAAATAATAGTGCATAGAGCATGCCCTGAAACGTAGATATTTCCTGTAAGACTCCCTTATGGGGATGTGCAGATAAGCTTCTTTTATGTCTAGGGTGAACAACCAGCCATCCTTGGCTAGCATAGGAAGAAGCTGTTGCAGTGTAAGTATTTTGAATTTTGGGACCACCAGAAAGGTGCTGAGAATTGACAGATCCATGATAGGGCACCAAGACCTCTCCTTTCTGGGCACCAGGAACAATCTGGAGTAGAAACCCTATCCTCTTTGTTCTACTGGAACAGGTTGAATAGCCCTGATATGGAGAAGGGAAAGTACTTGCTTTTGAGCCTCTGCCCACTGGTTTGGAGGAAGGTCTGGAAACCTGCTTGGTGTTGGCAGTGAGTGGAAGTAGAATCTGTATCCCTGGAATACAATGTTTAGAACCCATCGGTCCTGAGTAATGGACATCCAGCTTTTTGCATGAAGGGCAAGTTTTCCTCCTAGGGGCGCAAGTACTTGGGCATGGCTGGGAAGGATAATTGGAAAGTAATTGTGAACTTATTCCATAAGGGGGTGGCTTACCACTCCCTGGTTTTGATGTGGAAACACCCCATTGTTTAGATTTCTGCATACCCTGAGGCTGTAGTCTTGGTGGTCTGTTTACCCTGGGTTTGGACTGAGAAGGCCTGAGAGGGACTAGAAAGGACCAGTTTTTTGAAGGTTAATGCCTACTGAATCTAGGTGGCTGCATCTGTAAGAAATATTTGACTGTTTGCATAGATTTAGCCTTTTCTTCCATCTTTTTAAGAACTACTGCTTTTGTGCCAAATGCACGCTCCTGATTTAATGGAGCATCTAGCAATTTTGCTTTGACATGGTCAGTCAAGACTTGTTCTTTTAGCCAAGCATGCCTTCTCAGTACAGACCCAGTGACAGCAGCCCTGCAAGATGCTTCTAAGGCATCAAACCCACATTGCAAAGTATGTTTACCAACTTGGTTTGCAGAATGCATTAACTCTTGCAAATCTTTATTTTCTGCACAATCTGGAAGCAACACAATTTTTTGTTTAATTAGTTCCATAATATGTTGCTGGTACTTCAACATGTGAAACTGGCAATTCAAAGCCCTGATGGCAAGAGTTGCAGAGGTATATACCTTCTTATCCCATCTGTCTAAAGCTCTAGAATCCCTGTCTGAAGGGGTAGGGTTTTGGGCTGTAGTAGCCTTAATGCCTTTAGGTCCCTGGGAAATGGTCTCTGGATCCACAGTAGGATTCTTAAAGAGAAATTTATGAGAATCAGGTACTCTGTAGTACCTGATAGGTTTTCTAGGAGCTGGTGGTAAGGTGTCAGGAGTAAGACTGGACTCCAAGAAGACATTGTCTACAATATCCAGGACAGGAGGTATAGCTACAGGCCTGTGCTGAGGCAAATCTAAAAATTCCCTGGGTCTCTTTTTGGACTGAGGATAGTCCTGGCATTCCCATACCAGAAGAAATGCTCTCTTAAGGTATGCGAGGTTTCACCAAAAGAGAAATCCTCTGGAGGGGAAGCAGAGGGAATGGATTCCTCTGCATCTGAATCCTCATAGGTAGATAAGGGGATGTCCTGGTAATCAGAAAGGTCAGAGTCATCAAACTCCTGGTCTGTAGAATCAGAAGGAAATTCAATTCTTTGTCTTTTGGCAGGGGAAGGCTGGCTTCCCCTAATTAGAGTAATACAGTGTTCAGCCACTCTAAGCATTTGTTTTTGTGGCACGGGAGGATGAGCATGCACTTTGGACATCGGTTTTCTAGGCGTAGTGTGAACTCTGGGCCTGAGAAACTCAGTAGTTTTAGTAGGAAATGAAGTTGTCAGTTTAATATGAATATCGGTAGGTCAGAATACACCCTCAAATGCCGGTACCTGCACAGCGGCTCCAGACCCATCCAAGTTAGAGACATCCGCAGGTTCCATAGTCGAAGAAGCATCTCTCGGCATACCGGACTCCAAATGGGTCTCAGCAGAGGTCTGCGAATCTGTAGAAGTGGGCATCAGAGGCTGCAAAGGCACCTGAATACTGGTGGACTGGCGAAAAGCTTAATGGAAGTATCGTAGGCAGTTTTTGACCTATGCGGCCTGTCTCGGTCTTTGTGCTTTTTCAGAAGATCGGTAGTCAGATGGCTTACCGAAGCCATTTCAGAATATGGAAAACGAGAGCAAAATAATTTAGCTACAAAAATAGCCTGACAACGAATGATTCGGGTGTTAAACAAGGCACAAAACCGAGAGCTAGGGACGTTGTGGTCTGGGCCTAAACAGGTGACGCAGTAAGTATGAAAATCTCTGTGAAGTATTTGCTTTCCACAGGCAAGACAATTGTTAATTTTTTCTGACATCGGTTAGAGCAAGAAAAAAAGAATCCCCAATGGGCTACTTAGCTTTAGAAGATTTCATGTCTGAAACTTGAAAAACAAATTTCAGATAGCGGCCGAGCAGCACTTGCAAACTGCTTCTGCTTCGGGCTACTTCTCAGCAAAAAGACTGATGTAATGGCGTTGGCTGCACGTTTTATACCCCTGACAACCTGACATCATGGAAGAGGCGACAGCATCTGATGCAGAAATCCCAAGACTACCTTATTCGGGCCGAATGAGGGCTACCTGCAGGCAGATAACACAAGTGTGATGACTGCAACAGTGAAACATGAAAAACATCTTTATTTACCTGCATTTATGTCAGGGCCTTAAGAATCAGTGAGCTACTCCAGTCACTATGATGGGGTGATGCAAGAGTAACACCACTGCAAAAATCAGAACTCTTGCCTTCCTGTCCAGTTCACTGGATCTTGGCAATACAGAAAATTTTTGGCAAAGCTTTGCCTCAGGATTTGGTATTCCAGCATCCAAATGGTCATTTTTTGTTACCCTCAGATGCCAGTGCCATGCTGAAAAATACACTGGCTTGCCAGGGCATTGCTAATGAAGGTTGTAGCTCTCTCTTTTTTAGAGCAGGGAGAATGACTGACTTAGGCAAGGATGGGCATTCTGTGGAGATGATAAAATGTGTGGGAAGATGGAAATCAGATACTTTTCTAAGTTACATTGGATGACTGCATTTGTATTTTGCTTTTAGGGCCAGAAGTGCTGGTTATCATACACTACTCCATCTGCAGAGCAGTCTCCAGAGCATCCATCAGACCAAATGGTCTGATCTTTGCCTTGATCCTGCTCAGTGGACACTAGCATGGTTAGGGTATACCCAGGTTTATCATAAGTTTCAGTTCTTGCCTTGCATAGAGTTCTACCTTTCATTCAACACAGTAGCTGAGGCATTAATAAATAATTAGGGTGGTAATGATATGTGTTGCATACCAAAGCGGATTCTTTTTGATAAAAGTTTGGCTGACTTAGCCATTCTATGCCAATAGTTCCCATTTAAATACAGAGAATGGTCTTCCATCATATTAAGATTAATAAGAAACGGTGTTTCTAAACATATGGCTACTGAAGTTACTCGCAGATTTCTGAAATGTAGAGTAGCCAGAGAAGCTAAGCAGATTAGGGTGATAGATTACCCAGAAAACTGGATCCAGATTTCTATTACACTGATGGCATGCACTTCAACGACTTGGGCTGGGATTTGTTTAATTTGCAGTTGGCTTTACACATTCAGGATGTATTTAAAAAAATTTATTCGGTAACCAATTCAGCTCAGTTAACAAGTTCTTTTGGTTTTGAAAAGGGGGGGCAGCATGCAGTACATGCTGATTGGCAAAGGCCTTTCATAGCCTCCTTACCCCCCCCCCCTTTCATACCCCCTTACTTTTGGTCTTTGTTCTGGGAAAGGAGTTATTTTAATTGACAAAGCATTTGCTGTGGCAAACTCTGTTGCCAATGAGACAGAGCCAACATCATCATGGAAGATGCTAGCTTGCCTTATTCCCCCAAAGTCATGTGTGATCGGATCCCCTCATGTGATTGGCTTCCACTTGGTGTCTCTCCTCCTCCCACCCTAGAAAGAAATCTTTAATTACACATTTACTTCTTTTCATCAACATCGGGCAAAGGCCTTTCTCAGCCTCATTTACCCCCTTTCACCACCTCCTAACTTTTCTGAGTTCCAGGTCGTGATTATTTCCCTAAGGGGTGGATACTTCTGGGCAGGTAAAGTCATGATTCATGGTAGAGCCAAGGAAGCACTGCCTGTTTTGCTGGGATGAGTTGGCCAGCACAAGTAGGGGGACACAAAGCAGCAGTTAATGGAAACACTTCATGTTGATGTTATACATGCAGTTTGCTATCTGAATGTAATAACTTTGTTACAAACCACCGGTTGCTGAATTTATGTATTTTATTAAAAGAATCAATGGTCAAAATACATATGATTGCACCTGGTCTTTGTTCAGGGAAGGGAGGTTTTTTAGTTGACAATTCAGTGTTTAGTGGACTTCAGTATGATTTAGCTGATTCTCGAGCAATAATATCAGAAATGCTGACCTTGAATGCAAAATGCCATCTCAGAATACTTGCTTCTAATGCTTCCCCACTGAAATATGTTAAGGTAATGATGTCTTTATGCTTACAGAGACCATCTTATTGCTCTGTTAAGTTCAATGTCCTTATTAAGAATAAAAAGTGCAAGGCCAAAAACTGAATGTTAAGACAGATTGCTAATTGCATTAATTGTTATGTGAGTAAACAGGACTGTAGTGATTCTAGACTGATACAAGTCAAATACAGTTAACTGGCTGCAAGCTAACGACAAGAAGGTGGAAGAGTGCCATGATCTTGGCATAACATCTGATGTGTACTGGTCTTGACATAGAGTGATGGACATCCAGCATTTCAGCCAGACAAATAAGAGTGCAAGTGAAATATGTGCACAGAGACACAATGCACATGAGGACTGTAAAGTATTGGGATGGAGTCGATTTACAATGAAAGGTACTGCTTATGTTGGTAACCTTTTAATATGTGAATCCAGGTTATGAGCAAAAGGCTAACAATTTTTTTCATTTTGCTTGTTTTATGCATCTTTTCAGTCTCTAGATTTAACATCTTTTCCCCCTATGACCAGCCACTGTTTATCACTTTCTCCTTCATCTACATAAACCTATTTCTCCTCTTCCCCTATTCATCTTGTCCAGGCACTACTATTTCACCAATTAAACTTAACTTGCACAGCTTGGTTTAAACTTTTATTTTCATTTTAACACAGTCATACCACCTGTGTTTGGTAGATTTGCAATATCTGCAATATGACCTTCAGCTTATAGCTGTATGGCCTACCTGTTACTACACATTATATTGTCCTTTCATACACCCATAATGCATACCGAATTCCTCGGTATTTACTGGTTTTGAGGGCAAAATAAAGGGGTACCACGAATTCCCGAGTGGCCCCTTTAATTCACAATTTTTTAGATTTTTATTTTTTTATATATATACAACTTTAAATACATGGCTAATGTCACCATGTATCGCCAGGGTACAGCGGCGTTCATGATGACATTAGCAGCTTCGTGAGGCAGTGCCTGACTGCCTGTCTTCTGACTCTTGGAGAAGCGGGAAATTAAAAAAAAAAAAAGAAAAACCTTCAGTTGTTAACAGCCGCCAACTTGCGGGCAGCTTGTGGGGAAACTCTCACTTTAACTGCAAACGTAAGTTCTTCCTCATGTCATAGTCAGCTGTGTGAGTAACGAAGGTAAGGTTTTACTTTTTAGAATTTTCTGCTCCAAAAGTACAGCGCTGTCTTTTCACCAGTAGGTGATTTTTAGCAGAAATAAACCTCTATCTTTAATTTGTTGCATACATTTTTAGAAACCACCTGGAATGGGCTGTGAAAAATTGAGGTATCTTATTGATTGAGTGAAAGAGTTTTACAAATGCGGCAGTAATTGTTTTGGGAAATATACACCATTTTTCTGTAATATTTCGAGTTATCCGAGTTTTCTTCTTGGTGTCATCACGTCAGTGTTAAGCACAGTTAATTAATAGTGACTAAACAATGCCTCTATAACTCTCTGTTCAGTGTTCATTCATGTGGTTTGTGAGTTTGCCCTAGAGAGCTACAGAAATAAATAACGTTCAGGTCGGTGTGGTTTTTGAGGTTACCCCACAAAACTACAGAAATGAATACATTTGTTTGGTTTGTGAGTTTGCCCCACAGAACTACAGAAATGAATAAAATGAACATATACTGAAAAATCCTACTTATCATCATGTTGGTTATTTTTAAGCACACTTTCTCTTCTGGTTTGTAAAGTACCTATTTCTTATATAGAAAGTTCATAAAGACTGTATGTCGGCAAATCAGTTTATGGAGCCATGTAAAACAGATTTGTTAATTGAATCAGCATATTTGAGTACTATTTACTTCCATGACATGAGTACATTCAGTAGGTCCATAAATCCTTTACTGAGTAATCAGTGCCTTGCTAGTGATGAATAATGAGGTTTTATGAGGTAGAGAGGAAACTCCTCCAGGGCAGTGGGGGATGAGACCTCGTAAAAAAAAAAAAAAAACTTGAGGAGGAATAATAAAATGGTGGATGAAAATGCCTCGGTGTATATATATATATATATATATATATATATATATATATATATATATATATATATATATACACACACACATACACACACAGATATATACAAATATATATATATATATATATAAATATACAAATTATATATATATATATATATATATATATATATACACACAGAGAGAGATATTTTGGTGATGAAAATTAACAACAAGCTTATAGTATGCATTCATTCCTTCCGACATTTTGTGCTCTAGCTTATTCAAACCCCTGTTAATTTTTCTGCTATTGTGGTTTATGTGAGGTTCACCATACTGATTTTTTGCAAAAGTGTACAAATATTTATATAGATATATAAAGAGAGAGAGATTAATTGATACATAGGTCATTTTCACAAAAGATCCTTTGCACAGGCTCTTCCATAAGTAATGCTTATTCTTACGGTACCATATAACAAGTTATTTGTTATTAAGACGACCCGCCTGAAACAATGGCTATGTTTGGGTAGTTTATTTGGTAATATTTCAGAAGGAAGATTAAGATATTAAAGCATGCACATGAGAATAAATGAAAGGAATAATGAAATCAGCAGTTTAAAGTTTGAAAAGTTGAAACCAATCAGTTTAGTATATGTGTAGCTTTGTGCGATAAAGTCACGCTTCAGCAAGTCCATGTTTATTTGAAGTACAGTAAGACTCGTGTTGTACCTATTTATCCTCTTAAATTTTGATAAAATGCACAATGAAGTTAGATTTTAGTGGTATGCAAATAGTGACCTATTATACAAAAATAGACTAAAGTGTGATGTGAATGAGAATACAGAGTAGTTCTAGTTTTTTTGAATCAATGCTACTTATTCACTTACACATATATCTGTATGCAAGTTTTAAAGCTAGTTGTCAGGATGTGGGCATGTTGGTCCCCTAGGCTTGTTAGTGACCACCAGTGGGTGGAGCTTGCTTGCAACTTTGCATCAGCTTGATGTTAGGTCTGTTGTGGCTCTAGCTCTCATGCCATTTATTGAATTTGGAGTGTGCATGGTATTGTTGCTTTATTTTTTTTCAGCCAGACAATTGCAGGAGTGCAGGGAGGTTCACTTAGTGCTTTTCATCCTAGTCGCTGCCTGCACATTTCATGCATTTCTGCAACTTGAAGTCCATGTTGTGAACAGAGAAGGGGCCATAGAGGTTTGCAATTGTCTTCCTGCATGGTCTTGGTATGCATCAAAATAGTGGAATTTGGAAATGGCAAGGGAGTTTTTATTTTATTTTCAAGTCTGTTTTTATCATGAGACTGTACTGCTTTCTTTAGCAGATGTCTTATTAGTGTTTGCGCTATAAAATGTAAAATAAAAGTTTTAAATGAAGTCCAAATAATCATTGTAGCAGTAAAGCACATATTACAGTGTTTATAGTAACGGGGGCAAAATAGCCAAGTAGTGGGACATTTGAATGGCTGTGGGGAGGGCTGTGTATGATGGCCCCCATTCAACCATGATTTTGTGAGGGGGAAAGGTGGTAAATTCAAATACAGCCCCGGGCAGCACAAACTCTAGCTATGCCACTGATCAGTAGGCCATGCAGAATTACTTTTGGAGGTCCTAGCAAACATATTCTTTTACTAAGATTAGAATATTGCCTACCATTAAATACCCTACTTTTACCATAAACCCACATATTGCAAGTCACCAAAAACAAAATCTTAAGGTTCTTCATCTGCTCCTTTCCCAGTGAGCATCATTGCTACACATTTAATAAAAATGGTTACCATTTACTACAGAGTCTGGGGATATATTTTGGTTGTCTGTTCTTCAGTTTGCATTTGAAAGTTGTTATCCCACAATTCCATCGGAGTAGGTGGGGGTTACATAATTATGTATGCACATTTTATGTTGATCAGTGTGCAGATTTGTACCTATTTTTCATGGGCCTTTGTCCGGATGTTTGATGTTTCCAGGTTGACAGGTATACATACATTCATTAGCAAACTATCCTCTGCAGCACAGAAAAGTTTTAGGCTGCCCAGAATACATAATGGCTCCTTTGATTCACTAAGCATAATTATTCATGGAATAAGCTTACAGTGTTACCTACATTTCTCATCCATCAGTCCAAATTTTCCTTTCATCATATAATTTGTCCAGTGGGTGTAGAGACTGACATATATGAAGAATTATATGACATCATCTGTTGTTTTCTTGCTGTTACTTGCATTTACATGCATGCATACTATTTATTGTGACCAACTAGTCTTATTACTGTATTGTACTAAGTACAATAAATACACAGACAACTGCTTCAGTTAATACGCTTTACTGTTACATTTTCCTTTTGGATCTACACACATGCAACACAGATGCTGTCAGCTGTTTATGGCAAATTCCCAAAGCTTGTTTATGCACACTCATATTTATACCAAAAAGTTGGATATTTTTTCTCAAAGTCTGATGTATAACAGTTTTTTCTTTGTATAACAGTTTTTCTTTGTTTCTTTGTCCTTGGTTCTTTGTAGTTTGATGATCTATGGAAACTCAGTCTTGCATTATCTGAAACGTGGTGTTCCAGCACTATCTGAAAAGTACAGTTTTGTACCTACCATAAATGTAGATGTTCGAAGATCCACATTGCTGCAGTCCTTACACTTGGGTAGTCCGCTGTCCTCGCGAATATCAAAGTATAAGGCTGACGTCGGTCAAGGCGCATTAGACTGACATCAGGACGTCAGGGTACAAATGCGCATGACCGACGTCATATCCTCAGTCTTTTCTTGCCCTAGATGTCAGAAGACCCTAAAAATAAAGGTCAAAACCAAAAGACAGCAAACAACCAACCAACCACCCTTGCACTAATAATATGTACAATATATACAATATACACAATATTTACAACCCAACCCACACAACCCTCTAACTACAGAGGGAAGGAGGGAGGATTGGACTGCAGCAATGTGGATCTTGAACATCTACATTTATGGTAGGTACAAAACTGTACTATGTTCTTCATCTCACATTGCTGCAGTCCTTACACTTGGGTAGAATCCCAAAGCAGAGGTAAGGGAGGATGGCAAAACTATAATGAAGCAGGAGCTGCCAAAATGCCCTGTAAAATAGCAGTGGCAAAACCAGCCCTAGATTTAGAGAAAAGTGGAAGGTGATAATGCTTAGAGAAAGTATGCACTGAACTCCAAGTAGCTGCCTCCAAAATATCTTTAGTTGCCACCCCTTAAAAGCTGGTGGCAGTAGCCCTAGTGGAATGAGGCCTAATCCCAGCTGGAATCTCCTTACCATGATGGGGATAACAGAAAGCAATGCAAAACCCAATCCACTTAGAAATAGTTTGTTTTGACACAGGCTTGCCCTGAGAACTCAAAGCAAAAGAAACAAATAACTGCTGAGACTGCCTGAACCCTTTAGTTCTGCTCAAATAATATCGCAACTGCCTGTGTACATCTAAAGTGTGCAAAATCTTTTCCCCTTTATTTTGGGGATTTGCATAAAAAGTAGGCAACTGAATAGTTTGGTTTAAAGCCACACTAGAAACCACTTTAGGCATAAAGGAAGGATTAGTACCTAAAGATACCCTATCCTTATGGAAAATTAAGAAAGGCTCAACTGCCATAAGGGCCTGTAATTCAGAAACCCTTCTTGCAGAGGTAATGGCCAACAAAAAAGCAGTCTTCCATGATAAATATTTCAACTCGGTAGTAGCTGCAGGCTCAAAAGGTTGTAGAGTGAGTTTCTCCAACACAAAATTGAGATCCCAAGCAGGAGTAGGAGCTCGGTGTCTTATATTCTTTGCCCCTCTAAGAAATTGCTTGAACAAAGGATGAGAAAACAATGGTGGGTCACAGTCATAGTGAGGAAATTGCTGCAGCATGAACCTTAATAGAAGAGAAGGACAAACCTTTGTCCAGTAACTCAGTAAGATATTGAAGAGCCACACTTAAATTAGGCTCAGAAACATCAAAATCCTTTGCTGTACTCCAAAATAAAAATCTCTTCCATTTATCTGCGTACACTTTCCTTGTACTAGGCCTTCTAGCTTCCAAAATAACATTCAAAACTTGCTGTGGAAGTTGAGACCCTCTATGGTTCAAAACAGAATATGCCAGGCTGTTAGGTGAAGAGAGTGAAGCTTGACATTGAGTAAATGACTGTTCTCCTGAGACAACAGGTGTGGAATCAAGGCAAAGGCCATGGAGGCTCCCCAGACTTCTCAGTAATGGGTACCAGTGCTGTCGAGGCCAATCTGGAGCTATTAAAATCATCTTTGGCTTGTCCTGTCTGATCTTTAGAAGTACCTTTGGGAGGAGAGGCAGAGGTGGAAAGGCATACACATAAAGATTGCTCCAATTGAAAGAAAGAGCATCCACTCTCCAAGCTGTGGGATGAAACCTTGCAAAACTTTGGCAGCTGGTGGTTTAGTGGAGAAAACAGATCTATGTCTGGAGTTCCCCATGACACTGTCAATTTCTGAAATACATGAGGATCCAATTTCCACTCGTGGGGATCCATAATTCGTCTGCTCAACACATCTGCTAAGGAGTTCTGTGCTCCCGGCAGAAACCTTGTCTGAAGATTTAGCTGTAAACTGAGAGCAGTCTCCCACAAAATCATTGCTTGCCTGCATAGAGGATAAGAATGTGTTCCCCTTGCTTGTTGATGTACCACATGACAGTTGTGTTGTCTGTTAGAATCAACACCTGCCCTGGAAGAAGTAAATCCTTGAAAGCTATTAATGCAAACTGGACTGCTAACATCTCCTTCAAGTTGATATGTAGATGTTGTAGTCTGGCAGGCCACGTGTCTTGTATCCACTTTCCATTTAGATGAGCTCCCCAAGCTTTGTCTGAGGCATCTGTCGTTAGAATCTGACTCGCCTCTGGCCGGGTCACAGAGAGTCCCTTGTTTAGGTGACATTCCTGAGCCCACCACAAAAATTCCTTTTGAATGCAAGATATTATCTGAATGACAGTGTCCAGATCCTGGCAGTGCTGTGTCCATACATTTTTGAGATACCATTGTAGCTTCCTCATATGCAGTTTGGCATTGGGAAGCACCAGAATACAAGATGCCATGAACCCCAAGGCTTGAAGGACTGTCCTTGCAGTCAGCCTGGACTGATGAGACAATTGATGAAAGTAAAGGAAAAGATTCTTTTGTTTGTCCGAGTCAAAAGGCCATCTGGGATGCTGTATTCAGTCTTACACCCAGAAAGCACATGTCCTGAGAGGGTACTAGACTGGACTTTATTTCGTTCACAGAATACCCCAGGCATCTTAGCACTGCTATCACATATTCCAAATGATGAAGAAGCTCGTCCCTTCCTTGAGCCAGAATCAGGCAATCGTCCAAATAAGGATAGATCTGTATTCCTTTTAGCCTGAAGAAAGCTATCACTGGAGCCAGAACTTTCGTGAACACTCTGGGCAGTAGATAAGCCAAAGGGCAATGCAGAGAACTGATAATGAGAAGTCCCAGCCAGCGTAGATACTTCCTGCAACTCAGTCTGATAGGTACATGAAGGTAAGCCTCCTTGAGATCCAAAGTTACCATCCAATGATCTTTGCCCAGCAGAGGTAAAAGCTGTTGTAACGTCAACATTTTGAACTTGGGAATGTCCAGATAAGTGTTGAGGACAGATAAATCCAAAATTGGTCTCCACGTGTTCCCCTTCTTTGGTACTAGGAACAGGCGAGAATAAAATCCTAGGCCCACTTCTGGCATAGGGACCGGCTGTATGGCCCCTATTTGAAGTAGCAGAGAAATTTGTTTGTGAGCCTCTATTCTTTGCTGAGGAGGAACGTCTGGCATGCCTTTGAAAGGAGGCAAGGTATGGAAATAAAACCTGTAACCTTGGTGTATGATATCCAATACCCATCTGTCTTGGGTAATTAAACTCCAATTTTCCTTGAAAAGTGCCAACCTTCCTCCCAAAGGTGCTGCCAGACGAGAAGGCTCTGGCAGCTGAAAGGTAGGTCATTGGGCCTGTTTACGAAAGGACTGACCCCTGCCCTCACCCGAAGACTGTGCAGGTGAACTCCCTGTTCTAGGCCTGTAAGAGCCCTGAGCTCTGCCCCTACCATGTCTAGATCTACCCCTAGACTGGGAATCATAAGAAGGATACGTCCACCCCTTGGTAGGCCAATTTCTACTAAACTGGAGGCTGAACCTGCAAAAAATCTTTAACAGTCTGCATAGACTTAGCCTTGTCTTCCATTTTCTTTAAGACTGCCTCAACAGGTGAACCAAACAACACATCAGACTGTAAAGGAGCATCTAAAATCCTTGTCTTAACATGGTCAGATAAATTCTGATCCCTCAGCCAGGCGTGCTGAAGAACTGACCCAGTGGCAGCCACCCTAGACGAGGCCTGTACAGCATCAAAACCACATTGCAAAGAATGCTTACCCACCTGTTCAGAAACATGTACTAAATATCTTGTAACTCTTTACACTCAATACCTTCCGCCAGAGCATCTACCTTAGACTTCAATTGAGAAAGTAGATAGTTTTGGTATTTCAACATGTGAAACTGGCAATTCAAAGCCCTCATAGCTAGGGTGGAAGAAGTATAGACTTTCTTTCCCCATCTATCCAAAGCCCTGGCCTCTTTATCTGGAGGAACCGGATTTTTAACAACAGAAGCCTTAACACCCTTAGGCCCCTGACTAACAGTTTCTGGGTCCGCCCTAGGACTTTTAAAAAGATACTTATGAGCTTCAGGCACCCTGTAATACCTATCCGGTTTAACAGGAGCAGGAGGCAAAGAATCAGGATTAAGAGAAGCCTCTGCAAACACATCTTCCACAACATCCTGAACAGGAGGTATAGCCAAAGGCCTATGCTGGGGTAAAAACAAAAATTCCCAAGCCTTTTCCTGGAATCAGAGAAGCCCTGACCTTCCCACTTAAAATGCTCCCTCATGGAATGAAGAGTCTCTGAAAAAGAAAAATCCTCAGGAGGAGAAGCAGAAGGAGTAGAATCATCCACATCAGAATCAGAATAAGGAGAATACTCCTGCAAGTCTTCAGCCGAAGACTCTGAAACATCCGAAGCCTGCTCAAAACTCCAACTCAGGTTCCACCCTAGGTCTCTTATCAGGAGGGGGCAAAGAACCTCTAATCAAAGAAATCAAATCTTCTGCCATTTTAAGCATATGCTTCTTGGGCACAGATCCTGAAGAACTAGGAGTGACACCAACTGAAGCTAAACCTGGCCTGCCTCTGGGAGAAGCCTTGGAAACAGAAGGAGAGGGCCTAACCACCCTAGGAAGGGAGGGAGTACAGTAACCTGAGAAGCCCCTTCAGCCTGACCTGCCTCCTGAGAGGCCACATCCTGCAATAACAAAGTCTCCCCTGGGACTCCAGAGAAACCTCCGGCGGAACCCCGGCTCCACCGACACCTCTAAAGAACCGGGCGTCCGCACGGACGGCTCTTCTTGCCTGGGCTTAGCTGCTTTGTCCTTGCGCTTCTTGAGGAAGCGGGCCGGAGCATCCGACGGCATATTATAATTGCACCGCTCAAGACTAACCTGGCACAATCTAACCTCCTCTTAATAGTGCGCTTATTGAATCTAGCACAAAAGCGACACCCAATAACGTCGGGCTCGGGGCCTATACAAGGTGGACAGAAAGTATGATAATGTCTATGCGGTATCTGTTTCACAAGAAATACAGTTATTCACTTTTCTGACATCCGTAAACCACTGAGGTAAGAAAAACTAAAATATTCCCCAATGGGGTACTTAGCCAACTTTGACTCCGCCTGAAACGAAAAATTTCAGAACGCCAACGGCACTTGCAACGCTGCTTCTGCATCGGACCATGCGGCAAAAAAGACTGAGGATATGACGTCGGTCATGCACATTTGTACCCTGACGTCCTGATGTCAGTCTAATGCGCCTTGACCGACGTCAGCCTTATACTTTGATATTCGGGCCGACCGAGGACAGCGGACTACCCAAGTGTAAGGACTGCAGCAATGTGAGATGAAGAACATCTTGATGTTTCAACTTTATCTTGCTTGATGTTACATTTCTCTACTTCGTTGATGTCCTTCCAGCTGCCATCTGCACAGTTATTTTCACAGACTTTGTTTCTCAATAACATACTCTTTTACGTGGATGCCAATATCTAATTAAGCTATGCCAGCACACTTACTACTACTTATTTTTCAGCATTTTATAATATTTCTAAATTAACCCTTTATATTTCATATCATTCTTGCAGCTTTTTATTCAAACTAATAATCATGCTAGCAACAGTTACTACTATTCTTTCAGATTCCCCTTATTTTATTGTTTGGAGGAACGGACTAAACTTTAGTTAAAGAAAACACTGCGTTTGTTTTATTAGCATTATCATTTACAGCATTTACCACTTTGCTCATATTTACAATCATAACTTGTTGAGTTATTGCAACTCTTTGTAACCTGCAGCATATAAAACAATTCCAAGCTGTCATTATTATTATTATTACCCCTAAAACTGTCAACACAGGGTGTATTAACCAATTTAGCAATTTGGTCCCAGATGATGACCATCCTCTGAATGTCCCACCAATTATGGGCAGTGTCAGCTTCTGTTTTGGTTTTTTACTATTACCACTGGGTTATTTGAAACCACACATACAAACTGTGGTGCCACTTTAACAAACATTTTGAAATTTGAAGGCAATATTGTCCATTTACACTAAATTGTAATCTATCAAAGATACTTGTAATGACTTACTAAACAGCAAGATTCCCTTGTGCTTGTAAATGTACAATCTGTGAGATAACTTGTTCTACTAGTTTTCATACCAAGCTCTTTTAAATCTCCATTTAGTATCTTTAAAACTTGGAAATGTAATATTGAAGTACAATATTGTTTTTTGGTATTGTTGTCCTATAATAGTACAAGTGGATGGTATTTTTACCATTTGATCTGTATGAAGTACTGGCCTGTTACTCAAAATGGTAAGTATTTTAACCCATGGTCCTTTTTTTGTATTACTGTGTTGTTTCTTTTTTCCTTGTTGAGTTTATTCTTATTGTTGTGTTATTGTCTACACACTGTGACATTTTTACATGATGTCTTCCCTTGTCAGAACGGTCACATTTTTGAGGTGATGTACAGCATCTAATAGAGATAGAGCTGTTTACTGAAATGTTTGTCTTTGATTTTTTTTTCTACTTTTATGTATGCCTGACCTTGTTCAGCTAACCATGCTGTTACATTTGTGTTAAATGTTATCTTCCCAATGGTACATGCTGTATGCTTTTTACAACTGAAATTGTCTTGTGTTCTATATTGTGTAGCATTTTTCTAAGTTTTATTAATTCCCTCTATTTTGATGTTCAGAATGATGCAAATGAAATGCAGATGTCTGTGTTGAATGCTACGTGCCTCGTCTCGCAGCTGCTATTTTACCTATAGTCCTTGAAGCATGTTCCAGACACATGAACATTCAGCTGGTCTCAAGCTGTACCAGAATATATGTATGCTAGCAAACAGAAATACATGCGTTTAACTAACTACATTATTTCTACATATATTATAGCAACAGATGTGTATATGCATCTAACTAGCAAATAGATGGGCACATGCATTAATACATTTTTAAACATATCACTGTACACACTCCATTTTATTTTAAATCCAAAACAGTCTTATATTATTTATATTGCTATTAACTTGAAACACATTGGGAAACAAAACATTTAGTTTTCTTTTGATACAGCAAGTTAACACAGTTTATTACTGTCAACACAATGATGACAACCATTATTATTAGAACTGGATGAATCTGAATATGACTCTATACAGTGATGTCCTATACAGCAATTTATTGACAATGCTTGAGGATATTATTGCAAAGGTACTGTGAAAACAAAACTGCGTCACAAATGTCAAGCTTTGACTTGTTACTCTATATACATAGATAAACTATTTGCTATATACTGTACAGAATACACTTGTTTGTACAGATTGTTTTTGCATTTGTACATACATGGCTGTAATGTACACTCAGTCCAGTTTTCATATCTAGCATTAAACTGAAACCTGCTAATTACATTACTTGAAACATTAAAATGTATTTTTGGTATTAACACTTTGTACTTTTATTTGAGTCCCTTTTGCAGTACTGTTTACACAGTTAGTGTAAAACTGAAAGTATGCCCTTCCCCTTGTAGTATACATTATTTTATTGCAGTATTGTTTATTTGTTTTATGCTGTGAGAATTGAATGTATGCTTGCCCTTTTGGCTGTTACCTAGACTGTGACACTTTGGTCTTACACATTTGCTCTTTGATTTGATCATTTTTTGGCCATTTTCAAAAACAGAAAATATTTCTATAAAGCTTTTGCTGTTGCCTATATTGTCAAAGTTGTAATAGGAATCGCTTTTACTCATTTTGAAAAGACATTTACTGTTACTAGTAGCTATTTGTACCCTCCCTTTTTGTAAAGGGACCTGCATAATTTAACTGCATACTACAGTCTATATATTGACTGTAGTCGGTGGAGTATTTACTTGCAAACTTTTGTTCTTTTTGCTTAATGCTGCATGTGAATACTTAACAGTAATGTTTTAGAAAAACATAAGCCATTTGGCCTGGTGACCAGTCTTGTTTCCTTGACCTTATAAATTTCAGCACCAGTAACATTTTATCTTATGCAACATTCCTTGTAACTACCCATTTCAGCCTGGAAAGATTTGAGCTCACATTACTTACTTTTTTTTTTTCTGTGCATTCCAGCCGCTTAACCCATAACTCCTTCGGCACTTACTCATACCTTCAGTCATTCATTAATATACTTGCAACTTGATATTAGAATGCAGTTGTAACAAACATGAACTTGCCTAATTATGCATAATATTGCTTTTGAATACTGTTTTTGCTGGAGTCTTTGCTATTTTTGATGCTATTATACAATTACAAAATACTGTAAGAAACAAAAGAGATATTGGCTTAACTAAAACATGCTTAAAACAGATATATTTACATGATTTACATTTGCTGTTGTCTGCGTGTTGCTGCACTTTACGTGAAAAGAAAATACATGTATGTCCGTCTTGTGACGTCATGTCTTTTCTGCGTTTAACTACTCTCATTTGATTTTTATACCCTAGAACGGTTTTATTTGAAATTATTTTAAGATCACTATTTAAGTGCCATGCTTTAACTGAATGAAAGTTTTTGCTGTGTACGCTTAACCATTTCCTAAATGTAGAATAGTACATCGTAAATTATTTTCTATCAACGTAGTTACCGCTGTTGCTTTAACTCTTTACTAACCAGATTATATTTGTCAGTATTCTGTTCTGCTAACTTTAAATCTCTTATGCACTTCTGAAAAAGTGTTTGCATATGTTGTCTGAACTTTTTGAACTCACTCTGTGTCTTAGAAGTTTATTAAATCTTTTTGTCAGTTCACCATGAACTTCGTCTCTGTTCTTAACTGTTTTGTAATGTGCAGTGGTTTTATGTCACTTTTGTCTACCAAGATGTACAGAAGATTTTCTAAATAACTGACTTGACTTAACTCTAAAATTAACATTTTACATGTGGTGACAGGACATTTATGACATTGCACACAGAAAGCAGTTTTATATAACTTGCACAATAAATGTTTACTGTCATACAAATGATGTTGCAGTTTAAGATACCAGTCAAATGTACATAAAGTATTGACATGGACTTTACCTAGTAAAGTAATAGATGTGCTACAGTTATGTTTATACCAATCTTTAAATTCTGACCATACATGTGCTGGACTATTATTATTGTCTACCTGAAAGGTAGTCTTACACTTTACAGTTCTTTTGTTTATGGCATCCATGCTGTAGAATGAGAAACAAAAAGAGAATTACCAGTTTCTGTGTGGAAGGTGGCCAAATCTTCCATCAAGAAAACATAGAAAGTACCTTGTTGATTTTCCCAAAAGGTGGTCAAACACAGCTGGCAGATTCAACTGTGTGAATGTACTGGACCTGTGGAACTTGCAGAGATGTACTGTTCTGCTACAGGATACTATGCATAAGAAGGAGGCAAACGTTTGCACTGTAACGGGATGTACTAACTGGATAAAATGAAAAAGAAGCTGTAGTTGTCACAATAAGAAACCATTCGGTCCGTCAACTGTGGCTCGCCATTGAAGAATTATATGACGTCTTCTGTTGGTTTCTTGCAGTTACTTGCATTTACAGGGTCGATATTATATTCTCAAATGAACCAACTAAAACAAAAAAAGATTGGATTGGATGACATAGCAATATTTTGGACAGGTAGTGTAGAAAAATTTAATGAATTTTTTTCCTATATAAATCAAACCACTAATTATTTAAAATTCACCTATGTCATGAGTAAAGAAGTTATGAATTATCTTGATGTGGAGATTTATAAGAAGAACGGAAAATTTGAAACTAAAGTGTTCAGAAAGAGAACATTTTGTAATTCATACCTACATTAAAACGTTGAAGGTGTCACTTTCGTAGTGTGTAACAGTGAGGAACAGAAAACTGCACTGCTCATTAGTTGGTTAAGTTTACCTTTGGTTGATATTCTCAAATGAAGACAATGTCGAATCTGACATTGTCGACACGAGAATATTAAACGCTCAGAATCTCAAGCGTGTAAACGGAAATCTACGTAAGGGGAGATTTCTGTTTACTGCAATGTAGTGCGGTCTCGGAGTTGGTATATTTAAGTAGCGGGGGTGTGGGGTGCAGGGGGGCTTGCCCTCCTGCTTAAACCTGTTAGGGTACTTTTTTCTTTTTTCCATTTGTTTTTGTAAACGCTCGAGATTCTGAGCATTCGATATTCTCGTGTCGACAATGTCAGATTCTACATTGTCGACATTCGGGAATATAATATAGACTCCATTTACATGCATGCATACTATTTTTTGTGACCAAGTAGTCTTATTACTGTATTGTACTAAGTACAATAAATACACAGACAACCGCTTCAGTTAATATGCTTTACTGTCACATTTCCCTTTTGGATCTACAAGCATGCAACACAGATTCTGTCAGCTCTCTATGGCAAATTCCCAAAGCTTGTTTATACACACACATATTTATACCAAAAAGTCTATTTTTTTCTCAAAGTCTGATGTATAACAGTTTTTCTTTGTTTCCTTGTCTTTGGTTCTTTGTAGTTTGATGATCCATGAAAACTCAGTCTTGCATTATCTGAAACATGGTGTTCCAGCACTATCTGAAACTTGATGTTTCAACTTTATCTTGCTTGATGTTACTTCTCTTTACTTTGTTGATGTCCCTCCAGCTGCCATCTGCGCAGTTATTTTTACAGACTTTGTTTTTCAATAACATACTCCTTCACATGGATGCCAATATCTAATTAAGCTATGCCAGCACACCTACTACTTTCTATTTTCAGCACTTTATACTATTTCTAAATTAACCCTTTATATTTCATATCATTCTTGCAGCTTTTTATTCAAATTAATAATCATGCTAGCAACAGTTACTATTAGTCTTTCAATATAGACAGAAATAAAATCTTATTATCCTCTTGCTCCAGGTTGTCATGCCTAAAATAAACTGTTAGTCTCTTTTTTAACACTGGATTAACTACCTGAAACATTCACTTCAGGGATATACTCCTGCTCGTTTGCATATGCAAATTTGATGATTAATTCCAATGTCTCAACATTCACTTCTAAAACATCTCCATTCAAAAATGAATTAAACATCAAATTGGAGATATATTTTCAGATTTAATGGCTCAATTATTTTGTCCCCAATAAAATACCTGTCAATGGCCAAGTATTTTTGAAAAATCTGTACTATAGGCTTTCTTTTCTGCTTAATACTCTGCTTTGTTCATCTCTTTATAGCAGCCATCATCACAAAGTATGTTCTTTTTACTGGCATTTCCTGTCCCACTTCCTGTGACTGACAGTGCACTAATGTTTGTGGTTCATCTTCCTACTGCATATCTTTTAAACTTCTGGATCCCTCTTACTTCATTCTCCTGGGCCAGTTAAACAGTCTGCTACCATGGAATGACAACAATGTCCTCTGGTTCATCTTCACTTATCAGCTGGCATGAAAGAGTTGTTCAAATCTCCTCCTGCAAGTAATGTAACCAGAAATTCCTCTCCTCAATATCTTGACAACATGCAAATGTGTTGCTTCCTTCTCATCCATAACTGCAGTCTCCATCATTTTTCCTCTTTGCTAAGATGCAACTTGCAGCACTCCTCATGTTTCTTCTCCTCCATCTCACTCCTCATGCTCCTCCTTCTCCTCCAGCTCACTCCTCATGCTCCCCCTTCTCCTCCAGCTCACTCCTCATGCTCCTCCTTCTCCTCCAGCTCACTCCTCATGCTCCTCCTTCTCCTCCATTTCACCCCTCATGCTCCTCCTTCACCTCCATCTCACTCCAGAAGCTTCTACTCCTTGCTCCTTTTGCTGCTCTTCCTCCTTCACACTCCTCATTCTCCTCTGTTTCCTCCTCCTCCTCCATCTCATTCCTCATGCTCCTCTTCCTCCTTCTCAATCTTTCCTGTTGCCACCTACTAGCTTGTAAACAAGAAAAGAGTAGGGGAAATATCCCAGTGCCCTGGCCAAATTTCCCTTTGTCAGAATGAATACCACCTTGGGTCTCCCATGAAAAGACAGTATTTGCGCAGTGGGTCTAAACTGGTTAACAAAGCATAAATAAAATAAATAACTGATGTGAATGCACACTCAATGGTCAAAGGCTACTTGCATGGAGTCGACATTGGAAAGGAACATTTAGAGTGATAAACAATACTGACAAGGAATGGTCTGCCATAACAGACTTGTCAGTGGTGATGGCCTGAAATATAATTTAGAAGAGTTCAGAGCCTTTGTATACCTAAGCTGCATAAGGTATTTTACAACTACCCTCCATCATCCAACTATGACTAAGGTAAGAACATATCACAAACCACTAAAGTCCAAAACATATATGTTTCAATTACCATATTTACATTTACTGCACAAAACCAATTATCTCAACACCAGCCATTCCATTTAAGGACTAGGATTTGAGGCCAAGACAGTACCTAATAAAAGTGATATTCAAAGAATAGCACAGAGCAAACAGCATGAGCATATGAATGAGAGGCCAGACAAAAGGTTTTCCATGGGATAAGATATTTTAGTGTGATTGCATAACTGGTGAACACAAGCCAGAATACAGTGTTTCAAGGCTAAAGCCCCTGATGTACAAAGTTTAAGTGGGTGGTAATACATGGAAAAACACACAAACCAGAATTGAACTGAAATGATAATATACCAAGAGGTGCGCCACTAATTATGTAAAGAGTACAGATGACCACTGCTATATCCAAGAAGAATGTGTGACCTAAACCACATACAAAGAAGAACAGTTGACTACAGACATACCCCAAGAAAGGGATCTATGTTTAACAGTTGAAAAACATTTAGATTGAATGGCTAACCATCGAACATTCATTCAGCGAACAATCATTTTTTCACCAGGGAAAGTAAATAGTTACCAAACACTTTCACACACACCCAAAAATGCAGCATTTCACGCCTAGTCAGTTGGGGGGGGCTTCACCCCCCAACTATATATACCAACTCTGAGACCGCACTACAGTGGGGAAAAGGGCAGATGGGAAAGTGTTGGCCCGTACCAGACTCAAAATATGAAATACAAAACCCCTGTTTTTCTTGAACCCGTAACCATCTCCACTTACACTGTGCAAAGCACTTCATTTGCGGGCTGAAATACTGAAAAGTTAGCTTTATTCGCAAATTACATTATTTTGTACTTGACAAGTAGCATGTAACATGTAACATTTTGAAACAGTTTCAAATCTTTTCAGGCTATAAAATACCACTATAGCCTTTGTTTTATCTTCAAGTATTTTATAGCCCGAAAAGATTTAAAACTGTCTCAAAATGTTGCATACTACTGAAATGTCCTTTATGGGATTTTTAATGGCCATTTCTCCCTTTAAAGGTTTGCAATGTATCATTCCATACTTCTGTGGATATGAATGCTGAATGCTCTCTTTCTTGGGGGGGTGGGGGGTCTATGTTTAGCCAGCGAATAACATTTACATCAAATGGCTAAACATCAAACCCTAACCACTGATCATGCATTCAGTGAATGGGAAAGTAACTAGTTGGCCAACACTTTCCCATCTGCCCTTTTCCCCACTGTAGTGTGGTCTCGGCGTTGGTATATATAGTTGGGGGTGTAGGAGTGAAGCCCCTCAACTGACTAGGTTTGAAATGCTGCATTTTTTGGGGGGGAGGGGGTGAAAGTGTTGGGTAACTATTTACTTTCCCTGGTGAAAAAATGCTGGCCTTTGCAAGCTCCAATGGCTAACAGTAGGTGGTGTTTAAGCTTGGAATACAAATGTATAAACACATCTGTATGTGCACCAGTTGCACAACTTTTTGATACAATACAAATGCTCAGACTGTTACAGCAGTTATTGCTTTAAGAGTGCTTCTCTACATAATGCGAAAACGTATCAGCTACAGTATCAGAACATAATCAGATGCTACTTCTTGTTGTCTATATTGGTCTCCCAGGTCTCTGCTGGCATGAACCAGTGTGACTAAATTACCGAAGAGTTATTAAGATAAAAACAGGACATAAATTCCAAAGATTTTTTTAATCACTACCTGTGTCATGTACAAAGTAATTATGGAATAAGCATCATGAACTAGTTCCAGTTTAAAAATAAATTTTGTACAATTTCTCAAAGTTCTCAACTACTTTAAAATCTTACCATACCTCTCCAACTGTCTAGATTTTCACAGAATGTCCAGATTTTTGCCTCATATTTTTGGTTTGTTACTCATAAAATTTGTGGTTTTCTGGCAAATCACTGGGATGATCTGAGGACTGAAGTCACCAAATAATTACATGTATTTGAGTTTCAGATTTCAAATTCATCAAAAAATATATATGTTAACACAAACCCTGTTACTCTAGCAACTAAGTTTATAAGAGCAATATTTAAAATCTGTCCCAATTTTTGGGCCTTTATGCCCCCATTTTGTCAGGCTTTGTCCAGATTTCTTGCACTAAGAGGTTGGGAGGTATGAACCCCGCTCAAAATGTTTTAGGAAAGAAGTGAAAACTGCAAGAACCTTTTAACAGATGCTTAGTATTAAAAAAAATACTAAATCAAGAAAAAGTTAAACCACAATAAAAGTACCATGACAAGGGACACTTTCGTACACTGATGTTAAACAAATTCTGCTCATGCACGTCACTCAATTTTTCAGCAACCTTCTCATTAAGAAGGATGAGAAACTGTGCAACCAAACTGAGACAAGGCACTGGGCTTCTACTGTTTAATACTCATTTTTTTAGTTGTTAAAATCATGCACATATACATCTATGAATATGCATGCGTGTTTGTATGTAAATATGTATATCCATCATCCCACAACCCCTTTTTTCCCACAATAGGTCGGGTTGTCACTTTATATGTGTACCTATCTATATATATATATATATATATATATATATACATACATATATATACACACACACACAATATATATATATGGTTACAGTTCAAAATGTCAAATGCACATTAGACTATATACACACACACACACACACACACACACACACACACACACACACACACACACACACACACAATATATATGGTTACAGTTCAAAATGCCAAATGCACATTAGACTGAAGAGTTTGGGTGGGTGTAAAATAAAGAGTGAATGAACAAATGACTTGTTTGCAAAAAGTTGAAGTGAGTTAGGCCTTCTGCCCTTGCTCTGCTGTTTCAAAAAACTGCTGTGAGACTACAACAGATAAGTGCTTATTTTCAACTGTTTTCTGCACTTCTGATTAAATAAAACAATATCTGCTGCATATCTGTTTAAACTGTGCAACTGTTTTTAGGCCTAGTGAATTCAATCCTTGCATCTTTTCTGACTTTTGTCTCATTTTTGTTTCTCTGTTTGTTCTGTGCATTGTACTTGTTGCTGTACTTTAAAAACACTAGCATAGAGCTGAATATCTATTACTGTTTGCGACCTTTGGAGCTTGTAGTACAATATTTTGTCTAGAGAGGCCTAGCTGTGTCATTGTGGGAAGGGATCCAGTCTGGTCTAATTTGGCTAGAGTTACTACACAGGGCTCTGTTTTTTTATTGGATAATTTGTCTGGTTCCCGATTCTCTGCCTTAAATAGCCAATGTTTAGACAAGTTTGTACTTGTTTGCTCAAAGTTGCAGTGAGTTAGGCCTTCTGCCCTTGCTCTGATGTTTAGAAAAACTGCTGTGAGACTACAAAAGATAAGTGCTTATTTTCAACTGTTTTCTGCACTTCTGATTAACTAAAACAATATTTGCTGCATATCTCAACTGTTTTTTAGGCCTTGTGAATTCAGTCCTTACCTCTGTTAGTGAAGGCCCACCCCTTTAGCTTCTTAACCTTGAATTATCTTCTGTCTCCTCACTTTCTACTTTTAAAAAAATTGTGCCTTTTCCTACTTCATTTTGCTTGTGCTTAGGTGTTTAACTGTATTTAGTTTGCTGCATTAGTTACTGCCTGTCTGTAGCTTTATACTTTGAGTTATTTTTTACTGTTGTGATTGTGAGCTAATTTATCACATTTGCACTGTTTTAAAGCAATTTAATGATTAACTGAATTTTATTGCTATTTACTTCAATTCATTACAGTTTAAGTACATTTTACTGAATTTCATTACTGTTAACTGTATTTTTCATACAGTGAGTTCTGTTTTGTCTGTAAGTGGTTAATCTGTGCTTTTTTTGTGAGTTTTACTGTGTTCTTAACCCTTAAATTGAATAGCATAGTCTGATACTTGTTTGCTGCAGCTGCACTGTTTTTAACCCTTTGTAATATATTCTAGCTACAAATTTTCACTTGGTAGCACTTGTGTGGTCACCTAGTAGTACTACTCTTGGTTCTTCCACCCTTTACCCTCTTAGCTCTCTCTGGCCTCTTTCTCTCAGTTTCTGACAAATATGAACAGACAGTTTCCTACACTTTCTCCTGCCAGTCTGGTTGATATGGGCATCCTGAGACAGTGTGGCAACTGCCTCATTTACATGGACAACCCTCTACTACTACTACCACTTAGGAACACAATCTGTGAGAGATGCAATTACGTTAAGAACCTAGAGTCAAAGCTCTCTCCCTTGCAAGCCAGTATATCTGGTACTGAGAAGACTGTCAACACAAATGCCACACCTCAGACACCACCCACACCTACACAACACACACCCACATATGCAGAGGTCCTCAACAAAAACATACCCAAACAAAAGATATCTCCAAGGAAAAAACCCATGTGGACTCCACTGCCCACCACACGACACATCACACATAATCCACACACCTGTGTCTCACAGCCACTAAGGCCTAAGCATAAACCCAACATATTAGTCATAGGAGACTCCATTGTGAGACAGACAGATGTGCCCCTCACCAGGCTGGATAAGGATAAAGTCACAGCTGGTTGTTTGTCAGGTGCCAGAATATGCCAAATTAGCCATGCACTCAAGTCTCTCAACAACAGGTACTGTTATGACTCTATCATAGTCCATGTTGGCATGAATGACTCGAGTCCCAGGACTATATGAAAAGAGACATGATCGAGTTCGCTGAATATAAGTCCCATGCAGGTATGTTCCTAGCCTTAAGCAGCATTCTACCTTTAACCAGAATGATGCCTCAATAAAAACAGAAAATGACTGAGTTTAATGACTGGCTTAGTTTCTGGTGTCATTCCATGGGGATCCAGTACCTGACAGCCTGGGAAGACATGACTGACAAAAGCATGATGCTTTTCCAGAGATAGCCTACATCTGTCTCCCTTGGGCTTCAGCCTCCAGACAAAGGCTCTTGCCTCCCCCATAGTGCTTTTTTTAGGCAATGCCATGAGGTCAAATCTACCAACATGAAAGTTTCATCAAAACACAAATTAATAGGCCATGCTGTTAAACACTAGGAGTCTAAACATGAAACTGCACTCACTGCAAGCATTCTTAACCCTGGAAGATGCTGACATTTGTGCAGTCACAGAATGGTTCAAAACTGTGGATAGCACCTCAGCCATACCAGGTTACTCATCCTAATATACATTCAGACCCCAAACCATGGGCAGCAAAGCAAAAAGAGGTGAAGTTGCTATATATATATATATATATATATATATATATATATATATATATATATATATATATATATATATAACATACACACCTCCAAGCTGGTCAAACATTATGACACACAGGAGACACTCCAGGTGCAGTTAACCACTGACAGGAGCCCTATTCAAATCATAGCTAGCTACAGGCCCCAAACTTTGACTCAAGATGCCCACTCCACCTATCTGGACCTCTTCAACTCTATCAAGATTTAATGCTTTACCCTGATCTTGGGCGACTAACTATCCAACTACAAACTGGAAAAACTCCTCATGCCAACACACAATTGCCCAGAGATTCCTTGATTTCGTCAATGCAAATGCCTTGGGCCAGCTGGTCGACACCCCCCACAAGAGGTGAAAATATCTTGGACTTGGTATTAACTAACATGGGTAACCACTGCAGTATCCCTACAGTGTCATCCTCCCTGCTAAGATCCGACCACAAAGAGGTCACTTTCGAAGTCACCATCTCCCCAGACTCCCCCCGCTAGGGTCAAACAAGAACTTCTCCAAAGCTGATTACAACCTCCTGAGGGAAGGTATAAAATGGATTCACAGCCCCCTCCCCCCCCCTCCAAAGGAACTGGCACATATGTCCAAAACTACATTAAAGTACTATGCAAACATTTATACAGCTGCATGGAATCAGGAATAACCAACAGGACAAAATCCTCCTCCTCAAGGAAGAGTAAACCGGCTGGGTAAACCGGTTGGGTGGACATCTGCAATAAACAAACTCCATTATAAAAGGAAAAAAAATTGCTGTCCAGGACCAAGAAGGAGCAGATGCCTAACTGGAAGCAATCTCTCCTTAACCTGAACAAGCAAATAAGAGCACTAGTGAAATCCTCCAAAGCAAACTTCGAGTCCAAACTGGTCACATCTACTAAAGACAATCACAAGGCTTTCTTCACTTATGCCTGCAGTCTCAAGGAAAGAACCAAGATCTGCTCAGAACTGTTGGTCAAGGACACCACATAACACACAAAACATCAGGATAGAAAAAGTTTTTCTGCTGTGTTTGGTACCTCGGCTTACATACAAGACAAGCAAAGAGGTAATACATTATTTGGACTTGGAGTTTTTTGTGGATGACAATTTTAGGGTGGCTCACAGACCATATATCAAGGAAACTGCTGTGGACACCATTTTGATAGCGGACAGTATGCACCCCCTCCCCCATCTTTTGGCATCTTTGCCACATGGTGAGTTTTTAAGGATAGTAAATAATACATCAGATAAAAATGAACTGTTGAATGAGTTCAGCAGAGTAAAAAACAGATTATATGTAAGAGGCTATCAGGAAGAGGTCTTAAAGGCTGCAGAAAGCAAGGCCAGGAGAAAGCTAGGCCTAACATGGAGCACCAGGGAAAGAGTGGAATGTATTAGATGACATTAGGCCAATCCGAACAATAAGATGAATGGGCAAGATCCTCTTTTCTTTGTCACTAAATATTCTCCCTTTTCGGACAAACTACAGGAGTTAGTGTGCAGATATTGGCCAATAGTCTTGAATGATGAAAGGTATGGGGACATTTTCCTAGAAAGGATAGTATTTTCTTATGAGATATCTAGCAATTTAAAAGAGCTTTTATCATATGGCAAATCGTATAGAGTACAAAACATCAGGGGAAGTTTTCCATGCAGAAACTGTATAATCTGTGAGAAAATTAAAAACTTGGATGGGGTTAACATGAATGGCAAGGTCTATAGAGCCAGTGAAGCATATACTTGTGAATCTAGTGGAATTGTTTATATCATAGGTTGTGGGTGCCCACAGATAAAATGGTACATTGGACAGACTAAAAGAGCTGTCAAGAAAAGAATCATGGAACAACTGAGTCACATAAGAAGGAATAGGATGGAAAATCCAGCAGCTACACATTTTATTCAGGTACATAGTGGTACAGTAGAAACTTTCTTTTTCAGTGTGTTGGCAAAACCCAAATTTTCTGATAGGGAGGTGGATATTAGCAGGTTGTTAATGCTGGAGTCCAAATGTATAATAAGTTACAGGACACTACATCCTAGAGGTTTAAATATGGAATTAAATACCAATGTTTACAATAAGTAACTGATATTGTCAGTTGTATGGTTGAAAATCTCACATTTTATTAACGGAATGATGTTGTCGTCGCCTCATTTTAACATCAGAAATAGGTGGGATTCATCTCAGTAATTTTAAAATCATGTATAAAATAAGTTGTACATGGGCAATGTGTAATGTGTGATGGGCACTTTAAACTGACTGGACATTAAAGGATGGCTAATTGAATGTATTAAGTATGATGTATATAAGAAAGCTGCTTGATGTAACAACTTATTCTTTGAAGGCGCAAGCCGAGGTACCAAACACATCAATAAAACTTTTCCTATCCTGATGCTTTGTGTGTTTCATGGATTATTAGGAGGTGTTTGTGTGTTTTGAGCAAGGACACCATATACACAAATGCCGTAGATATAGCCTACCTGCTGGCAGACAGGATCAGTGAAAACTTCACCCCTCTGTCCCTCCCACCATCCCCAGCACCTGACCCCCTCCCCCTTATCTCTAGGGAGCAAGTCATCAATGTCCTCTCAAAGGCAAAACATATAGCCTCCATGGGACTCGATAACATCCCAGGCTGCATCCTACATGAACTTAGGCAGGAACTTGCAGCACCATTAAGCAGCCTGTTCGACCAAAGCCTGAGTACCGGCTTCATCCCAGCTGACTGCAGGACAGCCACTGTCATCCCTTTGCACAAAGATGGAGTGTCCACCGATTCAGGAATTTATAGACCCATCAGCCGAACTAGCCTGATCTGCAAGGCCATGGAGCAGATTATCATAGACCTCATTAACAAGGACATTGGCAACCTCCAAACATTTGATCTGACACAGTTTGGTTTTGTCAAGGGGAGGTCATGCCTGCTAAAAGTCAAGGGGAAGATGGTCATACTGCCTACCTTGACCTGTCCAAAGCCTTTGATACTATTCCCCACTCGGGTATAACAGATAAACTCTCTCAACTAGGCATCAATCTGCATGTTACCACATGGGTAGCAAACTGGCTCACTGATAGAGCCCACCTGATTAAAATAGGGGAAGCCACCTCAAGCAGTCACCCCATAATGAGCTGTGTACCCCAGGGATCGGTCTTGAGGCCTTTGTTGTTTGGGATATACTTTGCTGAGGTGCAGGTCAAAATCAGTGGGCTATGGCTGACCAAGTTTGCAGATGACTACAAGGTCATCAATTCCCCTAGTGATGTAGATATCCTCCAAGAGGGTCTCACCCAAACAAATGACTTATGCCAGAAACATGGCCTCAAACTGAATGCCAAAAAATGCATCATCATCCCCTTTTGGGAGAGTGACATCCCCACAAATTATCACATTAATAACAAGGTCCTAAGCATGCAATCAATCGTGAGGGACTTGGGCACCCAGGTTGACAGCAAACTGACTTTTGACCACCATATTTCCTCCACTGTATGGAAAGCTTTCTACATGGCCCACCTCATTAGTAATGGTATCTCATCCAGGGACAAGGTGGTCATAACATCCTTGTATTTTTCTCTTATAAGACCCATAATTGAGTACAATGCCCCTTTCGACAAGTACCTCACAAAACACCTACAGCAGATGGAGAGACCACAGAGGTTCCTCACCAGGAGAATCCAGGACCTCAAACATCTACCCTACACAGATAGGCTAAAGGTCCTGTCCCTCTACTCAGTCTCCTACAGATTCCTCAGAGGTGACCTCTGTCTGGCATACAAAGCAATCTCAGACCCCGCCTTGATGCGACTGATTCATATCTGCAAGTCAAGCTCCACTCGAGTAACCTGCACCCGTGACCTCAACCTGGTCTGTGAAATCAATAGGACTTGTTGGAGGGACAGGTTTGTGTCCCAGAGACTCCCCCTTCTGTGGAACAGACTGCTGCTCAATGTCAAGCAAAGTACCTCATTAACGCTTTTTAACCGCAACCTGGACAACTGGATGGGGAACAGAAAATACACCCCTGGGATTCCACCTGTTTCCCTGCTGGACAGTGGCATCGGGTGCTGACTTGTCAGAACATGAGCTAAATTCTTGGCTAGGCTTGTAAGGGCCTCAGGTTCAAGAGCCTAGTAACTTCCTATGATTTTATTTTATTTTACATTTGTTAACCAGGGGTGTCTGACTGAGCCAAAAAGGCCCTTTTTCAGCAGAGGCACGGGGAGAAAAGCTCCACATAGAAAAATTACAGATACATTTAGTTATTTAGACATGATCAGTATACACACAAATTACAAAAGACATGTTTTTACAGTGGTATGCAGCACATCAACAGTTACAGTGGCGAGAACAAACAAAAAAATATTAATTTAAAAATAAAGGTAATTAATAGATTTGTGGTGCACAGCTGAAATTTGGAACATAGGCAGAATGCATACATAGTACACAGGTACAGTACATATGTTGTAAATTAGCCAGTGTCTGTGAGTAAGATTGAAAACTATTATCAAGTATTCTAGGTTTAGTACGTGTACCTTATCTGCTTACACTAGCCTGGGGAGCAATCATGGCACTGCCCTACTGATCCTACGAATTGTTAAACAAGCAAACGTACAACTGACTGAATAGTCATTTCAACTGTGTAGGTAGGCAAGTGTGTGCTGTAAAATGAATGCATGACTGAAAAGGTTATAGTGGAGTTGGTGGAGGTGGATGTGTTAGAGTTTATGGGTTAGGTAAGGGAACAAACAGATTTACTATATCATTTGTTTGGTGTTATGTATGCTCTCTGCCATTTTGTATTGTACTGTGGTATTGTCAGGGAAAAGGATTTTTGGTAATGCAACCTGCGCTACCTTACTCATGTATGCTAACACTAACTCCACCCCTACACATTACATTATCAAAACCCTTTCTCTAACAGTACCACTACCAAGACCACATTTGACCTCCATTTTGTATCTGTAGTTCAAGTACATAAGGCTTTAATTAGTGGGAGAGAAGTACTCAATATTTAATAATTCATTCTTAGTTCTGTTTCAGTGTTTTGTTATTCTCTCTGTATGATGAAAGGTATAAAACTCAAAAATCATATAGATATATATATATATATATATATATATGTATATGCATGCATACACACACACACACACACACACACACACACACACACACACACACACACACACACACACACTTTCATACCCATATATTACAGAAAAATGTATGTCTAAAAAAAATGCAGATACATTGTGCAGCATTTGTGGGAATGATTTCCTGTTCGAAATTCCTTGGCATCATGTTGCACACAGCTTGCATATCACTAGATCTGATCAATCTGTACTGAAGCTAACTAATTTCAAATAAACTGTACTCTGATTTACAGAAAAAAAGCCATACTTTATATTTAAAACTGACATCACAAGAATGCTCACCATGAAACAAAAAAATGCAAATCCTTAAGTGGGAAATCCTTATTGGCACACTGTATATACTATACTAAAACAGAATGCAAAGCTAGATTAACAAATGACTGCTATCCTGAATGCTTTTACTGTATTAGACTCCATGCTGTTTCCTTTTTCCTAAAGAAAAGGAATTCACAACATGTGGTGAAGAACAGATGCATGCCCTAGCAGTGATCACTGTCTTCAGAATGTACTAGGAATTTTAAGAACTACTGGGAAATAGCGTACAGAATCAAACGCATGAGTGGAATCCTATTCCACATGGTACAGCTCAGCAGATAACACCCCAGGAGGTGAACAGCACATACTTGGGAAAGAAACATTAACAGGGCACAAAGAAAATCTGCCCCCTCTACATTTATCTTAAGCATCCATCTGGAAAATACATAAACCACTACTTTATGCAAAGGATTTTTTGATGAAATGGTTCTGAACTGAGTCAAGGCACTTTACTATTACACATTGACAAAAAAAAAATTGAATGAAACTATTACAAATAAACTGGTACAAGACAAATGCACTCAGTACTGGAAAAACATTCATGGGATAGCAGGATATGTACCGAGAACTTTATCATGCAATTCATCTTGCTTTGTAGATTACTCGCCTTTATATTCCTGTTTGTTTGCTTGTGTGGCCAGATAAATGATTTAGTATGTCTATAGCTATGTGGAGCTTTACTGCCCTGGTCCCGTAAGAAAATGGTCTTAACCCAGGACAGTAGACTTCTCCCACTCAAAATTATTTACCAAAAAAGAAGAAATGTGGAAAAAAGCTTAATTAAATGAATAGTGATCTTTTCTGTCTCTGTCTCATATGTACATATAAAATCTACCATTTGAATTTACACAAAAAGATTAAAAATAGACTTTGGTAACTTTATTGATTTTTACATTACAGACAATTCTTAAAGACAGTCTGCAGTTTTAAATGTAATGTATTTTTGGTGTTCTCTCATAACTGTATTTCTGTATAATAGTGGATGCAGATATAATCGTAGAACAAGCCAAAAGAATACCTGAAGTAGTAGTTTTTCTTTCGGATTTTCCCGGTTAGGGGTTTCCACAGCGGAAATCCAGTCTAATGATTGGCAGTAGATTTTTTACGGGTGCCGAGGTGCCAGCTCGACACCTAACCTTCAGCAAAGGCATGCTCATTTTACGTATGTCTTTCGAACGCCACTCGACCATGGGGAGGACATGCAGACTCCACAGAGAAGGCGCTCCAGCCGAGAATCGAACGGGAGAACCTCTTGCTGTGAGGCAACAATGCTACCACTGCACCACTGCGGCTACTTGAAGTAACAATGTAAAATGCAGAAGTAGCAAACATTATGCAGAACTTTTGGCCATGCCTGCATCATTTTGTTCCAGGGACTACTGATACTTCATGTTACAGTAACATCCCCCATCTACTCTTCTCAGAGTCTGGATAAAATGACTTCAGCAGCAGAGAAGCATCAGGGGAAAAATTTCTTTGGTGCAATGGATTGAGTCCCTACCTAGAATACCCATCATTCGTGCTCACTACAAATCTGCATCTTCAGTAGGAAGCAGCGATTTGCCACCCTCCATCTCTGCTTGCTAAAGACCAGAATATTTCAAGTAATTACAAGTCCTGACACAGTGTACCACTGCCACACTGCATTTAGGAAAAATATATCATGCCAGGCCATGCCTTTCAGGTCACAAGCAGACACGAGAAACATTTTGTGCCCGGAAATGGCACTGGGATTTCGACACATATTATGCCATGGCTGTGCTTAAATCCCATAAATGGGAATGAATGGAGGACAGTGACTATTGTGGTGGTTTGAAGACTGGCAGACACATAGGAAGCAGGAAATGAAAAAAGAGAAGCAAATGTGGATCTTGTATTCCTTGCAGTTACTCTTTTTCAAGATTTCCCAGATAAATTGGCTACACTTTGGCAAGTCTAATGTCTTTTTTATTTTTGGACAATTTAATGTTCCCTAACCAGCATATTTTTAGAAGATGGGAGAAAAAGTACAGTTTTGTACCTACCATAAATGTAGATGTCCGAGAGACATGCAACTGCAGTCATAACATGTGGGTTGTCCTGCCTCAGGCAGCCCTCGGTCGGCCGGATTCCAAAGTCTGGGTCCGACGTCGGCTGATGTCACATTTCTCTCCGACGTCAGAGCGGCTGGAGTATATAAGCATCAGCCGACGCCATTTTCTTCAGTGTTTCTTGCCCCAGATGCCAGGTGCCCTCCAAGGAAGGCTGTAATCAAATTGGAAGACAAAAACAGGATTCCAAACAAATACATGAGCAATAAAACAAATACACCATAACAGATATCCCCAGCTAAGAGTGAGGAGGATAGGAGTGGACCCTAAGCATAGAGGGGTATGGAGGGAGGGAAAATCCGACTGCAGTTGCATGTCTCTCGGACATCTACATTTATGGTAGGTACAAAACTGTACTATGTCCTTCAAGAATGCAACTGCAGTCATAACATGTGGGTAGAATACCATAGCTTAGCTGGGGGAGGAGGTATGCTCTAGGAAAGAGATGGTGTGGCAATCAAACCCTGCAGGACTGCCGAAGCAAAGCCTGCTCTGGATCTGGAATATAGGGGGAGATTGTAGTGTTTTGAGAATGTATGCACGGAGCTCCATGTAGCAGCTTCTAGAATGTCCTTTGTAGGCACCCCTCTTAAAAATGCTGTAGAGGTGGCTGTAGCTCTGGTGGAATGTGGTCTGACATAGGCTGGAACAGTCTTTCCATGAAAGGAATAACAGAATCTGATGCAATGTCCAATCCATTTAGAAATAGTCTGTTTTGAAATTGCTTTTCTTTGGACTGCAGGGGCGTAAGCTACAAAAAGCTGTTCAGACTTCCTACTGGCCTTGGTTCTGTCCAGGTAGTATCGAAGTTGTCTATGAATGTCCAAGGTATGTAAAAGCCTTTCCCCCTTATTCTCAGGATTGGGGAAGAAGGCAGGCAGATGAATAGCTTGATTTAGAGAGACCCTAGATACCACCTTTGGCATAAAGGTAGGGTTGGTCCTTAATGAAACCCTGTCTCTGTGGAAAATAATAAAGGGTGGTATTGCCATTAGGGCCTGTAGTTCCGAAACCCTTCTTGCTGAGGTAATTGTCAACAGGAAGGCTGTTTTCCATGAGAGAAATTGCAAGTCAACTGAAGCTGCTGGCTCAAAAGGAGGTAGAGTCAGTTTTTCTAAGACAAAATTGAGGTCCCAGGCTGGCACTGGGGCCTTTCTTGGTGGCTTAATGTTCTTGATTCCCTGAGGAATTGTCTTAGTAAGGGTGAGAAAAACAGGAGGATCAGTGTTGTATCTAGCTGAAATAGCAGATGCATGTATTTTTATTGAAGAATATGAGAGGCCACTCTGTAACATATCTGCCAAATATTCCAAGATAAGTGGGATGTTCAGTAATGATGCATCATGCCCTTTGCTGGTATTCCAATTGCTGAATCTTTTCCACTTTGCTAAGTAGACCTTTCTGGTGGACGGTCTTCGAGCCTCTGTTAGTATCCGCTGAACTTCCTTGGAGAGAGGCAAGTTGAATTTTTTTATGGGATCTCCCAGGCTGTTAGCTGCAGAGTCTGAAGGTTTGGATGCAGTGTTTCGAAATTGTGCTGAGTCAAAAGTAGAGGCCACTGAGGGAGGGCCCACCTCCTGGTGTGACATATGCTCAGTAGTAGTGGGTACCAGTGTTGTCTTGGCCAATCCGGAGCTATTATGATTCCCTTGGGCTTCTCTGCCTTGATCTTTAGTAATACTGAGGTCATCAGTGGCAGAGGTGGGAATGCATAGATTGCTAGGGAGTTCCAGTTGAATGAAAGAGCATCTATTTTCCAAGCCTTTGGATGGTATGTCCTTGTGCAAAATTTTGGTAGTAGATGATTGAGGTGAGAGGCAAATAGGTCCACTTCTGGCTTGCCCCATGTCGAAGTGAGTTGTCTGAAAGCCTTCGGGTGCAACCTCCACTCGTGTGGATCTGTGAAATTCCTGCTTAGGCTGTCCGCCAACACATTGTCTTTTCCTGGAACAAACTGTGATTGCAACTGGATGTTTAGACTCAGTGATTTCTCCAAAAGCTGCATTGTCAGTCTGCAAAGGGGGTAAGAGTGAGTGCCCCCCTGCTTGTTTATGTACCACATCACAGTGGTGTTGTCTGTCCATATCATTAAGTGACCTTGCTGGAGTTGGTTTTGAAAAGCCTCGATAGCATGCATTACTGCCAGCATTTCCTTTTGATTTATATGCAGATGTGTTTCCTTTGGAGACCATTGTCCTTGTATACACCTGCCTTCCATGTGCGCCCCCCATCCGAGGTCTGAGGCGTCTGTAGTCATGGTCTGTGTTATCTGTGGTTTTTTGAATGACAAACCTGTGTTTTCCTGGCTCACCGAAGCCCACCATTGGAATTCCTTTTGTAAGCATGGAATGAGTGGTATGATTGTCTCCAAGTTGTTGCTGTGCTGAGACCAAACGCTTTTTAGGTACCATTGAAGCTTTCTCATGTGTAGTTTTCCTAATGGAACCAGTAGAATGCAGGATGCCATGTAACCCAGGGCCTGTAGGAATCTCCTTGCAGTCATCTGGGTGAGTTTTGCTAAACCTTTGAAGTATTGAGTTAACTTCTCTTGCTTGTCTTCTGTCAGGTAAGCCATTTGAGAGGCTGTGTCTAGTTTGGCTCCTAAGAAGATTATTTGCTGGGATGGCTGCAGTCTTGACTTTTGGAAGTTGACTGTGTATCCCAGAGCTTGAAGTAATCGTATGACATATTCCAGATTTTTTGTCAAAATCAATTTGTCGTCCGCTTGTATGAGGCAGTCGTCCAGGTACGGGTAGATTTGTATACCCTGGAGCCTGCAATGAGCAATTACTGAAGCCAGGCATTTTGTAAACACTCTGGGCGCAGTAGATAAGCCAAATGGCAATGCTGAGAATTGATAATGCTCTGGCCCTGCAAGAAATCTGAGGTATCTTCTGCAACTGTGTCTGATAGGGACATGCAGGTATGCCTCCTTGAGGTCCAGAGTGATCAGCCACGACTCCTTGCCCAGCATGGGAAGGAGTTGCTGTAGAGTCAGCATTTTGAACTTTGGTACTATGAGAAAGGTGTTTAATGCGGACAAGTCCAGTATTGGTCTCCATTGAGTTTCTTTTCTTGGAACAAGGAACAGTCCTGAGTAAAACCCCTGTTCTTGTTCTTGTTGTGGAACTCTTTCTATTGCTTTCATTTGAGTTAGCAGAGAGATTTGCTTGATAGCCTCTGTCCTTTGATGTTGTGGTAGATTTGGCATGCCTGTACCCTCGGTCTACAATGTCCAAAATCCATTTGTCCTTTGTCAGTCTGTGCCAGTTTTCTGCAAACAAAGATAATTTCCCGCCCAAGGGAGCTTCTAGTTGTTCCCTGGTAGGCGGTAGTAGAGGAAAGTCATTGAGATTGTGGTTGTTGGGCAGGAGAAACCCCTACGTCACCTCTTTGGTTTCCTGGCTGCCATTGACGTCCCCTGTAAGGGCCTCTGTATTGGCCTCTTCCTCGGCCACGTCTGTTCTTACCCCTTTGAAACTTTTCTGGATTAGGAAAGGACCAGTTTTTTGAAGGCCAATTCCTACTGAATCTGGGGGGTTGAACCTGGAGGAAATCCTTTACAGTTTGGACTGATTTTGCTTTTTCTTCGATGGTCTTTAGCACATTCTTAGCATTTGCACCAAAAAGCTTGTTCTTTTCCAAAGGTGCATCCAGAAGTTTTGCTTTTACATGATCTGGTAGAGGTTGATCTTTTAACCAAGCATGTCTCTGCATCACTGCCCCTGTCATAGCTGCCCTACATGAAGCTTCCAGTGCATCATATCCACACTGCAGGAAGTGATTGCTTACTTGCTGAGTGTTATGTACAGCTTCCTGCAAAGACTTCCTGTCTAAAGGATCAGGAGAAGCTAGTGTTTTTTGTAAATCTTCTAAGAGATAATCCTGATATTGGAACATATGAAAAAGGCAATTTAAAGCTCTCATAGATAAGGTAGTGGAAGTGTAAACCTTTTTACCCCATCTCTCTAATGACCTTGCTTCCCTGTTGGAGGGCAAAGGATTTTTTGAGGTGGAGGCTGAAACTCCTTTAGGCCCCTGTGAAATAGTTTCCAAATCAACAGTATGGGCTCTGAATAAATGGGAATGAGTTTCTGGGACCCTGTAATACCTGTCTGGCTTGGCTGGTGCAGGAGGGAGAGTATCAGGGGTAGCACTAGAATCAGAATACAAATCATCCAGAACATCAAGTACAGGAGGAATAGCTAAGGGCCTGTGCTGAGGCTTCTTAAGGAAAGTCCTAAGGCGTTTCCTGGAATCAGAATATTCCTGGCCCTGCCACTTGAAATGTTCCCTCATGGTGTGCAGAACTTCCCCAAAGGAAATATCCTCAGGAGGGGAGGCCGAAGGTATGGAATCTTCTGCATCAGAGTCCTCATAGGTCTGGAAGAGCTCTTCCTGGCTATCAGAGTGGACAGAGCCCTCAGAGTCTTCATCTGAAGGAGTAGGGTCAGAGGGTTCAACTCGGGCCCTTTTATCAGGAGGAGGCTGGGATGCTCTCTCAGGATGGGTCTGCGAACCTCTAACCATGGAAATTAAATCAGCAGCCATGGACATAATTTGTGTCTCCGGAGTCGGCTGAGGTAAGGCTCTAGGAGTAATATGCCTTGTTTTGCTGGCTGCCCTAGCCCTAGTGTAGGCCTTAATAGACATGGCCATAGGAGGCCTGGCAGCTCCATGTGCAGGAGTGACCTTGTCTACAGCAATGGTCTCGGGCATTTCCTCGGTTTCGGTATCCGGAGGAAAATCTATAACTGGCGTAGGAGTAATGTCTGGAATCGGAGTCGTCGGTAATGCGGTGTCTTCGGTTCGGAGCGGTGGAGAGACCGTCTCAGAGGGAACCGGAGCACTCGCGCTAGGTTTTGGCGTGGAGTCGGTAGTAGACGCGGGCTGAGGATGTCGGTCCCGGTCTTTTCGCTTTTTGGGAGTTTGCGATGTCGGAAGATCCAACGGCATGGTATAAGCAAATTTATCACCGAAAAAGTCTTCAGCGAACTCCGCCCGGCACCTGAGAGTGCGCTTGTTGAAGCGAGCACAGGCTACACAGGCCGAGACGTCGTGGTCTGGGCCCAGGCAAGGGAGGCAGTAAGAGTGGAAATCCTTATGAGGTATTTGTTTACCACAAAAAAGACAATTGTTAACTTTTTCAGTAATTTCTGACATCGGCTGAGGCAAGAAAAGGTCCCCAACGGGGTACTTAGCTTTTTTGATGACTTCGGTATCGTAGAATACAGGAGCTGACCGACCGGCACTTGCGAACTGCTTCTGCTTTGGGCACCGCGCGGCAAGAAAGACTGAAGAAAATGGCGTAGGCTGATGCTTATATACTCCAGCCGCTCTGACGTCGGAGAGAAATGCGACATCAGCCGACGTCGGACCCAGACTTTGGAATCCGGCCGACCGAGGGCTGCCTGAGGCAGGACAACCCACATGTTATGACTGCAGTTGCATTCTTGAAGGACATCTGGAATACGTACAAATTTAAGACAGCCAGTGAGTACTATACCTCTCGTCCTCTTAGCTAAACACAGTAAAACTGGACACAGTTTAAAATAATGGGGGACAAAAGAATAAAAAAGGGACATTTTAAATATTGCTCTTACAAACTTTGAAAATTGATAGAATAATTGGACATCTGTTACCATCCATTTTCTGCTAGATATGAAATCTGAAACTCAAATATAGGTCATTATTTAGTGACTTTAATCTTCACCAACTTGCCAGAAAAGCGTGACTACAGACCCTGGGAACTATCATCCCATTAGCCTGACGCGTCTGATATGCAAAGCTATGGACCTAATAAACAAGGATACAGGGAATCTCCAAACTCTGGATCCCGCACAGTTTGGTTTTGTGAAGGGTAGATCATGCCTGCTCAACCTAGTTGACTTCTTTGATTCAGTCACCAGAGCTGTGGATAATGGCAAGGTGGTTCATACAGCTTACCTTGATCTGGCCAAAGCCTTTGATACAATTTCCCACTCAGGAGTCATAGAAAAACTCATTAAGCTAGGCATCAACCCCTATATCAGTAGGTGGGTTGCAAACTGGCTCACAAGTAGAACCCACAGTGTGAAAGTGGCTCAGTCCAATTCAGACTGCTGACCAGTCACGAGTGGAGTCCCACAGGGTTCAGTCCTGGGTCCTCTCCTGTTTGTATCCCAGGCCAACACGAAGAGACTCTGGCTGACAAAGTTTGTAGACGATTGCAAGTTGGGGAGCTATTATTAACTCCCCAAGTGATGCTGACATCCAACAGAAAGGCCTCACTGAGACCAACGACTGGTGTCAGAACCATGGTCTTAAGCTCAATGCCAAAAAATGTGTCGTCATCCCCTTTGGAAAAAACCTGGTTCCCATGAATTACCACATCGAATGTAGTCCACTGAACACAGAAGGCGTTATAAGAGATCTGGGAACACAGGTTGACAGAAACCGCTCTTTTGACCACCACATTGTCACTGTGGTCAGAAAGTCCTTCTATGTGGCGCATCTCATTACTAAGGGTTTTACATCCAGGAAGAAGGAGGCCATTGTCTCCCTCTACTCTTCCCTCATTAGGTCAATCATCGAGTACCCATTTTGCATGTACCTCACTAGACACCTGCAACGACTGGAGAGGCCGCAAAAGTACCTCATAAAGAGGATCTTAGGCCAAACACTTGTCCTATATGGACAGACTCAAAAAACTCCAACTATTCTCTGTCTCATATTGCCTACTTAGAGGCAATCTCTGCTTCACTTACAAATCCATGTCTGACCCAGCTGTGTTAGAAATACTACATCTAAAGGAATCCCAATCCCTCTGCACCAGATGCTCCAGAGACCTCAACCTGATTACCACAATCAACAGAACAAGCTGGAGGGACAGTTTCATAACCCAGAGACTACCCATGCTATGGAAAAGACTTCCCATACATGTCAAATAGAGCACCTCACTGGCCCTCTTCAAGAGAAATCTTGAGGAGTGGATGGGAAATAGAAAATTCACCCCGGGGATCACTCCAGTGGCTCTACTCGACAGAGGCACTGGGAACTAAGGTCGGCTGGCATGATGCCAGGGTAATCCTATGGGCTAGGCTTGTAAAGGCTCCAGGGCCATTAGCCTAGTACACACCTATGAATGTAAGAAAAGAAGAGTTATGTACCTACCATAACTTGGCATCTGTGCTTCTTCATTTGCATCTATGTCTTCATTCATCACCATAGGGTCTAGGATCTGACACTGGATCCAAGCCGGAAACATTCAATAGAAAGATCCAAGGCTCTGTCTCCTCCCTCTCCCATAATACCCTGCCACCCTCTAATCCCCAGATCGAGTTTGCTAATGTAATCCTGCAGCTACTCCTACCAAGGTAGACAGAAAACCACTCCAACTTCCTCCATGATCAAACCAGGTAGGGGGATAGCAGGTGGGAAATGTGATGAATGAAGTCAGAGGATAACACAGATGACAAGTTATGGTAAGTACATAACTCTTTATCTGATGCTATCCACGTCTTCATTCAAAGGGTCAGAGTCCCCAGCTACTATACATCTTGGGAGGCCTCAAGGAAAGGACATGCCAGAACACTGTGAAGCCAAAAGAAGCCCTACTCCTAGAAATCAAATCCAGCTTGCAATGGGATATAAAGTTGTGAGGATTAGACCAAGTGGCAGCAGCACAGATGATATCAATAGAAAGCCTTGCTACACAGGGTGAAGAAGTCGCCACAGATCTAGTAGAATGGGCCCTGACATGACTGCAACCTCCAGGTGGTTCAGACTGTAGACCATAAAGATGCAGCTAGCTATCCATTTATAAATAGTGACCTTAGAGACTGGAAGGCCATGTCTATAATCAAAAAAGGCCACAAAAAGCTGCTCTGACTTACGAAAATCTTTTGTCCTGTGCAAGTAGAACCAAACCTGTCAGTGAATATGCAAGGTATGAAGGATATATTCCCCTCTGCTGCAGTAGTTGGGGAAGATTCAGTAGCAACCTTGGGTAAAAAGGAGGGGTTCATTCTCTGAGAGACCCTGTTCTTGTGAAAAGTCATGTAAGGAGTAATGGTGAGAACTTGCAGTACTGAGACCCTTCTAGCTGAACTGATAGCCACCAGAAGGGCCATCTTCCAAGACAGAAACTTGAGATCACATAAACTAGTAGATTCAAAGACACTCCAAGTCAGAGATTACAGAACCAGCATATGGTCCCATGGAGGAGAAGGGTGTTTAATTGGAGGCCAAAGCAGAAAACCCTCCTTCATAAAGGCCTTTCAAAGCCTAGATGAAAAGGTGGGTTTGGAGCTCTCGTGAAAATTGGAAATCGCCATCAACTGAAGCTTAATAGTGGAAAAACTTGCCCCCTCTTGGAAAAGGGAGGACAAGAACAAAAGTATATCTAAAACCAAAGCAGAACAAGGATCCATATTCCTGCTCCTGGCCTAGATTGAGAACCTTTTCCAGTTACTGCTGTACACTTTTCTTGCAGAGTTTTTTTTGGAGGCCAAAATGATACATTTAATGGGGGATGCAAGCCTGGACTGTTTAATTATCACTGGAAGTGGATAAACCATACAGTTAGGTGAAGGGTCTGAAGGTTTGGGAGTGGAAGCATTGATGGATGGAAAGTCAGATCCTGATGGGGATCCAGTTGTGACGATTGGGGAGAGATGGAGGAAGGCTGCCAGCCTAGTCAAATAGAATTTGATATATAATTCTGGCATTTGTAAATAAATGTAAAATACAGGCATGTTTTCTTGATAATAAATGTAAAATACAGGCATGTTTCTTGAGTGTAAAGATTACTGTGAAATGTGGAACTGCAAAATATGTGACAACATTGCACTCTACTGGCCCAGTGAAGCATGTTGTGACACTTTCATGTTAGAATTAAGCTCCGGTACGTTTGGATGAAGGTTTCATGCCCATTGTTTTAAAGCTAAAGTTTATGACCAGAATTTAGATGTGGAATGTGTTTTATTGCTCTAGTTTCTGTTAGAATGTATATGTGAAATGCCTTGCACTGTTGTAAGTTTCTAAGGAGGTGCTAGATTGCCAAATAATGCAGTTTGTGGCCTGAGAACTCAGACCAGGTGTTAAGATGATGCAGTATGAATACTGGGAAAACCTAACTGCCAAAAATAATGTAATTTGGGAGGGCCATAGAGACATGTTTGTTAGTAATGTTTAAAAACTATTTTCTCACAAGAGACTTGAAGCATTTTGATCTTGATATCCAACTTATCAGCACTCTGCCTTGTGCTCACATGTAAGTGTTAGCACTGTGATTTCTTGTAGGAATAGTTAAAGCTAGTAAAGATTAATTAGGTATTTTTCTTTGAAATCAGACCTGTCCTACTGTATTATTTTAAGTTTCTGTGTGATCTCTGAGCTCTTAGATATCTCTGTGGTGTAGTAGTTTTGTCTTGTGTTTTAATTATTTATTATTAAATATTTTTAAAACCTTCTACCTGTGGCTGGTTTGCGTAGAGATATGCTCTAGAGTACATTGCATATTTTTAGAGGTTATTGTAATAGGCCACTCTAAAGTAAGCCTTGACTGTTAGTCATACTACCATTGGATAATAATATTGCACAGTAATAATTGGACACCCTTTTAAGGGCCTTTTAGTAGCTGATATTAGTTAGGTGGTGGCAGTAATTACTACCGTATAGTCTGGGTAAAGGGGCACAGCTGGAGAATCTGTGTTAGCCTTTCCCAGGAGTGTGTGTGAAGTTGTATAAATACGTATCTCAAAGTGTGTGTGTTGTGTCAGCTACTTGGGCAGGGACATGAAGCACTGGTTGGACAGAGAGGGTACTAGAGGTTATAGCTTGCCCAGCTAGGCTGAGACCTGGACCCTATAGCTGTGCCAGTGGGGAGTCTTACTGGGGACCTGGTGAGCAAAGGAGCAACCAGCCTCAGACTGACTGTGATCTCTGTGTGCACTTAAGGGAAATTGTACTTTACTGTGTGTATTAGTTATCCTTTTCTCTTCTATGAGACGACCTCCCTGGTGTTAGGGGTGAGGACTGAGGCTCCCTGATTGCTGGGCCAGTGCACGGTCATCACAAGTGTTTGGCAGTGGTGGGATCTACTTCACATACTAATTTGTTTGTAGTGGTCTGGGTAGAGTGAATTCCTGTTGCTTATATAAAGCGATCTCTAGAAGTGTTTTGTACTCTAAAACAGCCACGCAGTGTATACTCAAGAGTTCAGATCACAACTGTTTTATTTCTTTTGTTAGCTTAGTGTTAGTCAGGGTGAGCAGGCAGCATGTCAGCAGAAGAGTATGGAAAGCTAACAAGGAGCGAGCTGGTGGATATGTGCCAGGCTAGGGGACTAGTGCATGGAAACCTGACTAAAGCAGACCTGATTGCAGCCTTGGTTACAGCTGCATCAGAAAACAGCAGCCTGGAGGACAATCAGACTGACAGTGGAGATACAATATCCTCAGAGAATGGACAGCTCAACCTTTCTGCAGTGGACTTAAAAATCCAGCTGGAGCTAAAGAGACTTGAGTTGGAGGCCAGGCATATGGAACTAGAAGCAGCCAAGAAAATGAGGATTCTACAAGCTGAGGAAAATGAATGGCAGAGGAGGCATGAGAGGGAAATGCTGACTCTTCTCCAGAGTCATGGAGGTAATGGGGAAGGGAGTAACCAGACCCCAGAAGCACAAAAAGTTAGTAAATTTCTTCCACAGTTTAAACAGGGGGATAATTTTGATGGCTTCATTCATACGTTTGAGCGGGTATGTAAACAGTATGAAGTTGACAGAGGGCACTGGGTACGGTTCCTGACCCCCTTACTCCCAGGTAAAGCTGTAACTGCTTTAGCAAAAATGCATGACACTGACTGTTTTGATTACACTGCTGTAAAAAGACATTTATTAGAATGTTTTAAGGTAACACCTGAAATGTATAGGAAAAAGTTTTGTGAGCATAGACGCAAGGCAGATGAAAATGTATGTGAATATGTTTTGCTGAACTGAGCACTTATTTTCATAGCTGGGTGAGTGGATGTCAGGTCACCACCTTTGAAGGGCTGGCAGACCTTTTGGTAAGGGGAACAAGCCCTTAGCACTTTGCCTGAGGACATGAGGATCTGGTTAGCTGATACACAATGTGCTACTTCAGATGAGTTGGGGAAGAAGGGAGACCTATACCTAGCAAGAAGGGCAGCCCTGCACAGGAAAGGGACCCCCAGTACTGCTCATGGGAATAAAGGAACCCATGGTGGGCAGCACAGACTGCCCCAACAGAATCCGCCAGTAGCAGGGGAAGCCAGTAGTCCAGGTATACGTCCAGGACCTAGGGTGAAATGTTTTGAATGCAACCAGTGGGGCCATGTGGCATGCAGATTTCCATGGAGGCAAGGTGGGGAACCAAAGGTGAGGGAGCCAGTAAGTGGGAAAGACAAAATGCCAACAGTGGGTTGTCTTGAGACAACAGGGGTATGGAACTACCATCCTGCAGATGTCCTGAGAGGTAAGGATTTGGATGAGGCAGTACTATGTACTTAAGCAGTTACATGCAGTGAGGCTAGGAGACAAGCATGTGGGTCTGGCAGCCTGGGGGAGACCCAGACAGACTGCATAATTGCAGCCAGGACTGCTGAGGTGGTTACTTCAGGGAGTGAGCTAAACTGTAGCAGTCGTGACTGAATGTGAGCCACAGCTGCTTGTGGGTGCTGATGTTCCCTTGGACAGGGTAACTGCAAAGGTAGAGGTGAGTAGTAGTAGTAGTAGTAAAAAAACTGTATGTTTTTTATTTTTTGGTTAAATAAATGTAGTTACGTGATTTTCTGGCTGCAACTCACCTGATTTTTGCCTTTGTGAGTAGTAGTACGCAGGCTGACAGTGAGGCACCACTGTCAGAGGATGCCAGACTTCCTGTGGAAGGGGAGCTGGGAAGGGTTACAAGGACAGACTTGAGACAGGCTCAGCTCTCAGACCCTACATTGCAAGGTCTGAGGCAGGTAGCTAGGGAGGCACCTGATTCTCAAGGAAAGGGGGAATCTGTATATTGGAACAAAGGGTTACTGTACAGAGAGTGGACCCCTGAGGGAGGGCTAGAAGGCGAGAGAGTACAGCAGTTGGTAGTGCCTAGAGCTTATCGTTTGGCACTTCTAGCCATAGCCCATGATATTCCCTTTGCAGGTCATATGGGCATAAAATGTACAAAGAGGTGTATTATGCAAAACTTCTATTGGCCTGGAATTTCCAGAGATGTAACAGGGTACTGCAGGATCTGTGAGCAGTGCCAAAAGGTAGGCAAGGCAGGAGACAAGGTGAGAGCTCCTTTGATGCCTTTGCCTGTGATTGAGGAGCCATTTCAGAGGGTAGCTATGGATATTGTGGATCCTTTGATTACCCCAAGTTCCACAGGGAAAATGTATATCCTAGTGATTGCAGATTATGCTACACGATACCCTGAGGTAGTGGCTTTGTCCTCCATTGAGGCAGAGAAGGTGGTAAATGCTTTGCTAGAGATTTTCAGCAGGGTAGGTTTCCCAAAGGAAATACTGTCTAACAGAGGTGCCAATTTTATGTCAGACCTGCTGGCTTATCTGTGGAAGTACTGTGGGGTGAAGCACATGAAGACCACTCCCTACCATCCCCAGACTAATGATCTTGTTGAGAGGTTAAATTCTACAATCAAGTCCATGCTACGGGCATTTGCAGATCAGTTTAAGAGGGAGTGGGACAAATATTTGCCCCATCTGTTGTTTGCTTACAGAGAGGTTCCCCAGGAATCCACAGGTTTTTCACCTTTTGAGTTGCTGTATGGGCATAGGGTGAGGGGACCTCTAGATTTAATTCGAGATGAGTGGGAAGGTGAGTGCGGGTCTCACAGGGAGTCTGTTGTGGCATATGTCCTGAACCTCGGGACAAGGCTCAGGGAACTCATGGGCCTGGCCCAGGAGAATCTGGCAGAAGCCCAACAACAGAAAAAGGTGGGGTATGACAGGAATGCTCAAGCTGGAGAGTATGCTGTAGGGCAGCAGGTGATGGTTCTCATTCCTGTCAGACACAACAAGCTGCAGACAGCTTGGGAGGGACCATATACAAGGTGGTAAGTGATGTTAACTACATGGTGAAAGTGCTAGGCAGATGGCAGGGGCACAAATTGTACCATGTTACCATGATGAAACCTTACAATGATAGGGAGGCCCTTGTGCTGAGCATTTGCAGTGGATTGCAGGAGGAGTCAGAGAGATCTTGTGACTGATCTCCTCAGTAAGGCTCGGGCTGACACCTCGGTGGAAGGGGTAGCTTTGTCCCAGCAGCTATCTCCTACCCAGGTTTGAGAAATCCGAGCAGTGTTGCAGGAATTTGGGGATGTGTTCACTGGGAAACCAGGATCTGATGTCTCGGAGCAGACTGTGATCTCTGTTTTGAGGTGTAAGGGATGGCAGGCTCCTCCAAGATTATAATCAGATGTGACGGCCCTGTCAGATGTGAAGGCTTAACTGGCTATGCAGACTTTGGATCCAACAGCTGCAGTTTCTTGATGGGAATGGTTGGAGAGAAGAGGTCTTCCTCTTCAGATCAGAACAGGAAGCCTTCAAGGGGGAAACAAAGGGTCTCCCCCCTTGGACCAGACCCTTTAGAAGTAGTTTGTTGCGGCACTCCACTAAGGCCCTGGAGTTAAATGCGGCATAAAGGGTGCATTCAACCTCCAGGTGCGGGGCGCCCAAGCAATACACACACTTCAGAATAAGGCATTTTCCAACCACACAAGGAGCACTTTTTACACCCAGCAAGCCTATCAGACATTCTGACAATCTACTGCAAACTACTAACACAGAAAACAGCTCTAAAAGCCCTAACGGCTGAGAGAAGAAAAAGAGTGCCAAACGCCCCCCCACAGACAGACACACACACACACACACACACACACACACACACACACACACACACACACACACAACTAGTCTAAGCTACGGGAGAGGAGGGATCAACAATACAAAAAACAGTAACAAGACTACACGAAGGTAGAAAATTACACCAACAAGACAAAACCTAAGCTAAGATGAGAAAAACAGTGTCGGATCCCAGACCCTGTGGTGATGAATGAAGACATGGATAACATCAGATCAACAAATTTTATGAGGAACCGACTACAAATATGACATACAAATATGGACATTGTGTGAAAATCTGGACAGTTGGGAGGTATGCCAGTAAATGGAGTTCAGCATTGAATGCATTAAACTGCTATGCTGCCCAAAAAAGGTAGTTGGATTTAATTTGGTTTCTCAACAAATGGCAAGACTTGAGCTAGAATACCTGAAGGAAAACTGGCCATTTTGGAGGAAATCCTACAACTGTGGAATCAGCTGAAATTCTTCTAACAGATGTATGTTAAGGTACATAACTTATATGAACTTTTCAAGGACAAAGGTAAGTTTTTCTCTTAAAAAAAGGCAAAGGATTAGTATTTCACTGGGCTATTTCAGGTGTGGCCAGCACCCAGGACTGTACAACAGTCTACAACAGATGATGAGTTAGGGACAAGATAAAATGATGGCACTAATTATATGCGCTACTAAGCTGGTTGTACATATGCTTCCTTAATTGCTTCCCCATGTAGAAGGTTACATTAGAAATCTAAGGGGAAAAAAAAACATTTCAGAGCATATTTACTCAGTACATTCCACATAAATGACACTAGTGAAGTCCAGTCTGAGAAATATGACATGCAGGAAACTTAACTTGATTTACTGACCGAACATTCTGAAACCTTTTTATTATCTGAGCATTCAGATTGTTTGAGTACATCTGTTCTTAAGCAACATATATTTTAATGAGATTAATTTTATCAGCTTAATGTTTTGAAACATTTTGCTATCTGAGAACTTTTATAGATGTATATTTGCTTGGTTATACTTGCACTTCTGATTCTTATGTAATAGATTTATTTTGCTCCAATGCACTTTATTTTGGTCACAGAACTTTAGTGTCACACTGTAATTATGTATGTTTAGTTATTTTGGCATGTCATCTTTTTATTACTTTCAAGTACCACACTATATTAATAATTTACCTACTGTCTCTGTTCTTTCTTCGGAGAGGCCATATTTTATTACTTTCTTTCCTCAAAGCCCCAAGGCAAAGGCAGCAAGTAGCCTTATGGATGTGCCTGGGATAATCCACAAAGCATCTAAGTAGTCTGTAAACATGCACACAGCTAAGCAGGATCTCTCCTCTGTTAGCACAATTATAAAAGAATGCGGGTAGCTGAACAGGTTGATTTGGATTAGACGCATTAATGACTCGTTAGCATGGAGTGTAACGCTTGTATTTTATGATATATGAGGTATGGTAATCTGACTGCCAGGGCCAATAATGCTCTTCTGCTGATGCCCACCAGTAACTACTACACAATGTTCCAAAACACCCAACCACTTCGCCCAAAAAACAATGTAAAAGAACAAAACTCGAAACCACGGACAGGAAAAAGCCGGACACCTAGAATGTATTTAGCGCTTTTGTTTGATTTAATAATACTTAAACTGTTTGACTATTATTAAATCAAACGAAAGCGCTAAATACATTCTTGGTGTCCGTCTTTTTCCTGTCTGTGGTTTTGAGTTTTGTTCTACTACACAATGTTCACTATATATCATTGCAAAAACACTATACCGGTTTTGGTGCCACAGTGGTGAAAGGTATGTTCACATAATGGGATCACTGAGTCAGGCTTTACTTTTATTGTTTTCAATGCTGATTTTGCAGGTGAAGGTTTTAAATACACATCAGACTCCAGGAATTCTCATTAGGCTTTAATGTTTCCCTGAACTATTTGCTTGAAGGCACAAGTAGTTCAAGATGCAGGTGTTTATCAAGACTGGAAAATCCACGGTGTCTAGGGTATCAGCCATCCAATAATCTATTTAGAGCGCCTTTGTCTTTCTTTTGTTAGTTTTGTTAAAAAAAAAAACAATGTAAATATTACCTTTGTTTTGTTAGTTTTGTTAAAAAAAAAACAATGCAAATGTTACATTTAGACAATATCCCTGCTCCAAACAGTATGGACATAAGATGTACCTGTTGGCAGCAGATGTCTGCTTCTGACAAGCACAGAGTCAAACATCTGAAAACTGGGCCTAAGCCCACAAGCCAGTCAACACAAATAGCATAAAAGTAAAACAACCACCAATGCATACAGTTTCATACGATAATAAAGCATGTTACTTAATGACTTATTTTACAAAATCTCACACCCAAAAATATACCAACTGAAGAATGCCTGCTTAATGGAGCCATTGTGTTCTGTTGTCAAACTTCTGTGATGGGATAGAGGCATTGTGGTAAAGTGGAAAGGATAAAAAGCCTGGGAATGTTTTACTAGCCAATCTACTTCATACCACAGTCCAGAGTCATGTAAGCAAAGTCTGACAGACCTCTTCTTTAGCAGGCTGAAGCATTTTCATCCTGATTATAAATATTGCTTTAACTAAAAAATCTGTGTTCTGAGACAGCAGATTTTAGTTTGTCGAAATAACAAAAGTACCACACAACTGTATACTCATGCATTACTTTGGCAGATGGTCACTGTTATACTGTTTCACATTGCTAAATAGTGTAATTAAGGACTCCTTTTAATTCTGAAATAAGTCCAAGCCCCCGAATTATGAAAAAATACAGTAAAGCAGTGATTGTCAAACATTATTTTTCCTCTTTAAAGTTTTTTCCTTTATCTTGTGAAATGCATCTCCAAAAGAAAAATTCAAAGGTGCAGAAGCAGAGAATAGGGAGTCCTCAGTGTCAGATTCATATCAGGAGGGAGATGTCATTTGGCCCACCTATGCAACATGGTGTCCCACAAGTAATTAATGTGAAGGATGGCTCATTGGCTCATCATCACTCAGAATGGTGAGTTGCAAACTTTGGGATGCATGCATGCATACAGGTGGAGGTTTGGTTGTGTTTCAGTACTTCCTGAACTACACACCTATCCCTTACATAAAAGGTCAGAGAGTATATGCAGGGAGTGAATGAAGTGCACTCACAGTATACACAGCTGGATATGCTCCCCATAGCAGTCAGAATATCAGAGTGCAGTCAACATTGTTTTGCCAAGGCCATTACAAATTGCACATATGGTACCATGCCCAAGTAGCTTCGAAAATGGGACTTACAGCAGGCCCTATTCGCGCGCGCGCATACACACACACACACACACACACACACACACACACACACACACACACAGTAAAAATAAATGTAATGGATTGTTTTTCCTTCCAACCTACTCATCCCCACTGTTCTGTGCACATCCCACATGACATATTCACACCTACTTGTAGACCTTTTAACTGACTGTGGCTGGGAAGCACTGAACCAATTTAGAGTCTTGTGGCACTCAAAGGGATTATCCCTACAACTGTATAAACCTGTAAACATTTGTGTATATGGACTCCACAAGCTAATAAGGCTCTGCGTTTAGACTGCTACACGTTTTCCTGACCCCTATGTAAACACCCCTTTCTGTCTCTGTGTATTACTTATTTTGTTAAGCAGTGTGGTAAACAGTATGCTATGCATGTCCAGCAACAGTCCATGTCAGTTGTCTTCAGGTGGTGTTTGAAGTGCACTGCTCTGAGCCCTTATGCTAGTCCTTTTACTTCATCATTTGCCATGTGCATAATTGCCATGCTCTGATCACTGTGCATCATTCCACTCTGTAAAGATTTTGCTAAGCATCCAAGTCTGTGAATTGTATGGTACTACATGTGGTAGGTATTTATGAAGCTATCTGGAAGACTGATGGAAAATTAAAAAGTAGCAGTAGTTCAAGAAAGAGAAGCTACAGCGGTTAAAAAAGGAAATGTTTCAACAGAAGTCTAGCAAGTTCAGGAACAGAAGTCTTCTCAAAGTTTGTGTATGGCGGAAGAAATGTAAGTCATGCATCAACTTCATAATGACTGGTGTGAGCTCATGAATTGCAAAACTGTGAAAGGTTGAAAGGAAAGTTCTCTAGTAGGCATTGCTTCAATTTCTTTTTCAGTTTCATGTCTAGCAGTTAGTGCAGAGGATTATGGCTATGAGCTGTTAAATGAGCTGAACTGCTCCCTCCAATCACTTAAGCTATAAACTCAGAATTTTCATAGAGAGAACATTCCAGACATGGAAGTAAAAAAAAAAAGTGGTTTTGGATATTGGAACAAAGGACAGATATTGACTGTGTATGATACCGTGGAGATTTTCTTTCCAGGCCTCTGCTGAAAAAGGTCACCCATGCCCATTCGGACTTTGCCAGTAAACAAATGTCAACAAATAAATAAGACGACAACCACGTGTATTAAAAGCAGCAGTAACACTGGTATTAAAATTCCTACCATATGCATTAAAAACAGCAGTAACACTAGTATTAAAGTTGCTTAGTACAAACTTACAGATAGGAATTATCTCTACGAACAAATGACATGCAAGTATGGTTTCACTTGTGTCTGTATTAAGCACAGAACCAGGAAACAGCACCCAGGGAAGGCTACAGAAAAACTACTAGGGACAAGATTTACTGAATTTGCAAATGCAAATAACATGAATGATCAAACCAGTGCATTTTCACTGTATACAGAGCTAACTGTGCCTTACAAATGGCTAATAATTAAAATTATGGTGGTGGGACTGCATCTAGTGAGGTGCACAGAAAAAGGGAACTACACTCCAATGAAACACCTAAAAAAGATCATTCATACAGACTGAAGCCACATTAGTAAATAGCAACAACAGTTTGTCAGC
>NC_056728.1:717690277-717841077 GCF_019279795.1 Protopterus annectens
TATCACCAGGGGTGTTAAAGGAGATGCAGTATTACAGTTATAGGTACAACACTGACGTTATTACAGCATACTGAAAACTCACAAACCATTTAAGTGAAGCATTACTGTAAAACCACTTTACTCAGTTGTAACAGTAAGTAAACGTTAAAGGAAAAAAACACTCATTAAACAGACACTTGTTTATTTAAAGTAAAAAAAAAATCATAAACCAACCATGAGTATTCTGAAAGAAAAGTAAAAAAATCACCAAAACTGACCAAGAACTGTTGGGAGAGTTTTGTTCTAGAAGACTCTTCTAGAACAAAACTCTCCCAACAGTTCTTGGTCAGTTTTGGTTAAATGTGCTATCACTTCAACTTTAGCAAGAATGTCTTAAAGAAGCTCCCTTAATGAAAGCATTCAAAGGTTTCATTCCTTCTGTCCCCAATATAAAATTTCAAGTAAAAAGACTTCAGAGAGCCCATTTGCATTCCCATGACTTTTAAGAAGCTATTTAATAATATCACAGGGTGACACTATAAGCCCATGTCTGGATTCTTGTTTTAGTAACTGAAGGTAAACTCACACTTACCAAGCTACTCATAATGTTTTTGATCAACAAGTCTTGAATTTCCTATCCAAATTCATTGATATAATGTCTTTACTCCAAAAATCAAAAAGTGCTTCCTTCTCAGTTTGAAAAGCATCTGTTTACATTTTTTAGATAGTTTTACTCGTGTCATTTAATTTCTGTCCAAGGCACATTTTTCTTTTAGCAAACTCAACACACACACACACACACACACACACACACACACACACACACACAGTGTAAATCTCTAAATTTAAGTTTGGCACAAATCTTCCATAATAATTTTCACTCAAGTGTAGCTTAACAAACAACATTCACTTTGTCTTTCAAAGGATACATCTATTTCCTGTCTAGTATACATCCAAGCATTCAATCTAACCTTCGAAACTCACATTTTACTCAGCTAAGTGGCACAGAGGGAACACACTCTCATTATGATCCAGAGGTCCCAAGCTCTGGATCAGTTGGTATGGGCAGGGTCATTGCCTTCTCAACTTTCTCAGGATGGAATGGGTAAGCAGATGATTGCTGTGGGGGTGGGGTATTTTGAGGGTTATGCCACTCACTCTTCTAGACTATTATCGATGGGCTAACTTGGTCTGTTAAACTGCTGCTGCATTTTATACACAATACTGAGATCCTTATTTTCTGTCTTTCAAGTCTAAAGTTACCATAAGTCTTTGACCTGGGATCAGAGAACACTGTCTGAATGGTCGAAAAGAAATGGCCTTAGAGATCCTTGAAAAAATGGTTTGCTTATAAAACAGCCAAACCTAGAAATCTGGGATGAAAGGAAATAAAGAGCTGCTCAGCCTTAAGAATGGCCTTAGTCTTATCTAAATAATATCCGAGCTGTCTATGCAAATCCAAGGTGTGAAGAAAGAACCTTCTCACTAGCAGACTGCAGACAAGGAAAAAAAGGGGGGCAAATTAAGAGACTGATTAGCAGACAATTCATTAACCATCTTAGGAATAAGAGGAGGATTAATATGAAGAGACACCCTGTCCCTCTAAAAAAAAAAAAAAAAAGAGGAACAGCCATAAGAGCCTGGAGTTCAGATACTCTCTCAGCTGAAGTAAGGGCCAAAAGAACAGCCTCATGTACAATGTTGTTAGGAAGTGGAAGCTGAAGGCTCAAAAGGAGCTGAAGTCAATTTTTTGAGAACAAAATTAAGGTCCCAGGATGGTGGAATAGGCTTCCTGAGAGCTCTGATATGAAGGACACTCTTAAGAAATTCTTTACCTCAAACCTAGAAGCCAGAGGAGGAGTTACTGGCAGGAAAGCAGAAATAGCTGAAAAGTGAGCTTTAACAGAAGAAAATGCTAACCCAGCATGAAGCAATTCACACCAACAAGACAGAACCAGAGGGATCTCCACATAAAGTGTATTCTGGTTACAAGCAAGGCACCAAACAGAAAATCCATTCAATATGGATATATAATATTTCCTGGTAGCTGGTTTCCTGGCTTCCTGCAGAACTCTAAGCATGTCCTCAGGAAAAAAAGGTGCTAAAAGGGATCAAAATCCTCTCATCCACAATGTTAGTTGAAGAGTGGACAAGTGAGGATAGATGAAAGGCCCTTTGACATTTGTGAACAGGTCATCCTGTGAGGTGATTTGTGGTGACTGTCCTTGGCTAGGTACAGAAGAAGAGGGAAAAACAATGCTATCTGGGCCAAAAGTGAGACATCAATAAGATTTTGGGGGAGCTGTGCTCTATCTTGAGCAAGGCCCATGGAATCAAGAGGAAGGGGAGGAAAGGTGTAAGAGAAAAATTCCCTCCCAAAAAATGATAGGGGATTCACCTTCCAGGCCAGCTGCAAAATAGAGGAAGCTGTTTGTTCAAAGGGGCAGCAAAAAGATCTACTTGAGAAGTACCCCACTGATGGACAATGTCCAGAAACACATCTTTGTGAAGTATCCATTTATGAGCCTGTGTTGTGGACCTGCTCAAAGTGTCTGTCACTATATTTTGCTCTGAAGGAATGTATACAGTCTTAAGAGTCACTTGATACTGGACAGCTAGATCCCAAACTTGAAGAGCCAGCGTACAAAGAAGATAGGACCATGCCCCACCTGGATTGCTGCTGTACCACATCATTGTAGTATTGTCTGTAAAGATTTTGAGAGGCCGTGGAAGAAAGAGGGAATGAAAGTTATGACGGGGGAAAAGGAGAACTATTGTCTCCTTGACATTGATGTATTCTGACCTATGATGAGGGGGCCAAAGACCCTAGACCTTGAGGGGACTGAATGAAACTCCCCACCCCATGTCTGAGACATCCAAAGAGTTCCTGAGAAGGGACTGGGGGCTGAAAAGGAAGACCCAGGTTGAGTGACAGCTAATAAATCCACCACTGAAGCTTCAGCTTGAGGCATGAAAGAAGAGAAACTAGGAAATTGAGAGGATGACAGTGTTGAAGCCACACTGACTTTACGAACAACTAAAGTGAAGCCTGGGTACAGGTAGCTTAGGACTGGTGGAAGCTATGAACCTTAGTGCCCTTAGAAACTCTCTCTGTAAGTTAAACCCGAGGAAGAAGGGACTGAAAAAAGGTTAGAAGAGAAAGAGCCTTGGAAGGAGACAGGGACACCAGTAAGGGGATGGTCTTGAACCAGCAACTGAGAAACACATGACCATGAGAAGGAACCAGTATGATTTCTGGAAGTTTACGGTAAACCCCAGGCTTTGCAAGAGACAAACAGTATAGTGGAGGTGCTGAGGCAAAGTCTCGGGAGAGGAAGTCTGAATGAGTAGATCATCCAGATAAGGAAAGAGCTGAATCCCTCTCATCCTGCATGCAAAAAGCCATCACAGGAGCAAGGCATTTGGTGTAAACCCTTGGGGCAGTAGAAATGCCAAAGCCAAAGTAGATAAGTGAAAATGCAAGGAAAAACAGACAAATGTAAAAATTCCTGAAAATGGGATGAATTGGGATGCGAAGATAAGCATCTGTGAGATCCAGAGAGACCAGGAAAACCTAGGGAAGAAGAGGAACAAGGGTCGGAAAGGGACATCTGAAAGGAGAGTATCATCAGAAAGGTGCTGAGCTGAGAAAAGTCCAGAATGATCTCCAGATGCCTTCCTTCTTGGGAACTAAAAATATTCTCGAATAAACCCCCTACCCCCTCCTTGGAAGGGGGCACAGCTTGAATGGTACCTTGAGCCAAAAAGACCCGAAGTAATTCTGGGGAGAAAGGAAGCTGTTCCTGAGGAGGTTGAGGTATGCCCAGAAAAGGGGTGAAGGGATTTCCACACCATGAAGTATCCCTGACGGATGATGGACAGAACCCAACAGTCCTTAACCAATTAGGAAGGGACAGGAAAAGACAAAGAGCTAAGGGAACCTGGCTCAGGAAAGGGGGAATCAAATAGACAGAAACTGGTTTATTTTTGAAAAGCAGGTTTGTGAGAAGTGGGAGTTTGAGTAGACTTAGTGGGAGTAATCCACCTAGAACCCTTCTTACCCTTGGGAGAAGGGTAAGGCTATCCGCAAGCAAAAGCAGATTTAGAAGGATAATTCCTCTGGAATTTAGGAATAGAAGAGACAAAAATATGCTTCAATTCCTGCAAGGTCTTACTTTTATCCTGAAGAGACTTAAAAAGCTTAGAAGCCACAAAACCAAACTGGTTCTTATTGTCAAGAAGAGCATCCAAAATTTAGCCTCAATATGACTGGGTAAAGGCTGCAGACAAAGCCAAAAGCAGGGTCTCTAAACAAAACCACAAGCAACAGCCTTACAACAGGCATCAGCTGGATCATAGCTACATGTAATAGAGTGATGGGCACCTTGAGAGCTAGATCTCAGTGGATCAGAAAGGTCTGAGACAGCTTGAGAAAGAAGGGCCAAAACATACCTGGTCATACGGGTCTGGTAGTTAATAGCCTGAAAGGCCAAGATGGCAGCAGTATTTACTTTCTTGCCCAGCCATTTCATAGCTCTACTATCCTTCTTTGAAGAAAGTGGTTTAGTAGAAGGCAAAAGCTTACAGGGTTTGCCAGAAAAGACAGACACTACAGGAGAGTCAGCAGAGGGATATTTGTACAGAAACAAACACCTCAGGCACCTTATAAAATCTGTCAGGCTACTTACGGGCTGGAGGCCGAGAATCTGGAGAAACTGTTGAAAAGGCATTAAAAAGGGCAGCCAAAACATGAGAAACAGCAGAGGGATTGGGGTACTCCATATGGAGGAGCTTATAATGCCTTTTTTGAATGTCAGAAACCTGAGAACAGTCCCATTTAAAAATTCCATCATACAAGAAATAGTGTCCTCAAAGGAAAGTTCTTCAAAGGGAGAGTCAGGGCTAATAGAGTCATCCTCCTCAGAGCCATAATCTAAGGGAAAAGGGATCTGAGAAGATTATGTGAAAGACACTTCCCAGAATCCAAGCCCTCAGAGGAATCCTGCTCACGTGGCCTCTTGAGTGGAGTAGATGTTCAAGGGAGGACAGGTACATAAACTCCCTGGAGGAGGCTTCAACACCATTAATACATTAAATAACCCCTAGGCAAAATCCTGCTAATCACAGTGGGAATCCATAGGATGAGGGGGAAATGTGCTTTTTTTGTTTTTTCTTTTGAGGAATGTCTGCCCTAAACACCCCAGGAGGTTCTGACCCTTGCCTACATTCAAATGCAGAGCTTCTGAGGATGTGTGGAAAGTTAGATCCATGCCAGCCTCCGATATGGTAGTGGTAGAGGAATGTAATGCAACAACTGGGCGATCTTCCGAACCTTCACCAGCCTCAAGAGAGATGTCTGGAGGGAGGCAGGACAGCAGCCAAATCAGACCTGACTCTCTCTACATTTTTCTTGGCAGGCAGCTGACATTCGTGACTGGAGGATTCCACCATAGCACCCTAAGCCAACGATTTAAGACACTGGTTTTCCAGGTAAATGGACAAGGAGGAGAGATGACTATTGTAGGGTCTCGGGGACAAACTCCTGGCAGACAGAACACTGCATATGGTCGTGCAAAGCACCCAAATAGAAGAGACACTGCTCGTGATAATCCTTATGGGGAATCTGCCTCCCACACTGACATTTTTCATTTCCAGATGACATGCAAACACACAAAAAATAGAAAGGAAGAAAATAAGAAGAAATCCCAATGGGGCACTTATCTGAAACACGGCTCAGTAACCAGCACAGAAGGAGTGTTCAGACCAATGATCAACGATGGTGCCCAGACTAGTGACCAACAAGTTCTGACATATGTATGTATGTATGTATGTATGTCCATATGTCACCTTTATGCTCTACTCCTTGATACATGTGACATACAACATCTATAAAAACCTAAAGCTTTGGTATACTGGCCAGACATTGGGCTACCCTTGACAGGGAATCCCTTTAGCAAAGAATATTGCAACAGTGATATTGAAGGCATCTATGAATCAGTTGCTGGTCTGACAGTCATTCCCTACTGCAATATTACCAGTTTACCATTTTTTTTAATGTAATGTGAGCAATTTATTCTTCACGGGCAGCAGGCACTGAATTTGTACATGAAACACTGAAATGTAAAGTTGTTTACCAACAGCAACCTTTTCGTTAGTTACAGATCTTTTTAATGTGGAATTATTCAGATGACGTTTACGTCTGCAGAGATTGTGTATATTGAGTGATATCAGTGGACTGCAATGACAGAAGTTTGAGTGGCCTTTTGTGGCTGAAATGCTCTGTAATGGGTAGTTTTGTCTTCACTGGTTCATATGTTTTGTTTCGTTGCTTACTGTAAAAATGTTCAAAACTACAAATTTAAAATACAAGTGGTGCTGTATTATACAAGAAATATAATTTAATACAATCGGGAAGGTGAATCAAGGAACACGTGCATGTATGGATGGTCTTAAAAATGTGTGCGAGGGGCCTATGGTTTGAAAATAGCCCAATGGCATTTTCTTTGAATGTGGGTTTCAATGGATGTGAGTTTCAAGGGCAAAGAAGCTTACTGTTCATGCAAAGTCTGTTTTCATTGCAAGACTGCATTGTTTTGTTTAGCAAATGTCTATTAGTGCTTCTGTTATAATATCTGAAAAAAAAAGCCTCAACTATCTCTAATCAATGTGCAAGTAAAGAAGAAAATAGAATGCACACTGACAGGTTTGAACCGTGTTTATGGTAACTGGGGAGAAATAGCCAAGTAATGGGACACTGGAATGGCTGGAGTGGGTGGTGTTGCCAAGGGGTGGACTTCATCCACTACCTCTGCCTAGGACCCCATTTGACCATGATCAAGCTCTGATGAATACTTATTTCTGTCCACATAGTACTTCTAACTAATAAAAATGTGTATTTTCAGTTACAGAAAAAGCTGTGTAACGTAAGCCATACACCAGATGGCGGCTGTAAACCAGGAAGCAAGTTCTATTCAGAAAATGTGGTATTCAAGGAAGGTTTAACCAGCATCTCCAAAAGCCAGCATTCTTAAAGAGATATACCGCAACTGTGAAATTCAATAAAAATAGAAAATACACTTATTTTAATACAAAATAGTGTGGAAGGATCCCTAAAAAGGCCAAGTGCTGATCCTGAAGAGTTTCACCAGATTCATATGCATGAGGTGGCATAAAGTACTGAAGATTTTTAGTCACTCTAGCTGTTCATATAGCTCCCTCCAAAATGGGTCCAGCCTATAAGCAGCCAGATTGACAGTGTGGGAGGGTGAAAGCTTTTGTATCATACCCATGGCAGGATACAACCCTGCTGCAATGAGAATGCTTAACATCATACCCCTTTACAATGATTACCACTGTTCCAGAGTCCCTTGTCTAGTTTAGGCAGTAGATTTTGACTTTGTGGCAAGGTATTTGGTGATCTGTTGGGGGAGGGGGGGGCAAATTTTGTGGACAATTGGTCTTCTACCAGCAAATTCTATATATACTCACAAAGTAACATGGGCATTTTAAAGACCACAGGATCAAATTTGTGTCACGTGAGTGTTGACCGAATAGGACCCTCCTGCCTATCCAACACTAGGGAAATGTACAGATTAGGCAGGCCAACTGGTCACTTAATCCAAAAAAAAAAAAACTGCAGATTTCTGAAAGTTCACTACAATAAAGACTGGTGCAAGATACAACTGTGTTAAAAAAATCCTGTCTGTATGTCTGTAGTCCCACTTTTGTAGTAAGTATGTACACAAAGGATTTTTTTTTCATAATATATAAAAGGCTCATGTTCTGGACTTCCAGTATAACAGAGTAGGTCTTAAGATAACAACAGGAATTATTTTATTTAATTTCTTTGTTAACCTGGTAAGTCCACTGGACCCAAGTGTCCCTTCGTAGGGTAAACCTGGGAGCATCTGCTTAACTGACTTATTCAGAGTCAGATGGTAGGTAAATGGAGATGGAAAGACTTGAACCTCATACCATGGGCTACAGAAAACACATCATTAGCAGCTATTCAACTCTACCTGCCAGGACTTTGTTTCATGGCCGTCACAAAGTTTTAAGAGACAAGTTAATGATGTGGATAGCGAGCAGATAGCCTGTATTTGATAAAATAGATTTAAAAGTGGCGAATGAACCTCCATGTCTTTTTATTTTCAGTCTGTAACCTGCAGAAAGTATAAATGAACTAACTACTAGGCATACTGCTTTAGTTATGAAGTAATGCAAGGCTACCCATGAACACTTGTCTGTGGAAAAGAGGAATTTATGATATACACATTCGGAGTAAACAAAACTATTTATTACTTATTTTCCACTGCTTTTGTTTCAAAGCTCTGACAGCGATCCAGATTCACACTGTTAACACGAGATCAACAGATTGAGATGGCTAAACTGTACTTCTGCATTTCCAAGAATTACAGATATTCATCTTTTTAAAAACCCTCAAGCCATTATGTTGACAGGCACTGATGTTCACTGCTTAAACAAATGCTCTCTAACGGCCTCAAAACCAGCACAAAGCAAGTCAGTTCCCAGCATTAACATGGTCTCTTGTCAGTACACTTGTAACATGTGACCTTTTGATGACATGACACAGGCTGTATTCAGAGGACTGATGCAATAAAATCACAGGTTCAGAATAGGTGTAATGGCCAATTACAAAACAGGCAAAACCAAACCAAATTATATACCATACCACTGATGCTAATGTTGTCCAGAGATAACAGCTGCACAGTCTTACTGTGCAGCACATACTAATGCAGTGGTCGGCAACAGCAGTTTTTTACATTAAGAAAAAGCAGTCTTTTTTAATTAAATAAAAACTAATGAAGTCTTGCCATTATTGGAAAAAACAGTTTTGAATTTGTCAACTGCAGTCACAGTTTTACAGAGCAACCTACATGCAGAAGTGTGTATTTTCAGCACTAGTGAAATTTGTGTGTAATATTTTCTGCCCCAAGGACACCATTTTCTTAACCCATATGTAAGTACTTTAGACATTTTCAAGTAAAACATGCATATTATGAAAGAAAGGAATTAGCTGTGTTTGAAGAAAAGCCTCAGAGTAAAATGTAATAGATTTAGAGAATCAGAGGAGCTTTATTTTTAATCAATGTACATTAAACATGCTATAAATGAGATATGGAAATATGTTTACTTAAAGTAATCTAATCAGTTTAAGTACCCTGTCCAAAAGATGGCATGAGATATTATAAAGTATAGATAAAAACCTATCTCTGCATTTCCAAATCGCAATCTACACTTAACACACACAAGCTCCATTGTGCTACTTTCCCAAAGAGAACAAGGAAAACATGGCAAAGAACGGCCATCACTGCAAGAATGCTACTCTGCATTGTATAATGGTGCAGTCTACTAATGGGCAGGGGAAGACATGTACAGTGTCATTCAGCCACTGTGACTTCCTTGAAAAGATAAACAAATACAAAAGGAAGTTATCCATAAATGCTGTAGACTGTTGATCCCCTCTTCCTGTACTTCCACTAGTTTTTAAACCAATGTTTCTTAAGCCATTAGATCCAAATTTGAAACTAATGGCATTCATGCTGTATGTTTGCCATAGCTTGTCAGTAACAATATTTCCATTTAAGATGGGTTTAACAACTTCTATGTATACATAACTTATATATATATATATATATATATATACACACACACACATATATACACACACAGTGCTCACTGGGCTTAACTATTATCATAGTAAGCTTTATCATCATTTAGTGTCTATTCTGAAGCCTTAACATGCTTAGAGTCACAAGGGTCGACAGCTCAAGATCAGTTCTCAAGCCTCTGAATACTCACGTTTCAGCAGAGTTCAGTCACAATATGAGGCTCTCCACCCCCCCCCCCCCCCCCACACACACACACACACTACCACACAGACACCACTAACTAAAAGGTCATGTCCTGCTACATTGATGCTGAACAGAAAGCCATTGAGACTTCATTCCAGGCTGCAATTCACTGATGTGGATTCCAGGCCTCACTACCTTACTTTAAGTTAATGAATCAACAAATACTTTCTACTCAGACAAGTCTGGCATAGTTTAAAAAAAAAACACTTCTACCACTTACACATGCTATTAACAATCCTGCACTGTCTAACACATTCAATATAAAAACAGATGACAAGTCTTAAAAATGTCAGCTCTCATGTACATGTACTTTTTGCCAGATGAACAGAGGTACAAATGTACAAGCTTTGCAGCACCAGGAGAAGCAGAACGTGGATATTTGAACTAGAGGCTTATCTACCCAGTAAGACTAAGAAAATCATTTTTTTTAAAGATCAGATATGTCTTCTAAATTCTGTTCCTTGATGAACCAGAAACAAACAAATGGCTAGTTCTGCTGTGATGTTTACAGAAGCATACATCTGCGTTCTAAATCAGTAATGCTGGAAAAGAATGAAAACTTTCCACTAGCCTGGCAGATTGTATCATTTCTAAAAACGACTAGTGATTGATAACATTTTCAAGTACAATATTTCAGTGATTTCACAAAGTATGTTTAGTCTCTACTGGCCACATAGCGCACAAGCAATTAGTAGCGCACTGTATGTGTGTATCTGCGTGGCAACTGGCTTCACAGTACATTTGCTACATGTTTTTCTCTGCCAACCACCCAGCTCTCCCAAGTCTACAGTTTAAGAAATATGCGGATGCCATTAGGTACTAAACTAATTGATGTACGTAAAAAAAAGTTAAACAGGGAGAAGACCATCAGCTGGAGAGTTACATGTGAAAACTCACTGTCCCCATGCACTTAGGGAAACGGAATCATGTAACAGAATGCATCGGTAGCCTGTTTGTCTCTTCTTCATATGCATCTAGAGTTTGTCCTCTAACTCGTGGCAGCTGTTATCCACTTAGCCTTGCTCAATCCACAGGAATAAAGCGCGCACTATACAAAACGCAGCTTTTCTCTAATGTTGGCTGGTGCTCCAACAACCCTGAGGCAAATCCCAGATTCGGGCAGTCAATGTCGCAGATGGAATTCAGATGCTGTGCTGCTAGGAAGTCCCAGCTCTGCACTTGAATATGTATGAAAATACCACCCAACCAGTTCAAAGGTGCATTTTAGCAGCTGTAAATTGCTTTTATTCTGAGATGAGGCCCATCTTTCTACAGAAAAGGCAACAAGCTCTCCAGAAATGCTTTAACTCTCCTGTTCAGTCAATATGCAGCCTTCACATTTGTTAATCTTCTTGCATGGCTCCCAGCCAGGGTTGCCAGATTTCCAGCCCCCCAGGTAGGGACAAAAAAAAAAAAGAAGGTCTCTCACGGAAAGTGAAGACCAAAAAAAAAATAAATAAAAGGGCTTCACGGCAAGTGAAGACCAAAAAAAAATAAAAAAAAGGTCTTTAATGCGGAACACAGTTCCACATTAAAGAACTGACCTCGCACTGCAGTTCCGCATTCAACACAAGTAGCTCCGTGTTCAGCGATTTTTGATTGGCCCGTATACCGGCATATGGGCCAATCAAAAATCGCTAAACGCGGAGTTTCTCGTGTTTAATGCGGAACACAAGAAGCTCCGTGTTTAGCAATTTTGGTTGGCCCTTATGCCAGGTATACGGGACAATCAAAAAAAAAAAAAAAAACAAAGCGGAGGCTGGCTGGGATTTAAACCAGCAGGGCGGGACTCGGGATCAGGCTGCTGATCTCGGGACAGTCCCGCCCAAATAGGGACATCTGGCAACCCTGCTCCCAGCTCACTGCTCACAAAACACTTGCCATATCATACGACTGATTCACGGCGTAGCTCTCAAGTTTTATAAATCATGAAGTACATCAGCTTGGCATTCAGAAAACCTACACTAATTCCATTGTGAACTAGAAAACTGAAACAATTTATGACATCCTTTAGTGTGCAAACATGGAGAATATTACTGGACAAGACTATCATGTTTAGTACTTCCACTCTCACATACCTGGCCCACATGACAAATTTTTGTGAAGGAAGGTTGAGAGGAATGGTTGATGATGCAGTGACATTCGATTACTAGGAATGTCCGACTGGCTAAGTACTCATTTTTGGCAGAGGACCTGGGAGAAAAGCTCCCAAGTATTACAATAACATTTTAAAAACAATAATTTTACAGTCTTCAAAAATAACACAAAACATCTACAGTTCAAATAATAGTAGACTATACATAATTTGAAAACATTGGTTAAGAATACATACAGTAAACTCTCAGTTAAACAGCACCCATGGGGATTAGTAGTTGCTGGATAACTGCAGTTTCTGGTTGCTTGAGAATTACTATTAAAAATAGGCCTGACTAATACTGTACCCTATACTATTTGTTTGATTTGACTTGTTCTTGGGTTGGAGAGAGACCAAATTTATTCCTATGTTTCTTTTTAAAGCTCTATAAACATAAGGTATGTTTCTGCAGGCAGGGGAGGGGGGGGGGGTGGACAGAAAGTGCAACACATGAAAATTGTACTGTATTTCTTCGATTTTTTTTTTTCTGGTTGCTTGAGAGTTATGATTGCTTAAGTTCCGGTTAACTGAGAGTTTACTGTACAACTTACACAACAATGATTTAATCCGTCATCCATCCATCACCCCCTTTTTCCCATTTTTGCATATGGGGTTGGGGTGTCACTTTAGCAGTGAAAATCATCTAGTAAGTATGACTATGCAATCTGCAGCCCCTTCCCCCCTGTGTGATAATGAACCAGAGACAGGACAGAGGAAGGGGTAACACTAGCAAAGGCTCCATCTCTAAATAGCTGCATGCCTCACTGCAGAAACACACAGTAACTTAATTGGATGGTCCCGTGGGAATGCTACCATACTATTAATGCTGTCTTTGCATTTCTGGTAACCTACTTTGCTGATCCTCCCTATCATATTAGTCTGCAGTTATACTAGATTACTTCCATTTTCACAGAAGCTCTAACTGGATGCTAAAACGAACTGAATGAGTTTTCTCACATCATATTGCTTTCATTTGGCCCCATCTAACTGCACTGGTGCTGCAGTTCTATTAATACCATTTTTTGGAAAATGCTTAATTGTACATATTACAACACAAGGATCACAGACACAGAGGTAATAACAGCAGGTAGCAGCACCATATTAAAAAAAAAAACAGTGAAAACCTATCCTGACAACTTCACAAGGTGATCAGTCAAAAAGTAAAAGCTGAAGTAGTTATGATTAACAGTAAAAAAATTAAGTGATAATGTCTCAAGATTCGTACACACATCCCTGGACATACACAGATACTTTCTATAGCTTCAAAATGCAAAAATGAAATGAAATTAAACAAAATGGTTACATTTTCAGTTAACTTGCAATTCTGCCTGGCAGAATAAAATTACGATTCAAAAACAGCAGAAGTATTACTTGACTGATCATACTTGAACGAGGCAAATCTTCCTCTCACCAGTACGGAAGTATCCATATTCCACTGATAATTACATGATTTGACAACATATCTCTGTTTATTTTCCTGTGTGGGGATGAGCAGGCAAGGAAAAGATGGACAGTGCTAGTCAGTTACTGGAACTGATAAGCACAAAGGAAAAGACCGTGTCTAACATTTCCTTTACAAAATTTTTGAACAGAAACCAGAATGCTTGCAGAAAGCACAAATGAGCCAGAATACCTTTTTACACTGTGCAGACTTTGAGTAATATGAAATGCATGACACATTTTTAGCTCTCAGAAACCCTCTATATTACAATAAGAAAGCAATTCATCATAGTCTAATGGAAATCTGAACGCATAATTCTAACATATTTGAAGCTCCTTGGCTTATAAACACAATTTTGAATATTAATGTACTTAATTCTACTGTATGAAGAATTTTAAGTCTTAGGCTTGACTGAGTGCTACAGATTTTGCCCACTTAACACAGCATCGTGCATTTTGCTGAAGAAAAAACAGAAGGTATAAAAGTTGTTCATCTGTAAAATGCCTTCTGACCGAACATGAAAACATAAAGAGGAGACAACTTGAAATAAACAAATAAGCTGTGTAAAATGAGAGAAACTGCACAATGAAAAAGCATCAAAGCAAATGATGATTCCTTCCTCGAATAGATCAGAACCTTACAGGAATTCTGTACTATAATTATTCAGGCCAACATACCAATAAGCAGGACACTGTTGTATGTTACTAAACTACTTATGAGGTAGACAAGTTGGCACCACAAAAGTTCAATTAAATAATAATATAGGATATCAAGTCACTTCATACTGAAGTCCTAACCCTATCCGATGTCAAGTTCTAGCATCTCCCTCTATAGGTTCAAAACAACAGATAACTGCCATTTATGACCAGAAAAGTTAATAATTCATCTGTAATATGTGTGTTAAAATTATTTATTTATTAATTGATTGATTGATTGCATTTGTTAACCGAGAAAGTCCACTGGGCCTGAAAGAGCCCATTTTCACTGGTGGCCTGTGGAGAAAAGCTCTACAAAATTACATGCAAAGAAAAGTATTATTACAGATAATTATTATTACAGATGACAAAAAAATAGAGCAGTACTATTACATTGAACGAAAGTGATAATAAAACGACAGTGTAAGGGTTACAATCCTGGACATATAGAAGTAGTAACTGGCTTGTATTCAGATGACACGGATGAAATATGTCCACAAGATACATAGTGTGTATTAAAATAACACATAAATATGTTATATCTGAAGGTTCATAGCTGTGAGGAGTTAAGTATAGTGTAAGAATAACAGGAGCTAGAAGGAGGGTAAGGACAGCTAAGGGTGACAGGGAAGCAAAAAGTAGACAACGTGAAGGGATGGAAGTGATAGAGGTAAACACTGAGGAGGGAAATTCAGGAGTTGGGGCTGTTTGTTCAGGAGCAGGAGCATAATCACTGTGATGAGAGAAATAGTTTGAGGGAATTTTTTTTTAAAGGAGGCTCAGTTGCTGATAGTTCTAAGTGAAGAGAGGAGCATATTCCCTGCCTTAGAGACAGTTTGGGAATGCAGCATCTGACTGGCTAGGAGTTTAGGTTTCTCTATGGATAGCAACATTTTGTTTTTGGACCTAAGCTGTCAGTTAGGATAAAACATGGTTAGTATGGAGGAGAACAAAGGGCAGGTGTCTGGGTGGTAGATAAGCATATGGGCTGTAGTTAATTGTAAGAATGTAAGATGGTCATCTGGGGATTCTAGCCAGTTTAGTTGATGCAGAGAGGAACAGTGATGGGTAGAATATTTTGCATTGGTAGCAAATTTAGCAACTTTGCTGTAAGCAAGAGTCTAGTTTTATTCTTAAGGAGGACTATAGATTGGTGAGAATGGGTGCTCCATATAGCAGTGTTGGAAGGATGAGGCCAGAGCCTTTTTTGCGGAGAGACTGAGAAAATGGTTGTGCCTGTACAGGGCACCTCGTATTTGATGGGGTTTTTTTTTTGATGTTACTGTAGATGTGGAGGTCAAAAGTTAATTTGTCGTCAATGATGACACCTAGTAATTTGGTGTTGGGGACAACGTCAATGATGGTGTTATCTTGGGCATGGATGGAGAATAGAGATTTGTCAGCAGGGCTGAATTTTGTAGAGGTGAATATTAAAAGTTTTGTTTTATTTGGGGTGAGAGCGAGATGATTTTGGGACATCCAGGATTCGGTAGAAGTAAAAGCTTCTTGGGTGAGACCTTGTAGTGTGGAGGCAGATTTAGCAGAGCAGATGATAGTGGAGTCCTCTGCATACTGGATGACTGTACTGTTGATGAGAGAGGAATGAAAGTTATTGACAAATATGCTGAATAAGAGGGTCCCAGTATTGACCCTTGGGGGACACCTGTATTTGTAGTTATGAAAAGGGAGGAAGAATGTAGACATTTACTAGATTGCTGTCTGTTACTGAGATAGTTAGTAAACCACTGAATGGTAGGGGGAGATAGGCTAAGACAAGAGAGTTTGGTAAGCAGGAGGGAGTGGGATATAGTGTTGAATGCCTTTGATAGATCAATGAAGAGTGCTGAGACTAAGGAGCCAGCATCTCTAGCTCTGTTTACTCTGTCGAGGAAGGATATAAGGGCAGTGTTAGTACTATGGCCAGGCCTAACGTCATGTTGAGTGGGAAGAGGATTTGGTGTTGCATTAGGTGATTGAGGAGCTGAGTGTGAATACATTTCTCCAGTATTTTGGAGAGTGGGGAGAGAAAAGGCAATGGGACGGAAAATTGAGATGTCAGAGTTGTTGCCGCCTTTATGGAGTGGGAGGATAAATGCCTTTTTCCAGATATCAGGTATGCAGGATTCCTGAATAAACCTGTTGAGGAGGATGCTGATAGGATATGCAATAGAGGAGGGTGAGAGTTGTAAGTGTTCTGCGGGTAAGTTATCAGAGCCATAGGTGCAGGGTTTGAGTTTGTGAAGAAGTTTTTTAATAGTGGCGGTGGGTATGGGTGTTAGCATGAAAGGAGGTAAAGGATTTGAATGGGATTGTACAGGTGGAGTTCCTGGAGGGTCAGCTATAATGGGGAGGGAGGGTGGTAGTAAGTTTTTTTATGGCATCGATGAAGTATGTGTTAAAGAGGGAGGCTATCTCAGGTGGTGTTTCTTCTGGGTTTGTAAAGAGGGAGGGTATCTTGGGTGTTTTTTTCTGGGTTCGGACATGGGTTGTTTTTAGTTTCATGGTGGAGTAGGGAGTTGATAGATCCCCAGAAAGTTTTGGGGTTTAGTCTATGTTGGTCTTGTAAAGCCTGGAGGTATTCTTTTTTCTTTTTGATAACCAGACGTTTAGCCTGATTGCGAAGTTGTTTGCACTGATTTGAGGTTAGACAATATCCTCCATTCCAAAGACAATGCTTATAAGCTGCAAAGTAAATAATCTGTCAAAAAGATTTGTGCTTGGTGCTGTTAGTGGTAAAGAATTTCCACTACACAAAAGAATATTTTTCATCTACTGGGAAACACAAAACATATATTAAAAATAACATTTTAAAGAACAAAAAACATTACACTTGCATCATATCACCATTAATAACATTTATATGCCTAATCTAAACACAAACAGATTCACAGCTCAGAGTGTGGTTATGCTTAGTCTAAGCACAATCAGCAACAGATTTTACAGCAAGTACAAGTAAAGGGCTCTGGATATCAGTGGCCCTAGCCATATGGAGTGTAAGTAAGGGGGGCTTTCGTTATCAGTGGCCCTAAAAATATGGAATGCAAGTAAGGGGAGTTCTGGATATCAGTGGCCCTAGACATATGGAGTGCAAGTAAGGGGTGCCTAGATATCAGTGGCACAGATGCACCAATTCCATTTGTATTCTTCTCAATGCAAACATCCTTTATTTCTCAGAATGTAAGCAGAAAGGATAGAGCTTAATTCACCCAACCAATATAAAGAAATTTTACGACAGTGGCAAAATCCTTATTAAAAAAAGGGAAAAAAAAGATGTTATGCTGGTCCCTTTTATATAACCTAGTTTTATTAGCTTTTTTGTGTTTGTCAAATTTTAATGCATTTAAAAATATCAACTGCTTGCAAGAAAGAAAGGAGTACAATTTGCTTGTAATAGACTGCAGCACAAAGTATGCTACACTGAAAGCTCTGTCATATGAAGTGAACTTCCAATGTACCTGAAAGTTCAATAAGATGCTTACTGTAGAATACAGTGTGTGTGGCAGTGTCATTTTGAGAGAACAGCCAGAGTGTTAACATGTATGAGTGTGGCAGTCTGTTTATAAATTTATTTAAGTTACAAAGCCTCAGTCCTGATGTGTTTGTGTGTAATAAAGCTGCTTGAACTGAACCCACACCTGTTTGTTTTATCCTGACCAGACGAGTGATATGGTGTCAGAACCAGGATTAAGAGAGCAGAGCAACGTCTTCAAGTCATGGGGTGCAGAGCTGAAGGTAGAAAAGGGGCCAGAAACAAACCTGAGGCAACCAAAACTTGCACAAATGATTTATTTTGCAAATAAAATGAAACAGAGCATTTGTAAGGCACAGAATGCATTAATGTAAAAAGTAGCGCAAAAAATAATAATGTATCATGAATTAAACGAAATGTTCAAAATTACTATATTTGATAAAACTAGCAGAACTATTCATATGGGGCTCAGAATTACCTTTAGTTTGCATAACGAGCGTGTTTAAAGTAAAACGGGCACAAGAAAAGTCTAATGAGCATGATAAGAGGTTAAAAGGGCATAACGGGTACAATAAAAGGGCAAATTAAGCTTAAAGAGCAAGGGGACTGCATGTTTTATAGTAAAAGATCGTGTTTGGGCACAAACTACTATTTTGCATTGACCTAAGCCATTAAAAGCATAACTAGAGTTGTTCGAAGTATCTCAGAATGTGCAAAGGGTTTGCAGAGTGTGTGCTTTATTATGGTGCAATTACTTCAAATAGTTTGCTGTGTGTGAGGTACAGTTGTATTGCAAAGTGCATTCAAAGTACAGCCATTTCGAAGAGTTTCTTGTGCTGTGTACATTTATTCACAGAGTGATGCCATTTCAATATGTTTCTTACAGTGTATAGAGTTATTTCGCAAAGTACAGCCATTTTGAAGAGTTTTCTGTGGTGTGTACAGTTTATCTGCAAAGTGCATTCATTTTGAAGTGTTTCTTACTCTGAGCTTGTTCTGCTGTGTACAGTTTATTCACAAAGTACAGTCATTTTGAAGTATTTCTTATATTGACAAAAACTGGTTTCACAAAGTACAGTGATTTTAAAGGGTTCTTGTGTTACGGAAACTTATCTGGCAATGTGCAGTTATTTCAGAGAGTCTTGTGCGATTGGGCATAATTACAAATTCTGGCATATTTATGTGTGTGCATGTTCATACATAATTCCAAGCACCTTCACTACTGTGTGTTGATATGGCAGTGGCATTTCGCAGATGCAATCCACTTGTGTTTGATCATATTACAGCAGAGAATTGGAGAGTATTTGAGCAGGAATACCATATTTTCATACAAGCAGCTTTTTCTGACAAAGATGGATGTACAAGGGCATTCATTTTGCTTAACTTAGCTGGGTCAGATGCCACTGAAAGAGATCATTACTTTGTGTATGCATCAGAAGTAGAATGCAGGAGAGGGGGAAAATTGCCATATTATTCTACCGGCTGAATCAAGGGAGGACCCCAAGTACTTGAAACATAAATTTATAGAAATGTGCAACCCCCAGACAAATGTTACATTAGGAAGGCACATAATTTATACGAGAGACCAAAATCCAGGTGAGAGTTTTGCAGCTTATATCACTGACTTGAGAAATAAGGCTAAAACGTGCAGATTTAGTGATTTGAAAGACTAGTTAACAAAGGACAGGCTTGTGTGTGGTGTTAATAATACTGCAGTGAGAAAGATATTGCTTTGTGACTGCGATTTAACATTGAGCAAAGCGAAAGAGATTTGTCAAATCCATGAGCTCACAGAAAGATGCACAAGTACACTTACAAGTGATAACATCATGGTTTCAATAGCCTCTAGAGCAGACAGACATCATGCAGCATGTGGCAGGCAGAAGCAGACCAAAACACATAGCAGCTGCAACCCCTGCATGTTTTCCAGGGAGAACCCGCAACTTTCTAGCAAATTCTAAGACTAGCTCAGCAAAACAGACATACTCAGTGCAGTATAAGGGTGAGTCAGCAAAACCCAAGTCAAGTCGTATTGTTAACTGTCGTAATTGTGGAGCCTACCATGAGTCTAAAAGAGAGATGTGTTTAGCATTTGGTCAGCAATGCCACAAGTGTAAAAAACGGAACCACTTTCAAAAGTTCTGCAAGTCAAGCAAGCCTCATTCAGTTATTAAAAAGATCATTATAAAACACAAGTTGATCATGTAGAGAAATGCAACCCTACTTTCTATGTAGATGGTGCATCAGTGGTCGATGAAAAGGTTAATGCAGTAGATTTGTTGGCAAAGAATGGAAGTATTTTGTACTGTCCTGATCAATGGCAAACCCACAGAGCTCAAAGTAAACACTGGTTCAAAGTGTAATGTAATGTCAGCAGAAACATTTGCTAAAGTGAGAGCTGGTGAGCTACTTAATTTGGTTAATTGTGCGAAGCTCGTTACTTATGGAGGTAAAAATATTCAACCCAAAGGCTCAATAGTGCTTTCATGCTATTTGGCTGCTAACAGTTACGGCTTGCAATTTTATGTAGTCCGAAGACCTGTGCAGTCATTATTAGGACTCAGACAGTTTAAGAATGAAACTGCTTTCTTTTACCAAAGACATACATCATGTAAGCACATGTCCCAGTTCCAGTTTCACTGAAGTTATTTTCTCAGTGTGTGCTGATGTTTTCAATGGCAAGTTACGCAAACTTCCAGTTCTGTACTCTAAGGTTAGACCTAGTGGTCAGACCAGCAAGGAGAGTTCCAACAGCTAAGCAAGACAAAGTCAAGGTCCATTTAGACAAAATGGTGCAGGAAGGTGTGATTTGTCCAGTCACAGAACCGACAGAGTGGAATCAGAATATGCACTGACCCAAGAGACTTGAACAAGGCATTAAAGAGACCTCATTATCCTGTGCGTACAGTTGAGGAGGTCGCCACCCTCATGCAAAATGCCACTATTTTTTCTGTCTTCATTCTGGCAAGTAATGCTTGATCTCAAATCTTCACTACTGACTACATTCAGTACCCCATTTGGTAGATACAGATATCTCAGGATGCTTTTTGGAATAAATTCTGCCAGTGAAGTCTTTCAGTGTGCAATGGAGCAAAATGTTTAGGCTACCCATGTGCAATAACAGTTGATGATTTACTAGTTGGAGGCAATGGTGAAGCAGAGCATGACAGAAACCTCAGGAAAGTTCTGGAGAAAGCGCATGAAGTGAACTTAAAGCTCAATCCTCTGAAATGTAAATTCAGATTACCAGAAGTTACTTATGCAGGTCATTTATTTACCAGGACAGGCTTACAACCTGACCCTTCCAAGCAATCAGTCATTCTTGAAATGCTAGCTCCAGACAATGTCCAAGTCTTAAAAGCATTTTCTTGGTATGGTTACCTATTTGGGCAAATTTATCCCCGAATTTAGTGAGTTATCAGTGCCTTTAAGACAGCTGACATGAAAAAATGTTGCCTGGTCATGGTTAGAACACCACCAGAGAACATTTGATAACCTCAAACAGCAAATTGCCAACCCTCCTACATTAAGGTACTATGATGTCCACAAGCCAGTAGTTTTTTCCTGTGATGCTTCAAAGTTTGTTCTTGGTGAGTTATTAATCAAGAGGGCAGACCTGTTGTCTATGCATCCAGAACTCTTACCCAAACTGATATGCAGTATGCTCAAATTGAAAAAGAACTTTTGGCAATTGTGTTTGCATGTTCAAAGTTCCATGATTATATTTATTACCAAGCTATCCAAATCGAAACTGACCGCCAACCTCTAGTCACTATTTTAAAGAAGCCTATCCATTCAGCTCCAGCAAGACTACAAAGAATGATGCTCAGATTGCAAAAGTATAACTTCAAAATGGTCTATACAAAGGGTAAACTTCTTTGTCTGGTGGATACCTTATCCAGATCGCCCAGAAATACCACGGAACAGCTTGATGCAGAGAATTTTGACTTTGATGTGATGGACGTGCATCATTTTTCTACCATTAGACTTGATGAGCTGAGAGATCATAGAAAGACTGATCCAATTTTGCAAAAGCTCTACCACTTCATCAATGTAGGATGGCCATCAAAGCAATCCTGTGTACCGACAGAAGTGCAGCCTTACTTTCCATACAGCGATGACATGATGATGAAGATAGTATCATTTTCAAAGGTCCCAAAGTTATTGTTCCTACTTCCTTACAACATGAATACATTCAGATTTTGCATCATGGTCACCCAATTTCCAATTCTACCAAAAAAAGGGTGAGAGGACTAGTATTTTACCCTTCTCTACTGAAAGACATTGACAAAGTGCTTTCTTCTTGTTCAATATGCAACAGTACTAAACCGCATTTGCAAAAAGATCCACTTCAGCTAAGCCAAATTCCTGAACTACCTTGGTCAACAGTAGCCACTGACATATTTAAGTGGTATAATCACCATTACTTAGTGATGGTATTTGAATTGGTTTGAAATCAATTTGGTACCTAATCTAACATCCAGTGCTGTTATTAGTAAGATGAAACCTCATTTCTCAGTCCATGGTAGTCCACAAAAAGTTATTTCTGACAATAGTACCCAATTTACCAGTCAATTGTTTCAGAGATTTGCAAAAGAGTGGGACTTTATCCATGTTACTAGTAGTCCGGAATATCCACAGTCAAACAGCCTTCCTGAATGTGCAGTACAGAGTGCAAAGCAGTTACTAGAGATCAATATCTTCTTGAATTTGCTTAATCTCAAAAATATACCCTGTGACAACCTACTTGGCTCGTCTGCTCAGAGACTTCTTTCTAGGAAAACCACAACAACCTTGCTTATCAGTTCTAGTTTGTTGGTGCCTAATGCTAAAAACACCTGAGCAATCAAAGCCCAACTTTTTAAAAAGCAGTCTTTTCAGAAGTCCAGCTATGATAAAAGGAGCAGATTTCCTCGTCCATTAAAAGGAGGAGAGACAGTGAGGATGCAAACGGTGAAAGGCTTTGCTCGAATTGGTCAAGTGAGAGGTATAAGTGCAGAGCAGAGATCCTGTTTAGTGGAATCTGAGGGTAGAGAATACAGGAGAAACAGCAGCCATCTTCTTCATGCATCAGAAATGATATTGCAGCATCGTACCTGTGATACAGACTCTAGATCTCACAGCAACCCTGATAATGTGCATACTGAAGAACATGTCTCAGTATACATTTCCATTGCTGATGATGTCCCAGATGTCCCCAAAGTTGAAAATTCCTTGAAGACAGTCCCCGTTGCAAGATCCCATTCTAACTTTTATGTTACACGATCAGGTCATATTTCTAGACCTAGTGTAAAATACACAGCAACCTGGGCATGATTGTTTTATATGTGTCTGATTTTGTATGACTGCATATCAAAGAATTAGTTCTCATTTCTGTATATAACTGCATGTCATTGAATATTGTCATTTGATATATGAGCTATTTCTCAAAGAGGGAGAATGTAGACCAGAGCGTGTGTATGCACCTTCAAGAAGTATTTCCAGATGTAGGCGCATGCATATAAATAGTGAGCACGTGCAGGCAGCAATGCCTTTTTGAAAGAACTGCCAGAGTGTTAACATGTATGAGTGTGGTACAGTCTGTTTATAAGTTTATTTAAGATTAAGTTACAAATCTCATTCCCGATGTGTTTGTGTGTAATAAAGCTTCTTGAACTGAACCTACAGCTGAATCTCTGTTTTATCCTGACCAGACAAGCAACATTTACATTGACACCAAAATTAATCCTGTACAGCACAATGCATTTACAAAAAAAAAAAAACACGCACACTGTCGACTGTATATCAGAATGTAGCTAAAGAGAGTTTTCCACATTTGTGGCAAGCTTTCAGAAATCATGTGCCCAAATCCTCCTCGTAAGTATAGGAGTTTAAAAGGCAAGCCATATGGTCCTCCAGCAGAAGGCTTCATCCAGTATATTCTGCGCATATGAAGCAAGGGTCATGTTAAACAGCAATGCTACAAATTTAGCAAATATTTACATTATAACACATGGAGTGTACTACAGTGTATAATTGCTTTGTAAGCATTTTTCTCCCAGGTTGTTGAGAAAGGTGGACAGATGATGTTGTGGCACATGTGCTAAAGTGTGAGTACATGTACCCAGCATGCCTTTCTGTATAGTGCAGGTAGAAGTGCAAAGTTTCACTCAAGTTTAGGCATTTTTTTTATTCGTGGTTATGATGTGATAGCTACCCCTAAGGTCAAGTACAAGACAAACACACTGGATGAAAAACCTATGCCCAGCTCATGTTTATAAGGATCTGTTGCTTCCCATTATGGAGAAGTACTATTACTACACAAAGTGGTTACCCTCAATTAACAAGTAAATCAAATAACTATATACACATGGAAAATAAGGCACATAGAAGCCAAGATGAGACATGAAAGACTAAAGTCACCCTGTCACTAAACTCCTTCGGTGCATGAATATCTTCATTCCAGTGCAATCTTCCTTTATGTTCTACTCTGATTTAACTGTCAAATCAGCAAGTGGGTGGTCAGCATTTTATGAGAAACTTCTGGGAAACGCATTGCTAATGCAGCATGTTGCCATTAGTGTGCCACATTATAATGTGGAAATTTATACGAACATGTACTTTGTCACTATATATGTGCAAAGTTTATATACAAATATTACTCACACTTTTGGTATTGAAGCTGTTAGGTTTTTTTATGGATAAATCTGCCACAGAATAGATTTTAGAATTGTTAACTTTTTGCTTAGGAAAAAAATGTTTTTGAATTTAATGGGGAAATTTATCAACAGAAACAAGGTACGGCTATGGGGGCGGCATTTGCCCCTGCATATGCCAACCTGAGTATGGGGTTGTTTGAACTGCAGTGTGTATATATACATCGTCATTTTATATACATGTTAAATTCTGTGCTCGGTTTATTGATGGTCTGATTTTTTTGTGTGATGGGGAGAAGAGAATGTGGATGAATTTATTGAGCATATACAGTCCAATAGAGTTAATCTGTCATTACAGAGGGGCAGAAAAGTGTCCTTTCTGGATGCCAAATTGGATATTTCTGGGTCTACAGGGTTACATACTAAATAATTTGATGGAATTAACCAATATCTTAAAGCTTCAGTTGTCACCCCCCCACATACTATTGAAGCCCTCTCCCATGGGGAAATGTTGTGGATCAGTAAGTTATGTAATGACCCTACAGAACCTTCAGGAGGAGATGCTGAGAATAAGCTCAATGTTTGAATCTAGGGGCTATAGCAGCTCAATTATTGACAGAGCAGTTTCCAAAATAAAAAAAGAGGGAGAGAGACAGTTACCCCAGGTGCAGAAAACTTGGTAATATATATGATGGAAGTCAGACTGACATTTATTTTGTATCTACTTATAGTTGCTTTAGTGACATTTTAACAGGTTTGGTGAAATAGTATTGGCAATACATGCAATGTAATGGAGATTCGCAGTTATGGTTAACTGAGAAACTTGAATTTTCATTTAGGGTGGGGAAAAGTTTAAAAAACTTTCTAGTGAAAGGTAAATGTATTATGCCCAATGTTAATGTACATGATTTGAGATTTAACGTTGGCACTTACGTATGTAATAGATACAAGGCTTGTAAACATACTGTGAATAGTTTTGGGAATATTGGTGGACGTAGATTTGCAGTGAAAAGTTTTTTTAGATGTGATACCGCTAGTACAATCTATGGCCTTAAATGTCCATGTAACAAATTTTATATTGGTCAGTCTCAGAAAGCGTTCAAAGTAAGACTTCTTCAGCATATAAGAGATATAGAAAACTTTAAAGAAACTAGTTCTATGGCAGTTCATTTTCACCAAGCACATCAGGGTTCATTTATGGTACCATTTTAGAAAAAGTGGATGGTAATAATTGTGAATTTACTGACACTTATTTTAAGGATAAACTTTTATATAAAGAAGCTATCTATATTCTTAAATTTGATACTCCTATACCTAATGGTATGAATTCTGAACTTAATTGGAGAGTTCTCCTTTAATTATGTTTGTAATTTTTTCTAATTGAATTTTTATCGAATAATTGATTGTGCTATTTATATGGAGTGTTTATTTTGGGTGTGTATTCTCCTTTGAAAGCATTCCAGCCGAGACGTCAGACAGTGAAGAGAGTGACTAAAATACTTCTAGATTCTGCTGGGTTACTGGTCTTTTGGTTGTTTTTCTATTTTTATTAATTTTGGTTTAGTTGTGTATTATTTTGGTATGGCCAGTGACCCTAATGTGGATATTCCAAGGGTTTTTTGTGGAAACCAACTGGATTCGCAGCAACGTCCTATAGACAATTATTTGAGGCAAGTTAATGGCTGTGTTCAAACTTCAGAGGCTGTTATTGGATCCAGTGGTGGGCCTGAAGAGGTATCTAGTATGTGACACAAGTAGGAATCTGTTCGCAACCATCGTCTTCCAAATACCTTCTCTAATGTAGGCAGAAAATTTGATGCATCTCTGAATCCTGAAACTGAGGTACTGTGTGATTCCTTAGAGAAATTGCTCTTTACGGAAACTTCTGTGTTCCTTAACTTACATAGTTTTAATAAATATGTGGAGCTTGATATCACCCCTCATGGTTTAAGGGCATATAAGGATCTGAACGATGAAATAGATCTTGCTTTTCATAAAAGGTGGGTGTGTGCAGCACACAAGTGCATCTTAGAATGGGTTGCTATATTGACTGAATGTGATAGGGTGAACCAACAAAAACTGCAAACAGAATTTAGCTCCACATGTAATAATCTGGTTTCTAAAACGAACACAGAATTTCTTGATAAAATCTTAAAAGATGTCAATGTCAAATTACAGAATTATGAGAAGGAAATTTTGGATAGAAAATTGCATAAACTGACTCGTGACACCCGCAATTACGATAATGGTATGCCCTTCCTATCCAGGACTCGCTGGAAGAAAGTTTTACAGCGGGTTTCATTTAAGCAGGGGAATAATGGGGAACAGTCTTCGCTTTCCTCTGCACATGCTTCCACTAGTTTTATTTCTTCTGGAGAAGAGGATATACAATACATGCTGTGAATAAAAATCCCAGAATGGGGCTCAGTATCAACAGAACATTCGGAACAGTACAAATACTCGATATGGGGGGGGGGGGGGGGGCACAGAGCAAGAAATGCCAGGGAGAGGGACAATTTAATGGACATTGGCAATAACAACCCCAGCAGTTTCCACAACGGAAAAGGGGCAAATGATAACTGCCATTCATATATTGTTAACTTGTCTGGTTATGTTCTTGAGGACTGTGATGCCACGTATTCATGAGTTAAAGTGTGACATTTTTAGATTTATTAGGAAACTACAGCTTAAAGTATTGTTTAATGGTAAGATGGCTTTTTTAGATTTTGATTCAGATGATTCTGATTCAGATATGGATAGCTTTTATTCTTGTATATCAGATGAAACACCTAATGGTTATTATGTACTTGACACTAGCATGATCTCTGCAAAAAGCAAGTTTGTTCCTATTGTTAACAATGAGAAAGTGTTACAATTTGTACAAGATGTTAAAATTTTCAGTGGAACAGGAAATGTATGAGTTTCTGGGGAATGTTAATAACATCATATGTAATTTAACAAAAGCTGAATGGTCTGCTTTGGTAGCGCTTAGTAATAACAGGAATCTTATTTTTAAGCCCTCTGATAAGGGCAACAAACTTCATCATGGATGTAACCCAATATTTGGATATGTGCTATAAACACCTAAATGATGACCATGTTTATCTGAAGGTCTCTTTTTCTGTGTACAGGTCAGCTATCAGTGAGTATTTAGATCTGATTGAAAAGGGTGTAAGACTGGGGTATATTTCCTCTGATGATGCTAAAAAGAAATTTTGGTGTGGATGGTGCTGATATTGCATGTTTTTATTGTTTGCCCAAAATACACACAAGTCTGTTAAATCCACCTGGAAGCCCCCATAGTATCGGGGACTAAATACTTTGCTCATAATATTGGATGTTTGTTACACCATCTGCTACTACCTAAAGTGATGTTGCTACCTGCATATATTAAAGATGTCTTTGATTTTTTGAAGAAAATTAATAATGTGGAAATTTATAGGAACATGTAGTTTGTCACTATGGGTGTGCAAAGTTTATATACAAATATTGCTCACACTTTTGGTATTGAAGTGGTTAGGTTTTTTATGGGTGAATCTCCTGCCACAGAATATATTTTGGAATTGTTAACTTTTTGCTTAGAAAAATGTTTTTGAATTTAATGGGGAAATTTATCAACAGAAACAAGGTAAAGGCTTTCGGGGTGGCATTTGCCCCTGCACATGCCAACCTGAGTATGGGGTTGTTTGAACTGGAGTGCATATATCGTCATTTTATATACATATTAAATTCTATGCTCGGTTTATTGATGAGCTGATTTTTTTTGTGTGACGGGGGAGAAGAGAATGTGGATGAATTTATTGAGCATATACAGTCCAGTAGACTCAATCTGTCATCTGATGACATACAGAGGGGCAAAAAAGTGTCTTTCTGGATGCCAAATTGGATATTTCTGGGCCTAGAGGGTTACATACTAAAGTACATAGAAAATGTGATGGGATTAACCAATATCTTAAAGCTTCCAGTTGTCACCCCCCACATACTATTGAAGCCATTCCCTATGGGGAAATGGTGCGGATTAGTAAGTTATGTAATGACCCTATAGAACCTTCAGGAAGAGATGCTGAGAACAAGCTCAATGTTTAAATCTAGCAGCTTGATCATTGAGAGAGCAGTTACCAAAATAAAAAAAGAGGGAGAGAGATAGTTACACCAGGTGCAGAAAAGTTGGTAATATATATGATGGAAGTCAGACTGACATTTAATTTGTATCTACTTATAGTTGCTTTAGTGACATTCTAATGGGTTTGGTGAAATACTATTGGCAATACATGCAATGTAATGGAGATTCACAGTTATGGTTAACTGAGAAACTTAAATTTTCATTTAGGGTGGGGACATGTTTAAAAAACTTTTTAGTGAAAGGTAAATTTATTATGCCTTTTGTTAATGTACATGATTTGAGATTTAACGTTGGCACTTGTGTATGTAATAGATGCAAGGCTTGTCAACATACTGTGAATAGTTTTGGGAATATTGGTGGACGTAGATTTGCAGTGAAAAGTTTTTTTTTAAATGTGATACCGCTAGTATAATCTATGGCCTTAAATGTCCATGTAACAAATTTTATATTGATCAGTCTCAGACAGCGTTCAAAGTAAGACTTCCTGAGCATATAAGAGATATAGAAAACTTTAAAGAAACTAGTTCTGTGGCAGTTCATTTTCACCAAGCACATCAGGGTTCATCTGTGTGCTTACAAGGTAGCATTTTAGAAAAAGTGGATGGTAATAATTGTGAATTCACTGACACATTTTAAGGATTAACTTTTATATAAAGAAGCCATCTATATTCTTAAATTTGATACTCTTATATCTAATGGTATGAATTCTGAACTTAATTGGAGAGTTCTTCTTTAATTATGTTTGTGATTTTCTCTAATTTAATTTTTATTGAATAATTGATTGTGCTATTTATATGGAGTGTTTTTTTGGGTGTGTATTCTCCTTTGAAGGCATTCCAGCCGAGACGTCAGAGAGTGGTGAAGACAGTGAATAAAATACTTATGGATTCTACTGGGTTACTGGTCTTTTGGTTGTTTTTCTATTAGTGTGACACAATTTGGATCAAAGTCTCAAAAAAAAAAAAAAAAAAAAACACAACTTTGCTTTAATGTACAGTAGGCATCACAGAAGTTAAGAATTCTGTAAACTGATTCACCTTCAGATTCATAAACTCTGAAGGTGGTGAATAATAACATAATACTAAAGTAATGCACTCTTTATTCTTGGGTACCTCACATCTGGGAGTAATAAAATTGAAGAAAAAAGTCAGCAGACTACAAGCTACTTTCCAGTACTATTCACTCCCCACATTTCCCTAGGTACTACTGCACTGTTCTGTACTCAGAGTGACTGTTTTTTCTTCCACAGCATATTTAGTTGTGCAGGAAGTAGAGTTTATCAAATAGCTGATCTAAAACTAGGAAAATTGTTATGCAGGTGTTTTCTTAATAATGTATGAAAACCACTGTACAAGTGTGTCTTTTTTCCTTGTATAACATCTGTTTCTGTACTGCCAGTATTTTGCTTTCTTAACCTTTGCCAGTAATATGGCTATAATAATCTTCCTTAACCATTATTCTTGTTGGACTAGTTGGTGCCATTAGGCCAGTGTCCTATTTTCAGGGGAGACTCAAGCCAGTATTCATACAGATGGGAAGTTTGGCCATTGCACCAGCCCTTTCATGGACTGCACTGGCTCCTTTTAACATCTGCCAAAACTATTAACAACACTAGTAACACTAAGGACTGTATCCGAAAACTTTGTTGTCTATTAAATGGTTTTAGCGTTGTGAAGTATTGCTTTTTTCTTTGTTTAAAAGTATTACCAACTCAGGCAAGTAGGGCTCTGGCATAACATCTCATTGAAAGGATGGTACCTAAGGAATGCAGGGTCAACCCCTTGCTCGCCCCCCCCCCCCAGCACTATGCCAATAACGGAACATGATTCTAAGAACATGGTATGGTTAAAGAACTTGCAGCCTTCTCGTCTTCCTAGCATCAAATGTGAGTATGCAACACAGTGTATTCACTGACAGGTTTACATACATACATACATACATACATACATACATACATACATGTGTGTGTGTGTGTGTGTGTGTGTGTGTATATGTATATATATATATATATATATATATATATATATATATATATATATATATTATAAAATAACACACGCAGGCATATCCATATACACACACACACACACACACACACATGCTCCACAATGTTCTCAAAACACAGCAAATGACTTAACAAAAAAAAACAGTTTTTCCAGAAATTATAGGCTTGACTCATTCAGTCAAATAAAATGAAAAAATATAAAACAAAAAGTAAAAACTTTCTGACAAAAGCTATACACATCTGTATGGGAAACCAGCATGAAAAAAAGCTTTCCAGTAGACACTCTGCAACATTTTTCTCTAAGAGATTTACCTAAGGAACATGTCAGGCTAAATAAAAAACAAACTTCCTGAGAAGCATCCACTATACCCTAGTATCTTGTCTACCTTTCCATAATGAAAGTCTTCACAGCACTGGATTAAAACAAGCAGTATAGTCCCTGCTTGATGCTAGTACTTTTTTCTGCATAAAATTAGGCAAAAAAATCAAAATGCAAAGTCAACATCATCTATACAAGTATGACTTCTGCAAACTAAACCAGAAATCACCAGAATGTGATATGTGTCAGCACACTAAATTTCCTCTCTCAAATGCCAGAACGGTATGCTGAAGGTATTGGGTATGAGTCCCAAATGAGTGCTTTCACTTCTATGATTCTTTCAAATGCAATGCGTTATTGGTAGGTGTGCACCATCTCAAGTCATCATACAGTGATTACAAACATGGGATACACTGCATGAAAAACTCGGAAACATCCTTTTTATGCAATTCTACTTATCTAATTCAGAGCTGACACAGAAAAAATAAGAAACACACTGAACAGAAAAATATATCTACATAAGCTGCCAAAACTGGAATGCCACATCCAGAAACAACACATTCTGGCAGAACTCAATGCATTAAACACACTTCTGAGTGCTTAATGACAGAACTTTAAAACTGTTCGAGCTAAAACATTTTTTCTTCCTCCAGAAATAAACACCAACTTACATTATAACAACACTCAGTGAGTTAGCTGACCTAATACGTTATGCATGTCATAACGTATTCAAGTGCAGCATTAAGTGGGGGATGATTATATCCTTAAAACATGATGTAAGCACAAAGCAACAAGCCAATGTTCAGAGCTTGATAAAAGATACTGGGGTCCCAGTTTCCTTTAAGCAAACACAACATAAAAGACTTTGTAGGCAGTAACAATAGGAAACTATTAAACAATTAACCTTTCCTGACTTCGCAAATATTTAACTGAACAATCTAACAAGAATGCACGAGTTGTTCTGGTCTGCCAAGAGGCAACCACAATTTTGTTTTCCTCCACATTTATTTCTGTCGATAACTGTTCTAGCAAAAGGAAAGAATTACTTCTGTGGCATTGTAAAAGGTTGGAAAATGTTTCTTACCAAGCACAATTGCAACTGTTTTTAACAGACTCATCATAGTGTCTCGGTTCCTGCGGGCCCCAGAACTGTGACGAGACATTCTCATTGTCCTCTGGCGCACATAGACAAAAATATGTGCATAAAGAACTACCATGACCACAAATGTGACCAAATTGAATATAGCCCAAAAGATCAAATAGGAGTTACTGTAGAGCGGAGCCATATTAGAACAGACAGAGATATCACAGATGCAGTTCCAACCAACACTAGGGATGGCACCCATCACAATCGCCATAGTCCAGATGACCACGATGACAACCACAACCCGCCTGTTGCTCATCCTAGTGTGAAGCTGCATACGGAAGACAGTGATGTGCCTTTCAATGGCAATGGCAAGCAGGTTGGCTACGGAAGCCGTGAGGCTAGTGTCAATTAGGCCCTGACGAAGCAGCCATGTGCTGACAGTCAGCCTCCTAGTGTTGGGTCCAGTATTGAACATCAGGTAAAAATATGCTAATCCTGCAAAGAAGTCTGCAGCTGCCAAGTTGGCCATTAGATAATAAATAGGAAAGTGGAAACGTCTGTTTATGTAGATGGCAACCATGACCAATAGGTTGGCTAGCATTATAAAAATACAGACAGTGATGCCAAGTCCCATTACAAGTCTGCTGACAGTGTTCCATTCTGTTGCTAAATACTTTCCACTGCGATTATAAAAGAAGGCAATTGTTTCATTATAGTAGCACTGGGCCTCATCCATTGCTGCTGCCTGAAACAGTAAAAACAAACAATTCATTAGACTCCATGCATCTCTCAAACTGTCACATAATCAAGTTAAAGGAAGGGAAAAATGAATAAGCTATAGCAGCTGTAATGAAAGTTGACAACAGTTCAGTTACCTTGACTTATATTAGACTTTAATTTACATTTTATCACCACAACAAAAGTGTGATATATTCAGTCATTCAAACCAAAACCCCCATTTCCCACTGTCTTTTGCTTCCTAATTGCTTACATAAATCATGTGACTTGTTTTTTGGTTATGGACTCCTGCAACAATACTATTTTCTTTTCTGTCTCGACTATTTTTTTTTTCAAATTCTCCAGTGCCTCACTGTTGATAACTGAGAACCCATGCAACATCAAATTGCTTTAGAAAGGATTTTTCAAGTTTCTCTAAACACTAAACTACTCTGATGAGAGGAAGCATGTATCAGGCTTAGACAGCTGGCCATTACTTTGTTCTACGACAGATATACTCCCACCAGTTATAGTCCTCTCTGCATTACTAACAGATCCAGTGCAATTCCCCAAGAATCAAATGGCAGTGAAGCAGGATAGGGAAAACCTTCACTACTACTCAAGGGAAGTTAACTGGACATAGCCAGCCATTCCTTTAAACTTTCATCTGTCTACCTCAGTTACCAACAGTACTAGTGTTTATCCTGGCTCATATACCAGCAGGTGGGCTGCATTTGTACATTATGCAAATTCCGCTTTTTTGTTCATTCCTTTTCCCCTTCCTATATTCACCTGTTACATTTGTTTAACCAGTGGTCACCTCTTCACCCGACATGATTTCAGACCAGAAACTCTCTCAACTTCCATTCCCCATTTTGCAATAAATTTCCAGTTATCAAGAACAAATTTCCTACATCCTAATTCATTTTTACTCTCCAACTCTCACTCAGAGCCGGATCATGTTAAAGTACTACCCTAGGCATGGTAATGCCCCCCCACATTCATTCCAGTGTTCCATTACTTTGCTGTATCTCCCCAAACACCATAAACACTGTTCAAACCTGTCAGTGTGGATACTATTTTCTGCTTTATTCTACAATGATTACAGAGATTTGGATTTAATTTAAAACTTTTATTTCAAATTTTAGAGCACAAACACCGATGGCTATGTGTTAAACAAAACAGTCTCACACTGAAGCAGGCTTAGCATGAGCAGTAATAAACTTTGCTTCCCTTAAAACTCACTTTCATTGAAAATGCAATGAAACTCGCATGCAATGAAAATGCAAGGAAACACATTAATTGAAAATGCAACTGGACAGCGTAACATTAAGTGTAGCTTGGATCACGGACTGTTTTCAAACCATGTGCCCCCCAGCTTACATGTTTAAGACCATGCATAAATGCATGTGTTATTTGATTCACCTTCCTAGGTGTTTCAAATTTGTAATGTTACACCCTTTTCTACTGCAAGCAGTGAAACAAAATGTATGAACCAATAATGACAAAAGTGCTCATTTGAGAGCATTTCAAACCATAAAATGGCCACAGTAAAGCATTCCAGTTTGGTTTACAAAAATGCACACTAGTCCTGCAAAGACAAAATGATTTTTATCAGCCTGCACGGGCAGCAATTTTTATCCAAAAACATCACCCAAACCGAGTAATTACAGTTATATTGTTGACTGCATCCTTCTCAGAGGTCTGTGCCAAAAACATTTAATAACAATGACTAAAGTCATACATTTAAATTTTTTCATACAAACACATGGTAGCCAAAGTATTCCAACTTAATTCATGCACACAAACTAGCACATAGTCTTGTAAAGAAAGATTAAAGATGGTTTAAAAATGACCAGATGATAACTATAGAAGTACTTTCATCCAGAGACAGCCCCCCCTCCCCGCCAACACTAAGAGTTAAAGCCACTTTGCTGAATGTGCAAACACTTTATTGTTATGAAGAAATAAATTATATGTACTTTATTGGTAGTGCTGGATGAAATACATGAAACTGTATAAAGATCACTATCATCATAGCATAAGATCCAGCCATGTGCAGCACAGTTTATACAGAATAGTATTTATGAAAGCATACTAATAACATACGTTAAGCAAATATGCACAATATCTGCAGAAGTAAAAGTAATCTAAATAATTCCACAATAAAGAGAACTATTACTAATGCAGAGGTTGCTGCTGGCCAACAACTTTGTATTTCAGTGCTTCATCTACAAATATAGTATCTGCTGTCCTTGAAGAATAAATTACCTATGTTGCATTAAAAATCGGTGATATTGCCATAGCATTTCCTGAACTACATCAGCTATGCAACAGGGAATGGCTGACAAACAACAACAGGTTCATAGTTACTAGGCATGCAGTCCAGGAGACCTCTAAGGAGCCTCGTTCAAATTCCCAATTGCTCCAAAGGACTATCTATTTAGGTGGTCAATGTCACACAATAGGTAAATGAAGGCTGAAAGAGTAATACCTGTACCCTTGCCACAGGAAGCAGCTCATTAACAAATTGGAGCTTTAGTGCTCTGCACCAGCAACCAGAGTAAGAGTAACAGTTTTTAACTAAATGCAGAAATTCATTACCCACTATCTTGAAGAAAAGACTAACACAGTCATATGTAATACTGAATACATAATAGATGCTAAAAGAGCAGACGGTTCTGATCATGACTCAAATAATGCAGACTACATAACCTGACAAGGGTTAACCCCCTTTGCAGTTGCTGGAGGCTGTAAATAAGGTTAAGCGACACTCTCTACTGAAACGTTGGCACTCATAACGTCGAATGCCAAGAGACCGAAAAAGGTCAAAAACTCAGAAGAGCCAATCTTAAACATCACTCTTCTACTTTAAACGTATTTTTTTACAAAGGAGCTTCCTCCCGGCAAACATATATATACACATATATATATACCAAACCTGAGATTGCCAAACCTCAGAGTAAAGGGAATATTCTGGGAAATGGCTATCTTGGACTTGGCATATATAAGCATATTTTTTGGCCATTCAGTCTCTGTGTTTTTGGACTCACTCAGCAGGTCCTGGTGTTTCAAATGTTTACTTTACATAATCTCGACCTATTAATGAATTCATTCTTTAGTGCAATAAATAAAGCAAGCCAATTAAAGACTGGTTCAACAATCCACAAGTCATACAAAAATCGAAATTACTGCATCCAACACCGTTTTTTTTTTTTTTTGTTTACATACGTGCAGGACACCTACATCTCATTTTTGACCTTCCTATGTCTTCTCCGTCATCAAGAAGAGCTATCTCCTATTGACCTACTTGAATGGCTAATACTGCTGCATTGTTGCAGCATATACCTGCAGAGTCACAGCCAGATCTTCAGCCTCTATGCAGGGTAATGAATCAGGCCCCAGACCGCTATACCAGTACCCTATTTACTTGTCTGTCTCCCCCCAATTACCATAAACACTGTTCAAAACCTATCACTGTACATAATATTTTCTGCTTCACTTTTACAAATATTGCAGACATTTGGATTTCCTTTAAAACTATTTTCAAACTTTACAGAAAATACACCAGCCATTTTATAAATAAAACAAAAGACTCTCACATTGAAAACAGACTTAGCATGAGAAACAGTAAACCTCTCTTCCCTTGAAACTGACAATTAGTAAGATTGCATCTGGCAACCCATTAAACTACAAGAAAAGTGCTAGGATTCATACTCAAATAGCATATATTGAAGTACTAATTAGCTCCTACATGAAGGGTGTAGGAATTCAAAAAGACAAATGTGTAACACATTTGTTAACAGCCTGGGGCATCTCACTGGACGCAAACATCCCTTTTCAGGAGCAGGCCAGGAATTCTTTCTGGTGAAGTAACTTATCAGTCACATTGAAGACAAATGATGGCTGAGGAAGTCAAACCACATACTACAGAAAGCAGCTGTTTAAACAGCTCATAGCCTTACTCCTCTGCAGCAAGTGCTAGACAAACTGCTGCAGCTCAGCACCATGTATTTCACACCTGTGTGCCTTCAAAAACCAAGCTAAACTAAAAATGTATTCATAGTTAATATTCAACTCTTAAGAGTTCGTGCTGTCCAGTTTTTTCAAAGCTAAATAAATACTCAGTCAACATTCAACACAGCAAAGAAACCAATGATCATCTCCAAAGAACATGGCTCTGTGACATCCCTGCACTGGCCCAGTAATCAAGGAGTCTCAGTCGTCACCACGTGAGGGAAGTGCACATTGGGAGGATGACAAGTACACACACAGTAAAAGTACAATTTCCCTTAAGAGCACACAGAGATCACAGTCTAGGGGTAGTTTCTCCCTCTCTCCCCAGATCCCCAATAAGACTCCCCACTGGCACAGCTATAGGGTTAAGATCTCAGCCAAGTGGTCAAACCAAAACCTCCAGCACCCTCTCTGCCCAACCAGTGCTTTGTGTCCCTGCCCAAGTAGCTGACACACACACTTTGAGATGTGATTTATATACAAACTCACAGACACACCTGGGGAAGGCTAGCACAGGTTCACTAGCTATGCTTCCTTCTGCCCAGACTATAAGGTAGTACCACTTGGCACCAACCACATTTATCAGCTACTCTAAAGCCCTTACAAAGGGTGACCAATTCTACTGTGTAATGTTACCATTATCCAAATGGTAAGTGTGTCCAAGACAAAGGCTATTTAAGAGTGGCCTGTGCAGTGTTACCAAATACATGCAAGTACTCTAAGAGTTTAAATAACTCTAAACAAAACTAGCCACAATTAAAAGGTTTAAATATATTTCATAATAAATAATAAAAGATCAAGACACTATTCAATAACTCAACATAGTGACAATAGAGTTCAGAATCACAATAAATACTTGAAAACAACATTGCAGGACAGTCTCACATAAATACAGAAAACATCTACTAGACTGATCTTACTATTTTCCTGTTTATCTCTAAGAGAGATACTATGATTTAAGTCTTACTTACGCAGCCAGGCAAGCAGAAGTGCTGAATGAACGTTTACAGGTCCAAGAGTAGATAGAAAATTACCTGACTTTCTCTCTGAGATAGTTCTTAAATTAATTCTGCTGGGTCATTTTAGATTACACCATTCTTGTCAACTCTGCTTTTAGTTTCCAGGTCAACAGGAACTTAAAAATAACACATCAGTGTCAAGAATACAAAACTTGCCTGGAACTGGAAATCATAAAACTGTTAAACACCTTTACATTTGAAACCTGCAATTACCTCTGTTTCCAGACAATGGGAAAACCTACAACTCTAGACATCGTGTCTACTTTGAGCTGAAACAAAGATAATGCAGTCATAAACAACTTCCACTTATTTTTTTAGGGTTTGCAAGTTAACTCTTTATATTCCAGCCTTTACCATCAATACACACATTTGCAAAGGCATGTAGTTTATACACACTTCTGCGCTTTTCCGGCAGGGTGCAGTATGGTTAAAATCTTGAAGCACAGTACAGAACATATAGTTTTCTTACATTTCTACGGCAAGCATACAAATCATATTAATATTTACAAATGACATATGATTATTTATTTGTTGCATTTGTTTACTGGGAAAGTCCACTGGGCCTAAATGAGCCCATTTTCAGTGGAGGCCTGGGGAGAAAAGCTCCACATTAATTACATACAAAGAAATCTTAACACACAAAACAAAGTAAGTTGAGCGGGAGTACTACATTCAATGAAAATAACAGTGAAATTGTTTGCAATAATGGTATAAGTATAGAAATAGAAAACATTCAACTAACATAATTTTAAATGTATACACAGAAACTATAGCACAGGAGAGAGAATGTCAGGGGAGAAAAGAAGGACACAGAAAGGGATAAAGGAGGGAAGAAAGTCTAGGGGGACAGCAAAGGAGTAAGTATAGTAGAGAAAAGGATAGAAAATACCAGAAATTAAATGGTCAGGTTTTGAGGGTATTTGTTGTGGTGCAGGTGCATAGCCAGTAAGAGGAGAGATGTAGTCCGAGGGATTTTTTAAAGGAAGCAGGATTGCTGGTAGTCCTGAGTGAAGGAGGGAGATTATTCCATATCTTAGAGACAGTAAGGGAATACAACATTTGGCCGACTGAGTGCCTGGGTTTGTTGACAGTCAGTAACATTTTGTTTTCAGACCTGAGGTGCCGATTAGGATGGTACATGGTCAGTATGGAGGAGAGGGAAGGGAAAGGTGCAGGGTGGTAGATAAGTTTCTGGGCCGTAGTTAATTGAAGATAAGTGAGATAGTGAGGGGATTCGAGCCAATTAAGTTGATGCAGGGACAGTGGTGGGTAGAAAATTTTGCATTAGTAAATTTAGCGACTGTTATAGCATGAGTCTAGTTTTGTTTTCAGGGAGGACTGTAGATTGGTGAGGATGGTGGCATCATATAAGAGAGTTAGAAGCAGGAAAGAAGATGCAAGGGCCTTTTTAGCAGAGAGGTTAAGAAAATAGTTGTGCCTAAAAATTTTAGAGCTCCAAGCTTTTGATGTGTTTTTTTTTTATGTTGCTGTAGATGTGAAGATCAAAGGTTAGCTTGCATCAATGATGACACCACGCAATTTGGTACTTGAGACAGCATCAATGATAGTGTTGTTTTGTGACCAAACAGAGAATGGTGACTTGTCAACAGGGCTAGAATTTGTGGGGGTAAATATTAGGAGTTTTGTTTTACTGGCGTTAAGGGCAAGATGGTTCTGAGACATCCAGGGTTTTGGTAGAAATAAATGCTTCTTGGGTAAAACGCTGCAGTGCAGTGACAGATTTAGAAGAGAAGATAATAGTCGAGTCATCCACATACTGAATAACAGTACTGTGGGTAAGAATGGTGTGAAGCTTATTGACAAATATACTGAATAGAAGGGGACCCCAGTATTGAACCCTGGGGTACCACTGTATTTGTACTGATGAAAGGGGAAGAAGAATGCTTCCATATAGTAGATTGTTGCCTATTGCTGAGATAGTTAGCAAACCAATGTAAGGTTGAGGGGGATAGGCCGAGGTTAGAGAGTTTAGAAAGTAGGAGGGAGTGAGAAATTATGTTGAAGGACTTAGATTGATCAAGAAAGAGTGCAGAGACTAAGGAGCCAGCATTTCGAATTCTATTTACTGTATCCAAGAAGGAAATTAGGGCAGTGTTAGTGCTATTTCCTGGCCTAAAGCCATGTTGGGTGGGGGAAAGGATTTGGTGTTGTACCAGATGACTAAGGAGCTGAGTATAAATACATAAGACGAGTTGGATATATGTATTATTTCTATTTATATAGTATTTATATAGCTGGCTAATATATGTCAATTATATTATATACTGTATGTGCTCTATATATTTAATATTTCACATTTATATACACATCTATATACATGTTTGCATTTTCAGCTAGACTATTTTTATTATACATTTGATATGTAGTTAAGTTATATTTGGAGAAAAATACTGCACGAAGATTTTTTAGATCGTTTTTAAAGATATAAGGATATTGTTAGTAATTTTTATATATAATAATATTTCCATGTGAATATTTTTATATATTATATATTCACACACAGGGAATATGTACATTCAATATTTATAGAGATATATGTTTGTATTCTATTTTATTTTATTCTATCCATTTATTGATGTAGCTGCTTTTAACCTATGTCATTAGACCAAGGAACAGAAGTGAAATGATGTAATGTCTGTTCTCAAAAAGCTTAACAAATGCTTCACTATTTGATTACTTGATTAATCAAGTAATTACTATAATTGTTTGATTGCTTAATTATACTGCTTAGCTGAGTATATAAGCAGAGTGATTTTGCTCATTAAAATGTAACCTGATGAAGCATACTCGACGTATGTGAAAGCGCTCGTTTTTTGGTCTTGCATTGTGGAATAAAAGTTCTATTTTCTTATATCGTGGTGGATTCCTTGGTCTTTATCTAGTATTCTTGTGCCTACTACGTTGGAATCCTTTGGATGGTAACTAGCCTGTTTTTGCTGATACTTTTTGTCATTTTGGGTTGCTGTTACCTTCACATGATGGAGAACTCGTCAGTTGAACTTGATTATAATCCAATACCAGCGGAATACACTACCAAATGGAAAGAAGTTATTCAACAACAAGCAAACCCTTTATTGGGCTTGGAACTACATCTTCCTACTACTAATGAAACAGGTACTGTACCGCTACATAAAGAGTTCTATGTGAATTTAAGGGAGTTGGAAAATGTGTTATATAAGCTTAACAAACTTACTTGGCAGAGACGGCATCTCGAAGCATGCCTACATTTCAATGTCATTCCTAGAGGCATGCATATTTTATGCATGCCTACTTATGGCGAAACACATCCCACTTTATTAAAAAAGTGGCAAGAACTAAATATTAACTTTAGCAAACAATACATCCATTTGCTCATAGAGTATTTCACTCCCATTGAGAAAGAGCTCACGGAAAAAGCTGATGAGCTACACAAAGATCTGCTGAAGCGATTTAAAGGGGAAATTCATCGCAAAAAACTAGAAAGCATGTTTTTACAAGTAATAGCCTTTGGTGAGAGATTGCAACAACTGAAGCATAAGAAACTCTTAAGAGACTACAATGACTTTGTCTCCGGCCAGATTTTTGTCTGGCCGAGGGTAAATACCCAAAATCAACATAACTCTTATGCAGAGATGACCAAACGTCCACCTAGACCAAATGGCGATGTTGAGAACATTAACTTAGACATTTCCACCTTAAATGAAACAGCACCACTTCTGGGAAGGGATTCTCAGAGTAACATAGTCAGTAATGAACAGAGCATCCATCCAATAGGAGCAGATGTTTGTAATACTCCGCCTCCGAACCAGGAAGCTTTACAAACATCTACATCCAATGGAGCGAGACCCAAGACAACTACAGCCATGACATCACAAGGTTTTTTACCTTTGCCAGTTCGGTATCGACAGGAGAACAGAATGAGGTCAAGCAGCAGAGGCAGAAGAAAAAGGAAATTCTCGGAAGAAGCCATAGAAGAACAGAGGAAACAGCATTAATGAATGAACTTGTGTTTAATTTATCTAGTCATTGCCTCACGACCAGTGAACACAGCTTATTAAATAAAGGACTTTCTTTCATACCATCCCAAAGCAGTAATTTAGCTGAGCTTTTAGTAGATTTACGTATGTTTACACGAACACTATCTCTGAAACTAATGTATAAAGATAAAGGAGTAGAAAATAATTTAGATAGTGATATATATTACAAGAGGAAAAGTGTTTTTATTCCTGAAGTTCTCCCTAATGTGCATTGTTTTATAAGAAAGTGTGAGAATGATTTTTATAAATACTTTTCAGATATAAGAAAGGGGAAGAAATATGAAAGAATTTTCTATAATCTCAATTTTGAAGAATTTCAAGCACTGCAGAATTTATCTAGAAATGAGCTGCTAACCATAAGACCAGCTGATAAAGGGGGAGGCACTGTGGTCTTGGATACCTTGTTCTATGATGAATTAATGCTTAAGATGCTAAGTGATACTGATAAATACCAAGAAATTGACAAAAATAGATTAACCAAGATCATTAATACAGTGCAGGATATGTTATATGATTTACTTATGTGCAGATTAATTACAAAACAACTATATGACTATTTTTTAATTAATGCACCCAATGTTCCTAACATTAAAGGTCTCCCGAAAATACACAAAATGGAGTACCCCCCACCCATGCGACCTATTGTGGCAGGGGAAAAATGGGTGACAGAATATATATCAAAGTATGTAGAATCTAAATTAGGTCCTGTTGTCAGACGAATACCTACTATCTTAAATGATATATACTCATTGCTGGATGATATAGAACAGTTAGTGGGTCAGATAGATAATATTTCGACTTTAATATTGGTATCATTAGATGTTAAAAACCTCTTTACAGTCATACCCAATGACTATGGGGTCGAGGCAACAAGGGATGTACTACTAGAGGAGAAATCCCTAAACAAGGATATGCAATATTTAATATGTACATTGTTGACTTTAGTTCTAGAAAATAATGCGTTCATGTTTAAAGACAACTTGTATATGCAAACATGGGATGTGGCAATGGGCACCCCATGTGCAAATTCGTACGCTAACATCGTTATGTACTATTGGGAATCTAAATATTTATTCAACACCCACTATATGGACAATATTGTTCTATATAGACGGTTTGTTGATGACGTTCTCATATTTTGGAAGGGAGAACAGTCAGATCTAATAGAACTAGTCAATTATCTGGAAACAACGACTGATTTTTTAAGATTCACTCTAGAATACTCACATAACAAGATCGATTTTTTAGACATATCTATTTTGAAAGATGATAATAATATACTTATTACGCAATTGTTTAGAAAACCTTGCTGGAAGAATGCAATTTTGAATTATAACAGTATGCATCCTCGATTCATTTTTTCAAATATAATACAGAATCAAAGAGCTAGGATTACTAGGTTATGTACCCATACATCAGAGAGAAATGAACAACTTACACTGTTGGATAAGTTATTTGCAGACAGAGGGTATCCAGCTAGTCTTATAAACAAAACCAATAGTGGAGTCCACTTGTATACAAAAACTAAACAGTGGTATAACAAGGGCATACAATATATGCCTAGAAATAACAAAAAAGAAGGCATTATAGCCTTCACTTTGAGGTACACTAATGATAACCATAATATTGTAAGAATTATACAAGAGAACTGGGATATTCTTACAATGGACAATGGCCTCAAAGATTTAGTAGGACTCACACCACATTTCAGATATAGAAATGCTAAGAATCTGAAAAGATGGTTATGTATAGACAAAATGATCAAGAAACCTAATAGTAATAGAGACATTGGCTTCAAGATGGGAACTTGGCCATGTGGAAAATGCAACATGTGTAAATATATTAATACAGAAAGTGAATTTATAACACCATATTTGGACTATACACACAGGTTTCTTACATATGCTACATGTAACACTACCAATTTAATATATCTAGCTACATGTAAGAACTGCCAAGCATTCTATGTAGGTCTCACCTCTAGAAGGCTTAGAGACCGTATTTACAATCATACATATGACATCAGAAAGATGACTCTAACAAATGCTTTAGCTAAGCATATTAGCTTTAATCAAGACCATTACTTTAATTTTAGAGTGTTACAAATAATTAAACCCTCAGTGAGAGGTGGAGATAGAATGAATATATTAGCTAAGGCAGAGCTAGACTGGATATTTAAATTACGAGCACACATAGAGCCTGGATTAAATATTAACATCAGCATAAAACCAGTATTGGAAGCACGCAGATAAGACTGTATATTTAAGATAAAGAATATAATGAGAGATATTGTTTATACATCACATATATAGTAGTCATTGTTTTTTCATTGATATATTGCCAGATTATTTGTTTCATATTTTTTATTGAGTTATAAAATTTTGCATCTTTCATATGTCTATACTTATATATGACAGGTTTCATATATATTGAATAGAATAATAAGCTATATAGTTGACACTTAATCATTGAATCAATATATATATATTCAAAGGGAGAGAGGTAGTAATTTGAGTTGAAGTGATGAAATGTAGTTTCTAGACACTCGTTATTATGCACTTATTTATAAGTATATATGACGAGTTGGATATATGTATTATTTCTATTTATATAGTATTTATATAGCTGGCTAATATATGTCAATTATATTATATACTGTATGTGCTCTATATATTTAATATTTCACATTTATATACACATTTATATACATGTTCGCATTTTAAGCGAGACTATCTTTACTATACATTTGATATGTAGTTAAGTTATATTTGGAGAAAAATACTGCACGAAGATTTTTAGATCGTTTTTAAAGATATAAGGATATTGTTAGTAATTTTTATATATAATAATATTTCCATGTGAATATTTTTATATATTATATATTCACACACAGGGAATATGTACATTCAATATTTATAGAGATATATGTTTGTATTCTATTTTATTTTATTTTATCCATTTATTGATGTAGCTGCTTTTAACCTATGTCATTAGACCAAGGAACAGAAGTGAAATTATGTAATGTCTGTTCTCAAAAAGCTTAACAAATGCTTCACTATTTGATTACTTGATTAATCAAGTAATTACTATAATTGTTTGATTGCTTAATTATACTGCTTAGCTGAGTATATAAGCAGAGTGATTTTGCTCATTAAAATGTAACCTGATGAAGCATACTCGACGTATGTGAAAGTGCTCGTTTTTTGGTCTTGCATTGTGGAATAAAAGTTCTATTTTCTTATATCGTGGTGGATTCCTTGGTCTTTATCTAGTATTTTAGAGATAGGGGAAAGAATGGCAACGAGGTGGAATTTTGAGATGTCAGAGTTGTTGCCGCCTTTGTGAAGTGGGAGAACAAATGCTTTTTTCCAGATATCAGGTATGTATGATTCCTGAATGGACCTATTAAGGAGAATGCTGATAGGGTATGCAATGGAGGAGGCTGATAGTTGTAAGTATTCTGCAGGTAAGTTATCTGGGGCATTGGTACAAGGTTTTAGTCTATAAAAAAGTTTTTGGATGGTGGATGTGGGCATGGGTGAGAGTGAGAAAGTAAGTAGAGGATCTGAAGGGGAATGTACTAATGGTGGTACTAGTGGATCAGTGTTGATGGGTGGGAAGGTCGTAGTAAGTTTTGCGAAGGTGTCAATAAAATAAAGAGTAAGGCTAAATCAGAGGGTGTTTTTTTGGGTTTGGGTATGGATAATTGTTGGCCCTGGGTGGAGAAGGGAGTGGACTGCTCTCCAGAATTACTTGGGGTTTTATTTGTGTTGGTCTTGGATAGTTTAGAAGTATTCTTTTTCATTTTTGACAACTAAAGGTTTAGCCTGACTGCGAAGTTGCTTGTACTGCATAAGCATGGAAGGAGTTTTGTTTTTCTGCCAGGCTTTCCAGGCTTGTCCCTAGTGGACATAATTTGCTTTGTGGATTTTGGCAAGCCAACTGGCATGTTTGCCTTGATTCTTTTTAGCCGGAGAGAGGCAAGACTATTTAGGATCCTAAGAAATGTAGAATTAAAGAATTCCACAACTTCATTGAGTGGGAGAGATTTTAATGGTCTCCAGTTAGTGTTCTGCAGGATGTCATTGAAGGTATTGCGGAGAAACAGGAAAGATCTCTGGTATAATGATATTGGTTTATGTTAGGTTTAGAGGTCGGCTTACATATTATGAATGTTGGAGAGTGATCACTGATGCTATTTGGAAGTGTGCCGGAGGAGGAGACTGTGTCAGAAACCATGATCCAATCCAAGATAGTCTTTGTTATTCTTATTGTCAAGGTCTGCTTATATCAGAAATTAGCTGAGTATAAATGTGAAGGTTGATGTTGGTAGAGGAGTTGTTATTGGAGATATCTAGCCAGTTAATATTAACAAAATTCTAGCTAGCTGGGCTGGCAGCCTTCACAGGCTCATATGATGATGGTCCTGTTCACTACAATTTCCTTCCTTTACATCATAACTACTTTGGCTCATAGGTAGTTACTAGGCTTGAAGTCAAGGAGGCCATTGAGGAGCCTAGCCCAAATTTCCAGCTTCCCCAAGCAGGTTATGTGACTTGCTCAAAGAAAGGGCAAAATATAAGAGAGAGGTACTGCAAAACTGGAAATGGATAGGAAAAGACTACTGTAAATCACTTATCAGAACAGGTTTTGCATGAACATTTATTCTGTGAACCAAATAAAAAAAACAAAATTTTAATGACTGACATTGACTGGCTGAGGGTGGGAGGATGACATAATGGTTAAGGTGTTTACCTTAAAGACACGAGGTGCAGGGTTTGATTCTCACATGGGGTAACTGGCTAGGCTTCAAATGGCCCAAAGGGGCAGTTAGCCTAGTACTAACATATGAACGATATATGATCTATATGTAGTCCTCAGAGATTTACTAAAGAAAGAAATAAAAAGTTAATGTAAGTCTAGCAAGTGTGGAGGATTAAGGATCTTGCCACAGTAGCTAAGTTACAGTGTTTGACTCTGAATAAGTTACTTAGCTCTCTAACTGGGGCATTACAGACACAGATGATTCATTTTCTCCTGTTAATATAAAGCAAATTATCCATTTTAATGTTGAAAAAAAGTGTGCTTTTAGAGTGCACCATCCCCACTTTACATGCTCGGACAGTTAGATTATTCCACTTATTGGAAATCTCTCATTAGCTCTGCATCCCACCTCCAGCCAATGAGAATGGAACTAGGATTCACAGCCAATGAAATAGACTGCTTGCTGAGAAAGAGCCAACTGAAAAATTGGTTCACCAGCTGAGCAGGAAAATCATTTGGTTTGTTTAAAGAGCCCAACAGAACTTGGTTCTGACAAACTACACTGCATGGCCAGGCCCCCTAGCAACACCAAGCCCTAGGCAGATGCTTAAGTCACCTTGTGCTGGATCCGGCCCTGGTGGTACTAAAACAGAGCAATGCTCCACTGGTTTACTCACAGCCATCTGCTCTGGGCATACTTAATTTGAACACTTGTAGCTTGAGCCCCACACCCACTCTACTCCCCACGCTGAACAAACATATGGCGCAATGTCTGCAATGTGAAACAGATCTTCTGGTAGTATATTAGTTAATTTCTGGTGCACTTCAAACAAAAGTTTGAAGTAACTGAGTAACTGCTATGCAATACAAACACACACACACACACACATACATATACACATACACACACACATATATATTTCAATTTATATTTATATATTGCATATCTCCTAGAAGTTACTAGCACTACAGTTCAGTGGTGCTCTAACTAAACAAACTTGCCTCCAGATACAAGTCCTGAGATGCCTTACTGGATGTTCTTTTCTATTTTCACTTACATACATTCTGAATCTGTTTTCCTTCTCAATCATTTAATTCAACATCTCTTAATTGTTACAAAAGTTGGTTAACTTAACAAAAAACTAACACTGGAGATTTGTGTATCTATATTTTCTGCTTCAGCTGTAACATCACTGCACATTAATTTCTGCAAGACTAAGTCAAGTATAAGCAGTACAGCACTTTCAATAATTTGTAAAATGCTGTTTTTATTGATTTCACTATTAACCAGTTAATTTGGTGTGTGTAGACCTCTAGCTGAAACCAGGCAATCTTAGTTGTAAAGAATTACACTACATCATTAAATAAAAAGTGCATAAACTGTCTTTATCCTTTACTTGGTGATAGAAATGAGGAAAAAGTACCTTGTCATAACCTTTCTCTTCCAAGCTTCTCAGTGGTTTCTTCTACGGTCTATTTCTGCACTCTAAATTATACTTGCTATGGTTCACTGATTGTTTAAAAAAAAAAAAAAAAAAAAAAAAAAAAAGATAAATCATGACAAACTGGCCTCTCCTGAGTTTCCAACTTTTGCAAACTTATTAACGTCACAAACGGTCAGACTTGACAGAAACCTTTCCATTCTCACATAAGATGCTTTCCAGGTTGGCAACACTTACAAACTGCACCCAATATGCACACTTTCTTTGAAGCTCTTCCCTATCAACAGTCTAGTGGTCTGTCTTTCTAATAGGGCTTACAGAACTTTTCTTGCAGCATTTCCACACTGCTGCACAAAAATCTATGCATTTAGAGCTTGGTCAAAAAGGGTGACTCCTGAATCACAAATGCCCTACCCCTAACAATGAAGAAGTCTCCAATTTTGAACCTGCCTTTGAAATAAACATATTTGTTTTGGTGAAAGAATAGCTAGCAATTAGTCAGTTTTCCAACCAACAAGAATGCAAACAATGTTAATTCCAATAGTCTGGCTGCTTAGTATCCAGTTCTCACTGCCAGATACCAAACAGTATAAAACTAGAGCATATGACTGGATAACATATCTATGAACAGAAAATACAATGCACCCACTGGCAGGAGGTGACATTTGGCTTCTACGATGTAGAAATGGACTTTAATCAGCAGCAGAATAAAGCAGCATGTCTTTCTGCAGCAATCTGTAGAAGGTTGTATGTGCCTGCACCTTTAAAATACGGTGTTTAACGCATGTCTGCTCCCTCAGAGACACACACATAACACACACACACACACACACACACACACACACACACACACACACACACACATTCCCAAAGTGTGACTTACAAAACTTCCTTACCACAATTTAAACCATACATAATGACAATGCAGGAAATCAAATTCTGCATGTCAGCAAATCCATCAAAATATCCTGTCTACCAACATCAGTGCATAGACAAAAGAAATCTGTGCTCTGCAGAACACAATACTGCCTTCACCAACAAAAAAAAAGTATCATCTCCTCCCAATTTAATGACTATAAGGCTTTTATATACACTAAACATCAGTTGCTTATTTTGTTGTTTTATGCTTTCTCACTTAATAACCTGAAGTTTATTTTAGTCCTGGTTCATGGGCTTGGGATGAATGCAAAAGAGAAGGGGAGCAGGGAAAAGACATGGAGGCAAACAATCGGAATTGTTCTATTAGTTCAATAAATCATACGCATCATTACGGATTTAACAAATTAATTCCGTTTACTGTTCTGCAACTAATTCCATTTAATGTCCCGGATGACAGATGGAACAAAATGCCAGTTCATCTAAAAAGTATTATTCTAGAAATAAAACTATTACAATTACACTAATTGTTATACTGGAAAAAGATTTGTTTTAATTATTTATATATTTATTTACCGGGGTAGTGTACAGATCACTAATGTCCAATTGCAGGCACAACTGGGGGAAAAGGATCACAAAAGAAATGAACAGAACATGTATGCAGATGCAAGAGTATGCTAAATAATATATACATATTTACAGACACAAGTATGTTACAACAATTAGGTCACAATGACAACAGAGTTTACAATCAGAAAACAAAATTGGTATCATGCTTGGTAGAGCTTAGTGGATAAGTTGCACACATTGTGAGTGAGATGGCTTATACTAAAGGAATAAAAGCACAGCATATTAAAGGGAGTCAAATGATGCGACAAGAAGGGGAGTACAACGTAAATACCTGCAGGAAGGGATATAAAGGGGAGAAGAAAGAGAAAGAGGTGAGGAAAGAATGCCGAAACAGACACAGAAAGGAGAGGAAGTGTGAGAGATGAGAAGAGATAAGTGGTATGGAACAGAGGAAGTGAGGGGATGAAAAAGGGATAACTATGTTTGAGAGATGAGCAGGGTTTATGTAATGCAACCTGTGTGAAGGCAACTGCACTGTGCTTGGGTGAAGAGGTGTTCCTTGATTTGCTGTATGAAGTCTGAGTATTTTTGGAGCTCTTTGAGAATGAGAAGAAGGTGCATGGCCAGTGCATTGTAGTTTAATTTTTGGAGTTTGCAGGGTGCGTTTAGATTGTGAGAAGCTTCTGAGATTAAATGAGGGGATTTTGGTGGAGAGCTTGTGTGCAAGAGGGGTAGATGTCACTGGTGAAAGAAGTATACTCATGGGGATGGACCAGCAATCTTGAGCCGAGGCATTTCTGCTCATCAGAATGTGAAAAGAGACATATCCTCCTCCTACTTACACCACTGGAAACTACAGGGAGGATTGGTTATTGGTCTTTAGTTTACTGGATTAAACAAACAAAATCAGAAAATCCTACCCTGCTGAGTCCTGTTCAAATCTACTGAAAAACTATACTGTTCTAACAGCGTTATTGAGACCACACATTCCCTCTCTAGTGCCTATACAGGAAAAACAGACCGAGAAAGAGAAATAGAGACCGGTAAACAACTTTGAAGAATATCTACAAAATGCTCTACCATTATTTTTTTATTAGGAAAATAGCATCTGCAACAAATACAAATAAAACAAATAGTGTGCAAGTTCCAACTCAGCTCCATTACCTAAACATAAATTTACTTTAACAGAGCATTGTGACAGGTAAAAAAGAGAACATTTCTTATACAGGCATATATTTCTCTTTGCAGTTAAATAGCACAGGTGTCTTCCAGGTAAGGGAAGCATACGCAATTATGGTTACATATCCTCCAAACACAGAGGCAAGCAGATCATCAAGTAAGACTGCTTTCCACCTTTCTAGTCCGATTCTTAACCTGCAATGCTAAATGCTCGGTCTCCTTTTGCTATACATACGAATATTAAAAACTTAACAAAAAGTCACGGGGACAAAATAGGAAACTTTTCTGAAAGTCTGAAGCAACTCCTGACATCTAATCCCACAGTTTACTGCATGTACTCAAATCTGAGGTGACACTGTGCCATTGTGAGTATATCTACTAACATAGGCCATTCCAAAATCCTGTATGAAGGCTGAGGTTACAAGTTCTTTACTTTGTACCTACCAGATGATTAGTCATCAGTGCAGCTTGCAAATGTATACTGAATCACAAATGCAATACACAAAATAATGCTATAAATAAAACGCATCTCAGCAAGGATAACTACTACTACCACTCAATATGGAAATTACAGAAGACTTCAATATGGACAACACTGACATGAGCATTCAACTAAGGAGAACAGGAAAAGATGCTGGGTTTCTTTATTTGACTTCTTCTTCAGACCAAAATCAGTCTTTTGTTTACCTTCCCTGCAGGCAGGAATTAAAAACAAACAGCAAAGGATGCCTCAATTTTTCTTCCTTCTGTAGTACTGAATGACCCTAAAAATCATGAGCTTACATATCTAGGGCATCCCAGATAATCTCTTAAACCCTGATGACCTACTGATTTATTAACACTGATGAACCAATACATTTCACTTCCTGGAGTACAGTACATTTAAGCATAATGTGGTAAACTCTAGTAACTTCCTTAATGAAAGGAGCCAAACATTCTCCTTATTGTTGGCATCAGAGTACACAGTGATGGAGCCTTAATTACCATCCAGAAGATTCACATGCGATTATCAAATCCAATCCCCGAAGAGTCTGCAACAGAGGGGGACAGAGAGACTGAGCAGCACTTTTGCCACTTCCATCTTCGCTATCTCTGGGGGACTCAGGCAGGTTCTCCAGTCAAGGACAAGCATTTCTGGTTCAAGCCTGAAGACTCTGGTTTGCCAGAACATACTGGGTAGGACAATGGGTGGGGAGTATAAAAAAATCCCCCATAACTTACGATGACGATATAACAGATCCTCCCAAACTCCTTCCTGCCTTCTTCTCCAATTGTTTCTACTAATGTTTATTTACTTGTAGAGCCCCAGTCTGTGAGATGTTAAGCCAGACAGGTGCCAAGAAGGTTAGAGAAGCTCAAGGAAGGACAAGTCAGCTGTGGTTCAAACAAAAAAAAAAATCCTCCCACCTGCAGTTAACCAGGGAAATTAAGTAAAGAAGGCTTTCTTTTTAGCACCTTAGAATGTTTATCCAGCTCTTTTTCATTGTTTCAGATTAATAACTTTGAACCACTTACCCAGAATTTAGAACAACCTGCTTTCTGGCTCACTAAAGCAATTTCCATCAGCAAAAAAGTTAAATTGTAAAATAACTGTTAATGGTCACATTACTTTGTGACTACAAGCCCCAAGTTAATACCCCAAAAAACTAGAAGAGATTGGCCACATCTGTTGGTACTTTAATTGGTTCCAGCCCCTCTCCTAGACTGACCATGACCTCTATATTTACTGCGATTAATAAAACTCAGACTGCAAGCAGCTAGCAATATTTTCAATGGCTACTGAAATTCAGCTTGAAGTGATACCCTGTTTATATTAATGGAATACAGCTTTAGGAATTTTAGATGCAGCCAAAATTAACAAGGATGCATGTGATACATGCCTGTTTCTTTCAGACATGTAACTACAAAACCGCATTTATGCCTTAAGCCCTTAGTTTATGAGTAAAGATGAAAAATGCGTGCAATGTAAATTTAAACAATCATTTATTCTGGTGACCCATTAAGTGGACTACTCTGAAAGACCCTTCTTACTTGTATAAGCAGTATAAGCCTTAGGTGATGCATTAATAAAGGAAAACAAAAGGGTTTTCAAAGTTCAAGAGGGAAAGCAAGATGTATTTACCTACTTCTGACTACTTACAAAAGTTATGAAATTCCTTAGACCCAAATATGGAGCAGTCACAAAACCACTATGGAGATATTTTACCGCATTCAAACAGCCAGAGAACATTACAGGGAGTGAGAAAAACTAACAATGAAGCATATCCACTCATACGTCATCTGATTTGTACTCACATTTTTGCTCTATCCCTAATACAACTTTTTGTTTTTCTGGTAAACTACTCAGGTAAGAGCCTGGCAACAATGCCAGACAGTAGACTTCCAAACTTTTCAGAAAATGCATGTTGACGCAAAATTTGTTGGTTCAATTTAAGAGACTCAGAATAATATTTATAAATGGCTCCCAGATTCTGGGCCTTTATCCCCCATTACTTTTGGCAATGTCCCCGATTCCTGAGCAGAGAAGTTGAAAGCTGGCTTGTCCATACCCTAAGTGCTGTTTTAAACTGTTAAACTGACCATTCACCTTCTGAAATATCTCAAAAAAATTCAGCAAAAATTATACAGAAAGAGAGACACCAAAAAGATTCCACATATATTATCAGAAAATGTGCAAACTTCTTTTTCTATCAAGTTTAAAGGAAAATCCTCTTTTCAGTCCACTAAAACATACCACCTTAAACATGCACAAACAAAATAAAAAACTTATATTGCATAAAAATACAGGTTATGCTATGAAGAGTTCACAACAGATTTATTTTAGTAGTCATTAAAATCAGTTTAACCCTGAAGGAAAACATCTGAGATGGACTAAATATTATACTCCCAGCATCAATATTATTCAGTTTTATGAAGCTAAGTCCAGTGTTAGCAGGGTAGTAATATATCTGATAAAATGTCTACTCAGTCTGTTGGCAGCTGTAAAATGGAGTGAGAATGGAAAAGTAAGAAGGCAATTTCTTAAAAGTCTTGTCTTAAATGCCATCAGGAAAGGGAAAGGTAATAGAACTGTTTTACTTTCACTCAATTAAAAAAATGTTTACATCGTCTGGATACTATCAAATTTTTGTTCATTTCCAAAAACACAGATGCCAGTAGAGTTGCAGGAGACTGTGTGAAAAACAGCTTTAAACAATTAGACTTGTACCAACAGCTGAATGTGTAATCCTTAATGATGGCTGATCAGGATCTTTATCACTAAAGACGTCTTCAACCACTCAGATCTTGTCACACAATGATCCATGAGTTAGTTTTCAATCTTACAACATATTATTCTGCCCTATAGCAAAAAGCACGCATGGCTTGTTACAAGAAACATGCTCTCAGTTTAACTTGCAACAAACTGTACTTTACTCAGGATGGCTTGGTCTTGTCTACAAGACTGGGCAACAGGACTTTATTTCTGCTGCCCGGTTCATTTTTCTGACTCTTGAAATCTACTTTTAAAGAAGAGCACAAAAGTAACTGCTCTCAGTAAATGTGTACAAATTCTGCAAAATATTTCCACCAAAGCAAAGTCTAAGCTATTTCGCCTGGTACTGACCTTTTAGGTGGCCTCACTCTACTACTCCTACCTGCATCTTTCATGCCTTGTCATATTAGGCTTCATTATTCACCACTACGCCATTTCTTTGTAACTATATTTTCTTGTCTGTAGTTAAAAGATTTTATAAATAAGTAGCACCTCCCTGACATCTTTACTGATCCAAACATGGTCTAATCAGCTTATATAACATTTTTCCATATGCCGGTCCTTGTCAAAAAGTGAGTATGGTTCCTCATATAAGTGAGAGCCTGCATCTCTAAAGTCCATATCAGGAGTTAACAGCTACTAAGAGTACTGTCATCTGGGTCTGGTGACAGAGTTGGTACAAAAGCAGATGGAAGAGCCTATCCACATGGAATTTCTAGTGAGAAGGATCACGCATTGTGGACAGGGACAGAATAAACTCCTGAAGAACAGCGCAACAAGCATTCGATACACCAAAACCTTGCTGTCCATTTGGTCAAGATATGCAGAAGTGAGTGAAATATACACCTGGACTGTAAATGACTTAAGTTCAACTTAAACATCTGTGTACAAAGGACAGGTAGACCTGCAGGTTTACCAAAAGAAACAAGATACTGCTTCACCCAGATAGAGAACCATTTATACAACTTAGCACCAATTTCAATATAGTCTAGATTTTCAACAGTCACTTCATCAAAGCTGTGATTTCCCTTACCAATCTCAAATGCACCTACTGTGGCTATGCCAAGTGAAAACTCCATTTCCTTTACACCAAACCCTGTAGCTAGTTACCTCACAAAACTAAGGCCAGTCACTGTAGCACTTGACAACCTTCTTGCCAAGTGCCTCAAGCTGGCCAGTGATGTCACTGAATATCTAGTCTTTACCCTAATTAACAGATCAAAGCAAGAATCCCTTTTCTCTCATACCTGGAAACAATCTCACACCCTACATCTTTATACAGGAAGCACCACGACTGATGAACTAACCAACTTCAGACCTTCTACCATACTTTCCCGTCCAAAATCCTTGAGAAATGTATTCATTTCCTGGTACTACACTTCCTACTGGCCAACAATCTGCTCTCAATCTCAATACAATTTTCACCCCTTTCACAGCTCTGATACTGTTCTATCAATTAGAAAAAGCATCCATTAAAAAAAAAAAAAAAAAAAAAAAAAAAACTTGTCTCATCAGTCTTCTGTGACCTAGAAACACAAAAAAACTTCGAAAAGTTGCAAAAACTAGGAAAACAATAAGTGAATCCAACAAAACACAGCCACAAGGTAAAATCCAAGATCCTTTACTTGTAAACGTTTTCGTGTACAAAATTACATACACTTCCTCAAACAAGTTACTTTAGAGCTTCTTGTGAGTTTAAATACACTCACATACACAAATAATTGTTTAATTAAATTAATTAAACAATCAATCAATAAACACATACATTCAGTTTTACTAAAAGGACAACTATTTCATAGTTAAATATACCAAATATTTAAACAAAAAATAATAAAATTTATATATGAATTGAAAAGTTATTATATATACAAATTGTCACTTAAGGAAATTTCTTTTTTTTAAAAATTCACATAGGAAAAATACCTATAAAAAATTCCCTTAATAACAAAATCTTTTAATAATAATAATAATAAATTCAGCGAGTTGAACAAAAAGCGCAGCTATAATCAAGTATATACATATTTAGATATAAATAATATAAATAAATAAATAAAATATACATTGATACCCTACACAGCCTGATGTTTATTCATATAAATAGTCAAGTGCATTCTACCAACCTATTGTTTATTCTATCCAAATAATCCTATTAATCAAGTTTAGCCACTCTCATTCAGGAGGCATAAACACATGAAAAATTACTAGTTATTATTTTTTATAATAATTATTTATTATTTCTGTGACCTGTTCAAAGCTTTTGATACTGTATCGCACCAACATTTCTTAAATGACTGTCATGTCTAGACCTCTCTACTGCAGCCCTCAAAGAGTTCAATTCCTACATATTCAGCCGGTCTGAAAGTGTAAAAATGGCAATAAGCTACATCCTCTTTTCTTCCCATCCCAGAAGGGGTCCACCAAGGGTCTATTAGTTGTTCTGTACTATTCAGTATATTTACAAATGTTCTTCCCTTTGCTAACCCTAACACATCCTTAGTTCATTACACAGATGACTCCACCATCATCAGCACAACATAAAAGAATCCTGAACTCCAGTCCATCACTCAGCACTCCTTCTCAGCTACTGAAGCTAGGCTCAAACAATCTAACCCAGCACTAAACCCCAAAAGACAAAATTAATGCTATTCACACTTCCAAGTTTTACTGCAATTCCAATCTGAACTTTACCCTTAAATGTTCTAATAATATTGTAATCAAAATGCTCTCCCACACAAAAAGTACAGTTTTGTACCTACCATAAATGTAGATGTTCGAAGATCCACATTGCTGCAGTCCTAACACTTGGGTAGTCCGCTGTCCCTCGATCGGCCCGAATATCAGAGTATAAGGCTGACGTCGGTCAAGGCGCATTTGACTGACATCAGAACGTCAGGGTACAAATGCGCATGACCGACGTCATATCCTCAGTCTTTTCTTGCCCCAGATGTCAGAAGACCCTAAAAAAAAAGGTCCAAACCCAAAGACAACAACTAAACAACCAACCAGCCTAATACCAAAAATATGTACAATATATACAACATATATACAATATGCACAATATACCTCAGATGGATAACTCAACCCACACAACCACCTCACACTACAGAGGGGAAGGAGGGAGGGTAAATTGGACTGCAGCAATGTGGATCTTCGAACATCTACATTTATGGTAGGTACAAAACTGTACTATGTTCTTCATCTCACATTGCTGCAGTCCTAACACTTGGGTAGAATCCCAAAGCAGAGGTAAGGGAGGATGGCCAAATCATATAGAAGCAGGAGCTGCCAAAATGCCCTGCAACACGGCAGTGGCAAAACCAGCCCTGGATTTAGAGTACAGTGGAAGGTGGTAATGCCTAGAAAAGGTATGCACTGAACTCCAAGTGGCTGCCTCCAAAATATCCTTAGTTGCCACCCCCTCAAAAAGCTGTAGAAGTGGCAGTAGCCCTAGTGGAATGAGGCCTAATCCCAGCTGGAATCTCTTTGCCATGATGGGAATAACAGAAAGCAATGCAAAATCCAATCCACTTAGAAATAGTTTGTTTTGATACGGGCTTGCCCTGAGAGCACAAAGCAAAAGAAACTAATAACTGCTGAGATTGTCTGAACCCTTTAGTTCTGTCCAAATAATATCGCAACTGCCTGTGTACATCTAAAGTGTGCAAAATCTTTTCCCCTTTATTTTGGGGATTTGCATAAAAAGTAGGCAAATGAATAGTTTGGTTTAAAGCCACACTAGAAACCACTTTAGGCATAAAGGAAGGATTAGTATGCAAAGATACCCTGTCCTTATGAAAAATTAAGAAAGGCTCAACTGCCATAAGGGCCTGCAATTCAGAAACCCTTCTTGCAGAGGTAATGGCCAACAAAAAAGCAGTCTTCCATGACAAATATTTCAACTCAGCAGTCGCTGCAGGTTCAAAAGGTTGTAGACTGAGTTTCTCCAACACAAAATTGAGATCCCAAGCAGGAGTAGGAGCTCTTCGTGGGGGTCTTATATTCTTTGCCCCTCTAAGAAATTGCTTGAACAAAGGATGAGAAAACAATGGTGGGTCACAGTCATAGTGAGCTGAAATTGCTGCAGCATGAATCTTAATAGAAGAGAAGGACAAACCTTTGTCCAATAACTCAGTAAGATATTGAAGAGCCACATTTAAATCAGGCTCAGAAACATCCAAATCCTTAGCTGCACTCCAAAACAAAAATCTCTTCCATTTATCTGCGTACACTTTCCTTGTACTAGGCCTTCTAGCTTCCAAAATCACATTCAAAACTTGTTGTGGAAGTTGAGACCCTCTATGGTTTAAAACAGAATATGCCATGCTGTTAGGTGAAGAGAGTGAAGTTTGACATTGAGCAAATGACTGTCCTCCTGGGACAACAGATGTGGAATCAAAGGCAAAGGCCATGGAGGCTTCCGTACTAGACTTCTCAGTAGTGGGTACCAGTGCTGTCGAGGCCAATCTGGAGCTATCAAAATCATCCTTGGCTTGTCCTGTCTGACCTTCAGAAGTACCTTTGAGAGGAGAGGCAGAGGTGGAAAGGCATACACATGAAGATTTTTCCAACTGAAAGAAAGAGCATCCACTTTCCAAGCTGTGGGATGAAACCGCTTTGTGCAAAACTTTGGCAGCTGGTGGTTTAGTGGAGAAGCGAACAGATCTATGTCTGGAGTTCCCCAGGACACTGTCAATTTCTGAAATACATGAAGATCCAGTTTCCACTCGTGGGGATCCATGATTTGTCTGCTTAACACATCTGCTAAGGAGTTCTGTGCTCCGGCAGAAACCTTGCCTGAAGACTTAGATGTAAACTGAGAGCAGTCTCCCACAAAATCATTGCTTGCCTGCATAGAGGATAAGAATGTGTTCCCCCTTGCTTGTTGATGTACCACATGACAGTTGTGTTGTCTGTTAGAATCAACACCTGCCCTGGAAGAAGTAAATCCTGGAAAGCTATTAATGCAAACTGGACTGCTAACATCTCCTTCATGTTGATATGTAGATGTTGTAGTCTGGCAGGCCACTTGTCTTGTATCCACCTTCCATTTAGATGAGCTCCCAAGCTATGTCTGAGGCATCTGTCGTTAAAACCTGACTCGCCTCTGGCCGGGTCACAGAGAGTCCCTTGTTTAGGTGACATTCCTGAGCCCACCATAAAAATTCCTTTTGAATGCAAGGTATTATTTGAATGACAGTGTCCAGATCCTGGCAGTGCTGTGTCCATACATTTTGAGATACCATTGTAGCTTCCTCATATGCAGTTTGGCATTGGGAAGCACCAGAATACAAGATGCCATGAACCCTAAGGCTTGAAGGACTGTCCTTGCAGTCAGCCCGGACTGATGAGATAGCTGATGGAAGTAAAGGGATAGACTCTTTTGTTTGTCCGGGGTTAAAAAGGCCATCTGGGATGCTGTATTCAGTCTCACACCCAGAAAGCACATGTCCTGAGAGGGTACTAGACTGGACTTTATTTCGTTCACAGAATACCCCAGGCATCTTAGCACTGCTATCACATATTCCAAATGATGAAGAAGCTGTTCCCTTCCTTGAGCCAGAATCAGGCAGTCGTCCAAATAAGGATAGATCTGTATTCCTTTTAGCCTGAAGAAAGCTATCACTGGAGCCAGAACTTTCGTGAACACTCTGGGCGCAGTAGATAAGCCAAAGGGCAATGCAGAGAACTGATAGTGAGAAGTCCCAGCTCGAAAACGCAGATACTTCCTGCAACTTAGTCTGATGGGAACATGAAGGTAAGCCTCCTTGAGGTCCAAAGTTACCATCCAACGATCTTTGCCCAGCAGAGGTAAAAGCTGCTGCAACGTCAACATTTTGAACTTGGGAATGTCCAGATAAGTGTTGAGGATAGATAAATCCAAAATTGGTCTCCACGTGTTCCCCTTCTTTGGTACTAGGAACAGGCGAGAATAAAATCCTAGGCCCCTTTCTGGCATAGGAACTGGCTGTATGGCCCCTATTTGGAGTAACAGTGAAATTTGCTTGTGAGCCTCTATTCTTTGTGGAGGAGGAATGTCTGGCATGCCTTTGAAAGGAGGCAAGGTATGGAAATAAAACCTGTAACCGTGATGTATGATATCCAGTACCCATTTGTCTTGGGTAATCAAACTCCAATTTTCTTTGAAAAGTGCCAACCTTCCTCCCAAAGGTGCTGCCAGGCGAGAAGGTTCTGGCAGCTGAAAAGGTAGGTCATTGGGTCTGTTTACGAAAGGACTGACCCCTGCCCTCACTCGAAGACTGTGCAGGAGAACTCCCTGTTCTAGGCCTGAAAGAGCCCTGACCTCTGCCCCTGCCACGTCTAGATCTACCCCTAGACTGGGAATCATAAGAAGGATCGTCCACCCCTTAGTAGGCCAATTTCTACTAAACTTTGGAGGCTGAACCTGCAAAAAATCTTTAACAGTCTGCATAGACTTAGCCTTGTCTTCCATTTTCTTTAAAACTGCCTCAACAGGAGAACCAAACAAGACATCAGATTGCAAAGGGGCATCCAAAATCCTAGTTTTAACATGGTCAGATAAATTTTGATCCCTCAGCCAGGCATGCCTGCGAAGAACTGACCCAGTGGCAGCCACCCTAGAGGAGGCCTGTACAGCATCAAAACCACATTGCAAAGAATGCTTACCCACCTGTTCAGAAACATGCACTAAATCCTGTAACTCTTTACAATCAATACCTTCCGCCAGAGCATCAACCTTAGATTTCAACTGTGAAAGCAGATAATTTTGATATTTTAACATATGAAACTGGCAATTCAAAGCTCTCATGGCTAGGGTGGAAGAAGTATAAACTTTCTTTCCCCATCTATCCAAGGCCCTGGCCTCTTTATCTGCAGGAACCGGATTCTTGACAACAGAAGTCTTAACACCCTTAGGCCCCTGGCTAACAGTTTCTGGGTCTGCCCTAGGACTCTTAAAAGATACTTATGAGCTTCAGGCACCCTGTAATACCTATCTGGTTTAACAGGAGCAGGAGGCAAAGAATCAGGATTAAGAGAAGCCTCTGCAAACACATCTTCCACCACAGTCAAAACAGGAGGTATAGCCAAAGGCCTATGCTGGGGTAAAAACAAAAATTCCCTAAGCCTTTTCCTGGAGTCAGAGAAGTCCTGACCTTCCCATTTAAAGTGCTCTCTCATGGAGTGAAGGGTCTCTGAAAAGAAAAATCCTCAGGAGGAGAAGCAGAAGGAGTAGAATCATCAACATCAGAATCAGAATAATGAGAATACTCCTGCAAGTCTTCAGCCGAAGACTCGGACACATCCGAAGCCTGCTCATAATCCCCCAACACTGGCTCCATCCTAGGCCTCTTATCAGGAGGGGGCATAGAGCCTCTAATTAAAGTAATTAAATCTTCTGCCATTTTAAGCATGTGCTTCTTGGGCACAGAACCTGAAGAACTAGGAGTGACACCCACAGCAGCTAAACTAGACCTACCTCTAGGAGAAGCCTTGGAAGCAGAAAGAGAGGGCCTAGACACCTTAGGAAGGGAGGGGAGTAAAGTAATCTGAGAAGCCCCTGTAGCCTGACTTGCCTCCTGGGAGGCCACATCCTGTAAAAGCAAAGTTTCTCCCTGGGACTCCAGAGAGGCCTCCGTCGGAACCACCGGTTCCCCTGACGCCTCTAAAGAACCGGCGTCCGGTTCGGACGACTCCTCTATCCTAGTTTTAACTGCCTTGTCCTTGCGCTTCTTTGAGGAAGCCGGCGCCGGTGCATCCGACGGCATATTGTAATTGCACCGCTTCCCAAAGACCAACCTGGCACAATCCAACCTTCGCTTTATAGTGCGTTTATTAAACCTAGCACAAAGCGACACCCAACAACGTCGTGCTCAGGTCCCAAACAAGGTATACACAAATTATGGTAGTCCCTATGCGGAATCTGTTTCCCACAAGAAATACAGTTATTCACTTTTTCTGACATCCGGTAAACCACTGAGGCAAGAAAAAAACAAAATATTCCCCAACGGGGTACTTAACCAACTCTGACTTCGGTCTGAAACTCCGAATGCGAAAAATTTCAGAACGCCGAACGGCACTTGCAACACTGCTTCTGCATCGGACCATGCGGCAAAAAAGACTGAGGATATGACGTCGGTCATGCGCATTTGTACCCTGACGTTCTGATGTCAGTCAAATGCGCCTTGACCGACGTCAGCCTTATACTCTGATATTCGGGCCGATCGAGGGACAGCGGACTACCCAAGTGTTAGGACTGCAGCAATGTGAGATGAAGAACATCTCAAAGGTGTCATAACTGTAGAAAACCTAAATTTTGATCTACATGTATAGCACTTGCTGATTAAGTTCACCTGTGCTCTGCAACCTTGTACTTACTTCCCCCACTCACATATGTTGCTCATATCTTCACTAACATTCATGCACTTCACCTCTCAGCACTTGGACAGTGCTATAAAAAATGCCAAATTTGAAAACAACGTGCCCAGCACAACTCATCATTGCTCTGCTATCATACAGCTAAACTGGCTATAACTCCCAAACTTCCCTATCTTTTGCCAGCTGAAAAAAGGTGACAGAAGTATACATGGCCCTGACAGGCATATCCTACTAAAACGTCTTATACAATGCCATACCCTCTTCTAGGACCCTTAGGTCCTCTGATATATTCCTTACATTTATCTGTTCCTCCAACAATTCTCATGGAAGCTCTCTCTACTCTCATTATTGGCTAAAAATAGTACCACTTACCTTCATTACTCAGAAGTCACTACTCCCGATCTCCAAGTCAAACCTTAATTTATACTGCAAGGACACTTACAGCTGTTCCTGCTCCTCCCATCAAGAACAGTCACCCCCCCCCCCACCTTGCTATCTTCTACACATTCATATTTCTCACATCTTACACTATCAGTGAGATAAGCTGCGGTGGTGCAGCGGTAGCATTGTTGCCTCACAGCAAGAGGTTCTCCCATTCGATTCTCAGCTGAAGCGCCTTCTGTGTGGAATCTGCATGTCCTCCCCACGGTCGAGTGGCATTCGAAAGACATGCGTAGAATGGTTGTGCCTTCGTTGAAGGTTGGGCATCGGGCTGGCAACTCAGCACCATAAAAATCTACTGCCAATCATTAGCGGACCGGAGTTCCACTGTGGTGACCCCTAACTGGGAAAAGCCGAAAGAAGAAGAACAACAACACTATCAGTGAGATGCTCTATCATAATGCCTAAACTTAACTGCTTTAAGTCTTACTGACATTTTATTTATTTATTTAACATTTGTTTATTGAGAAAGTCCAACTGGGTCAAGGACCCATTTTCAGTGGAGGCCCAGGGAGAAAAGGTCCGAATGAATACATACAGTTAAAACATAGTACATAAGACAATAGCAAGTATTAAAGCACATGCAAAATAAGCAATTAATACTCAAATACAAACGGGTAGATACAGTAATAAAATGTGTTAGATATATGATATAAAACAAGTAATGTTGCAGGTTACACCTTGTATTTTAAGTTCTACAGGAAGGAGTGAGGTATAGAGTGAGGATTAGAAAGGACACAAAATAAAAGGAAGAATATATTTTGGAGAAATGCAGAATAAAATACAAAAAAGACATGCCTCATCTTCATTTCCTTCACTTTTTAATTCTACTGTAATGTTATTGTTACTGTAAACCATATCTGAATTGCACAGAAATAAACAGAGTGAGAGAGATACTTGCAACAATCAAATTGTATTGCAATGTGCTATAGTTGTGAAAAATTGCTGACTGAACGCTGTAAGTTACTGTCATTGTAATAATTCACTTTCACTGCTCAGTGGTGGAGCTTTTCTTCCCAAATCTACACTGAAAAATGACTTTTTGCTCAGCTGAACTACTTGATTTGTTGAAATGCAGGACAAGGACCACTGGGTATCTAGTGCAGCAGAACAGAGGCAAAGATCACGCCTCAGGAGTGAATACAAGTCACAGAATACAGAGACAGTGCTTCCATCCTATTCTGGTAAGTAAGGCTTTTGAGACGAGAGAAAATTTTAGTTGGAGTAATTTGAGTTTGGTGATATGTCAAGTGAGCTGTACACCAAAGGAAGTGTCAGACTCTATAATGGGTCTGATTAATGCTGAATACAGGAAAATGATAACATCTTTGAATGTAGACAAAATTCTTTTGTCTGGTAGTTTTGCAAAGTAGAAGCATTTTCTTTACTACAGATGCCAGGTGATAACCAAAGTAGGGGAGTAAGGAAATTTAAAAACAAACCATCACTGTGATCCACTAACAGAAACTCTACAATAAAAGGAAAAAAGTTCTTAAAGTATACAGCACACCGAAAGACTTTCAAATCAGGGAAAAAACAGGAAATTGTCCAAAAACCTGAAAAATGCAAATCTGTGAACTTGGGCCAGCATCTGAAGCAAAGGACAATTACAAAATTCTTCTTTAGCTGCAACAGGAAACTGAGTAATAACACCCAACAGTGCCCTAAAGTTACTCAAAGACACAGCCTAATCTGATCCAATAGATATTGCTTATGTATTGGCAAACAAATTCAGTCTGAATTTTACTTCAGGGATGATTATCCAAACCAACTTATCCATGAATCTTTCCTTTTCTCTCCCCCATCACCATTACAGAATGCATACAGTGTGTTCTCCAAGACAAAATGTACTTCCTCTGTGGGACCTGACAACATACCCGTTTAACAAACTGTATTAAATAAGCCCTGGTGTAGCCACTCCAACTGTCCAACATAGGTTTAGCCACTGCCTTTGTCCCTCAAGTTTGGAGCACAGTTTCCACAGTGGTGGCTTACCAATGACCCTGGGAATTATGGGCCTATTAACTTGACAAGTCTTGCTTGTAAAGACACAGAACACATAACAGACTTGAAAAACTATTTTACTAAAATTCTTATCAGGCTAGACTTATAGCAGTTTGGTTTTAAGGGTAGATCCTGTCTAATGAATGTGGTTGACTTTTTCAAAAGGGTAACGCACGCTTTTTTCCAGTATTCATGTTGGCCGCACTGTGTGCCTTGACCTAGTCAAGGCATTTAATTTGATGCCATCTCCCATGACAGCATCGTCAATAAGCTTAAAGCACTACAAATACATCCCTATGTATTAAGGTGGATAGCAATTTGGCTAAAAGACAACCCACACTGTGCTGGTAGCAGATGCCACATCACAGACTATGAGGTTGACCAGTGGTGTGTCCCACAGAGCTAGGACCTCTTTTGTTCGGCATTTACTTTTCTGAACTCCAGACCCTGAAACAAGACCTCTGTCTAATCAAGTATGCAGATGACTGTAAACTAGGTGTCACTGTCAAGCCCATCCCCCCATGCCAAAGCTCTTTAGCAAGAACTTACACTCAAATACCTGCTGTACTCAAATGGGACTTCAAATTAAATACTAAACATGCAGTACTGTCACATTTGGTAAACAACCCCTACCCCCAAGCATACAACATAGACAACACCAATCTCTAAAATGAGAATGTTGTCAAAGATCTTGCAATGTGTGTTGATAAGGGTGGATAAATCCCTCTCCCTTGATCATCATGACAATATTCAGAAAGTCCTTCTACTTAGTGCAGTTAATTGCCAAAGAAGCTGTCTCCTTATATACGGCATTGATTATGCAAACTATTAAATACAATACCCCCTTTGGAATATGCCTTACTAGATATATCAAACTAGAAAGATGTCAGAGGTTTCTAACTAAGATCATCACTGGCTTAAAAACCCTAAGAAAGACCGGAAGCACTGTCCCTTTTATTCCATAACTTACACACTTTTAAGGAGAGATCGTCTTCCACACCATTAGGGACCCAATAGTCTTGGATCTCTTGTTTATCCACAAAAAAACAGAACCTTGCTGGAATGCTGATGCAAACGACCCTTGATGGGTTTCTGGAGGAAGGCCCCTCTTGCTGACTCTCACGTCTGTGTTAGGGATACCCAGTATGGGAGAAAGAATGGGTTCAAGACTGATACAGGTGGAGACCTGATGGTCAGCAGGGATTCATGTTGATTCTCCAAAGATAATTAAGGTCAAAGGAAACAAGTCAAAAAGAGATCTACCTTCGGCGAATATTACAATTTTTTTTTTCTGCAAGAGTGTTTGCCTTATGTGAAGGGATCCTCCATACCCCCAAGACTTATGTATACCAACTCTAAGGTCACACAACAGTGGAGAAAAAAAGAAAACTCCACTGTCAGCAAAAGTAGTTTTGGTGAACACCACCCACTCTATTTGTAGTCATCAAAACTACATTTGTCCAAATGACATGTTCCCCATCAGCAGCCATGGAGGCAAAATAAGTTAATAAAATAACACAGGGCTGGAAGGAAACCCAGATATTACCTAAAAATACTTCTACTTCAATATTAAGACCACAATCAGGACAACTTTACGTCTCTTTTTGTGCAAAATTATTAATCCAGGCAATTTACAAATGGAAGACATCACCAACATCAAATCTTCTTTGCTAATGTAATATCACTCATGTAAAAGATCTGCCAACAAGAAAGGGATTTTAATCAACTCAGTTCTCAACACATGAAAAGCATCCAAGACTTGATGTTTGAAACTTCACAAGTGAGAGCTGTGTCAGTGTCAGAAGTAACAATTCCACTCCAGTCTGTGTATCACACATCCAGATACTCTCGACATTAGTACAGAAGAAACACATTTTGTTTTAGCAGAGAGAGTAATCACCAAATGTTTAGTGACTACAGATTAAAAACTGCAGATCATTTTTCAGGGTGGTACAATGGCATAGTGAGTAGCACTGTCGATTCACAATAAGAGGTTCTCCAATTAAATTCTTGGCAGAGATGCCTTCTGAGAAGTCTGCACGTCCTCTTCATGTTTGCATGGAATTTCAGTGGATGCTCTGATAAACTCCCATTTTCAAAGACATGCAGCAGGTGTGTGTGCGTGTGGTATGGAAGAGCTGTGGCAGGGCTCACTACATGGCAATGTGAACATTGGTTCTAGATGGCCATAACTATTGATGTGACATTCTGACCCCATGTGCCAATATAGTAAAAAAGGGGTTGTGGATGGATCATTTTTCAAATCTTAGAAAGATACTAGCAGAAAAGAATACAGAATGTATTGTAAATGAAATAAAGCACCAAAAGGCTCTGAAATTTGTTGGGAAAAAAGTTACTTATTTCGGGGACAATTAACATCCTCAGGAAATGTTAGCTACCAGATATCATGTGCTTACCACCTAACTCAAACGAGACAGCACAATGGAGGATTAAAGCAAGGGGTGGGTACCATGATTCACATACACAACACTGTAGAGTTTGTACCTGTGCACTGGTGCAGGCTGGCTTGTTTGAAGGTAAATATGGGAGTTCAAAAACAAGGATTTTTGTAGCTGCATCTTGGCAGTCTGCAATTATAACTAATGCACTATGACTCTTCTATTTACATACTAATGGGCAATCACAGTAAGTGGTATGCACAGATGATATCCTGCGAATGTCTGGGGAAAAAAGAATGTTGCCACATGACAGAAAAAAAATAAAGGCAAAAATAAATTTCCTTGCATTTACCAGCAAAACTAAGCAAGCACTAATATATTCAACACACTCATGAACACACACCTGCAGCAGTATAAAAAGGACAAACGAAAACGAAACTCATAAGCACGTCTTGACACGAGAAGGCCCTATACCACAATAAGCATTGTGGTCAAAGCTGAAACAAGGACGTAAAGTATATGCAGAAATATATAACATAAATATTGTCATTTATTTCAATGCCTGCATGTGTACTTCAGAATGTTGTTCTGTATACAGGAAAGCATACTGCTATGTAACAGGAACAGTGACCATGATGGAGTCATTTGTTATTTAACTCTTTTGTTCTTATTTTGCAAGGTGCCAAGTCTTGAATGCGTGTAAATAGAGAGCGACCGAGTCAACTTGGAAAACATTTGTGTACAGTAGTGACAGTTTAGAAGGTCCTGAAAAAAGAAAGTGCACAAATGCAGAGTTTGACTGTTAATAACAGCAAACACTCACCATTTGACCCAACAAGACTGGAACAACTGTAAATCACTTTTAGTAAATAACTCCTGATGACATGACACATACTTTAGAAGGGTCAGCATGCTTAGAATAACTACAGATTTTTTGTATGCATAGAGAGACATGGGGACATAAGAGATTGTGTGGATACAGTCTGCCTGCTATTTGTACTTTGAACTGCTCAAGGAAACTCTTCCTGACATAAATAAGCTGACTTTTCAGCAGATGGATACTCTTGGGCCCAGCTGTTCAGACAGATCACTGACCATTACAATCTAAAGAGAGAATCTTGGCACAATTGGGTCCTGTGAGCAAATGGTACACCCTGTTGGTTCATTCACTTACAAATTCACACATTTTTCCTGCAACTTTCAAATTTAATCCCTCAGAATCCTTCATGCCTCTCTCAAGAATTCTTTGAATGTGTGACTGATTCTGCACATTTCTTCTGGTGGAACATCCCATTAAGTCCCCCAACTGTTCTATGAAGGAATGTTCCTCATTCGTGCTGTGTTTGAGATGTTCTCATGTTAACTGCACTGCACAATGTCTAGTACCAATCCCCCTCCCCCAGTTCTCGGTCTCCCCGCCACAGTAGACTATCATCTGTTCCTGGTGCTCCTCCTCAAAATCTGTGTCCCAGGAACCAATCTGGCATTCACAATGAGCGAGGGGATCAAGGGGTCCCTCTGTAGCATTATACTGCTGCTAAAAATATATATTTATCCTAGCACAAACAATGTACAATATCACAACCACAGAATCCCATGGATATCTACAGATGCATTCTTAATTTTCCAGTGAATGCTGTACCCCCTCCAGTCTGAGTTGCAATTTACCTGCCTTCCTTAGACATTTTTCTGCCTTGTACCCATTTCAGGTACCTTCTCAGTAACAGCTCACTGCTCTGTAGGTGGGTCCTTACCAGAGGTCTGCACAGCAGAGATGGGACCTCAGTTTCCCAATGAAAACACCACCTCCAGGCAAGCAGTGCATCAGAGATGATACACCAAACATCCCATTCCTGCTGTACATGCATGCTTCTTCCCACAGCAATGTACTGCTCAACTGTGCTTGTAAACCTTATGCTTCATTTTGAATTTTCACCAAATTCAATCATTCTTCAAGCATGTGCAGGTCCCCCATTTTACCTAGAAAGGTGGGTAACCTAATCTTTCCATCCAGAGCTTTCTGTACAGATGTACTACAAGGTTCCATTCTTAGCCCTGTACTTTTCTTTTTAAATAAATGATAAAGTAAACTCTCAGTTAACCAGCACCCATGGGGATTGATAGATGCCAGATAACTGCAGTTTCTGGTTGCTTGAGAGCTACTATTAAAATAGGCCTGACTAAAGCCATACCCTATACTATTTGTTTGGTTTGACTTGTTCTCAGGTTGGGGAGATAGGGAATTTAATCCTAGCTTCCTTTTTAAAACTCTAAAATTCTAAAAAAACATAAGGTATGCTTCTGCAGGGAGGGGTAAGAAAAATTGCAGTGCATTTCTTTGATTTTTTTGTTGGTTGCTTGAGAGTGGCAGTTGCTTGAGTTCCAGTTAACTGAGAGTTTACTGTACTACAAATGCCATGAAACCATGATCCATCACTATGAATGCAGACAATCCTCATCTTCTTTTGGCTGTTCCCGTTAGGGATCACCACAGCGGATCATCTGTTTACATTTCTTCCTGTCCTCTGCATCATGCTGTTTCACACCAACCACCTGCATGTCCTCTCTCTTCACATCCATAAACCTTATCTTAGGCCTTCCTCTTTTCCTCTTACCTGGCAGCTCCATTCTTAGCATCCTTTTCCCAATATACCCAGCATCTCTCCTCAGCACATGTCCAAACCAACGCAATCTCGACTCTCTTGCTTTGTCTCCAAACTGTCCAACCTGAGCTGACCCTCTAATATACTGATTCCTAATCCTGTCCATCCTAGTCACACCCAGTGCAAATCTTAACATCTTTAACTGTGCCACATCCAGCTCTGACTCCTGCCTTTTTGTCAATGCCACCGTCTCCAACCCATATAACATAGCTGGTATCACTACCCTCTTATAGACCTTCCCTTTCACTCTTAATGGTAACAGTCTGTCACAAATCACTCATGACACTCTTCTTCACCCATTCCACCCTGCCTGTACTCTCTTCTTCACCTCTCTTCCAGAATCACCATTACTCTGAACTGTTGATCCCAAGTACTTAAACTCATCCACCTTTACCAACTCTACTCCCTGCATCCCTCACCATTCTTCTACCCTCCCTCTCATTTACACACATATATTCTGTTTTAGCCCTGCTGACCTTCATTCCTCTCTTCTCTAAAGCATATCTCCACCTCTCCAGGGTCTCCTCAACCTGGTCCCTGCTCTCAGTACATATCACAATGTCATCTGCAAACATCATAATCCACGGGGCCTCCTGTCTGATCTCATCTGCCAACCTGTCCATCACCACTGCAAATAAGAAAGGGCTCAGAGCTGATCCTTGATGTAATCCCACCTCCACCTTAAACGTATCTGTCACTCCCACCGCAGTCGTCACCAATGTCACACTACTCTCATACATATCCTGTAGCACTCTTACATGCTTCTCTGCCACTCCCGACTTCCTCATACAATACCACAACTCCTCTCCTTGCACCCTGTCATATGCTTTCTCTAAGTCCACAAAGACAATGCATCTCCTTCTGACCTTCTCTGTATTTCTCCAACAGCACTCTCAGAGCAAACACTGCATCTGTAGTGCTCTTTCCTTGCATGAACCCATACTGCTGATCACTAATCATCACCTCCCTTCTTAACCTTGCTTCCACTACTCTTTCCCATAACTTCAAGCTGTGACTGATCAATTTTATCCCTCTATAGTTACTGCAGCTCTGCGCATCACCCTTATTCTTAAAGATAGGTACCAAAACACCTTTTCTCCACTCCTCAGGCATCCTCTGGCTTTCCAAAATTTCATTAAACAGTCTGGTTAAAAATTCCACTGCCATTTCTCCTAAGCACCTCCATGCTTCCACTGGTATGTCATCTGGGCCAACAGCCTTTCCATTCTTCATCCTCTTCATAGCTGTCCTTACTTCCTCCTTGCTAATCTGTTTCACTTTCTGATTCACTATCATCCAACCTTCTCTCTCTCTCATTCTCTTCATTCATCAGCCCTTCAAAGTACTCTTTCCATCTACTTAACACCCTCTCCTCACTTGTGAGTACGTTTCTCTCACTATCCTTTATTACCCTTACCTGCTGCACATCTTCCCCAGCTCTGTCCCTCTGTCTAGCCAATCGGTACAGGACCTTTTCTCCCTCTTTAGTGTCCAATCTCTCATACAACTCTCCATATGCCTTATCCTTAGCCTTTGCCACCTCTCTCTTTGCCATGCGCCTCATCTCCTTATACTCATGTCTACTTTCTTCATCTCTTTGACAATCCCACTTCTTCTTTGCCAGCCTCTTCCTCAGTATACTCTCCTGTACTTCCTCATTCCACCACCAGGTCTCCTTGTCCTCCTTCCTCTGTTCAGATGTCACACCAAGCACCTTTCTAGCAGTCTCCCTTACTAGCACTGCTGTAGTTACCCAGCTATTCGGTAACTCTTCACTACCTCCCAGTGCCTGTCTTAAGTCTTCCCTGAACTCCTCCTCACATTCACATTTTTTTTTTTTTTACTTCCACCATTTAATCCTCGGCACTGCTTTCACACTCTTCCTCCTCTTCTTGATCACCAACGTCATCCTACAGACCACCATTCTATGTTGCTTAACTACACTTCCCCCTGTCATCACTTTACAGTCTCCAATCTCCTTCAGACTGGCCCTCCTACACAGGATATAATCCACCTGTGTGCATCTTCCTCCACTCTTGTACGTCACCCTATGCTCCTCCCTCTTCTTAAAATACATATTCACCACAGCCATGTCCATCCTTTTCGCAAAATCCACAATCATCTGACCTTCTGCATTCCTCTCCTTAACACCATACCTACCCATCACTTCCTCATCCCCTCTGTTCACTTCACCAACATGCCCATTGAAGTCCGCTCCAATCACTAGTCTCTCACCCTTGGGTATACTCACCACCATTTCATCCAAGGTTTTTCTTTCTCATCCATCGTACACCCAACTTGTGGAGCATATGCACTAACAACATTCATCATTACACCATCAATTTCAAGCTTTATAAACATCACTCTATTAGACGCTCTCCACCTCCAAAACACTCTTGGCATACTGTTCCTTTAGGATAACCCCTACCCCATTTCTCCCGCCATCCACACCAAGATAGAACAATTTGAACCCACCTCCTATACACCTAGCCTTACTTCCCTTTCATCTGGTCTCTTGCATGCACAATATATCAACCTTCCATCTCTCCATCATATTAGCTAGCTCTCTCCCTATACCAGTCATACTGCCAACATTCAAAGTTCCTACCCCCACTACTACACTCCTAACCTTCCTCCTCTCTTCCTGCCTTCGGGCATGCCTTCCCCCTCCTCTTCTCCTTCAGCCAAAAGACAATGTTACTATATAAAAGAGGCCCCACTTCAGCTTGAAAAAAAAAAAATTTTGTTAAAACACCTGTAAACAGCTTCAATGTTTTTCAGCTCAATCCAAAAAACTACAGAGAATAAACTGTTCTGTAACTGGGTAAACGTTCAGTCTTCACCTCAGAGCCTCACACATATAATAAAAAAATCGAACAGACCACAGCTGAAGAGTATATAGTTGAAACCAACGTTGTTTACTACACAAAGTGAGCGCTTTCACGATCTGTAACTGACCGCTTCTTCAGACTTATACATTCAAATTAAATAATCATAGCATTTAAATAGTATCTTATCAAATCAACAATTAGAGTAAATCAGTCAAGTCTATTAATCAAATTAATTAAGCACTTAAAAACACAGTAAAGAAATTCTGTCAAAACATTTGAAACCCTAAAAACTAATAAAACATCAAATTTATAAAGAACTAAGCTAATAGCAATACATATCTTTCAAAAAGCTTAGTGTTTAAGTGGTTTGGCTTTAAGGAAGGGTTTAAGTGACACTGCACCATTAATACCTGGTAGTTTATCTGCCTGCAGCAGCAAAATCCATTTTTGTTCTGCTGCTTCCGTCTTGTTCTTAATGTCACCGCCCCTCATACTTTGTTCTATAATTTCTGGCACTAAAAAGTTAAAAAAATGTTGAGAGCCTTCTGCTTGAACATGTCTTGCTAAGGCACTAGTTTCTTTAACATTATTTATATCTCTTAAATGCGCTCTTTGAAACTTGTTGGTTTTACCAACATAAAATACATAGCATAATCTAAGGTACACTAAATGTTGTGTTCTGCAGTCAACATAGAAGTCAATGTCTATGACAAACTTCTGACTTGGAGATGTGAATGTTGTGTTAGAGTAAATAAACTTACATGCCATGCAAATCCTGCAGGGAAATGTTCCTGTTCTTTGAGACAGCATATTATTATTTCTGCTAACCAATGGTTTATAACATAATTGTCTTTTTAAGGATTTTTTTATTTTTAAAAGAAAAATATGGTCTCTTGGCTATAACACCATCCAGTTCTTCAATATAATTTAAAATATTCCAATTTCTCTCAAATATTTGACAAAACGTCTTGATATCACTAGAATAGGAACTAGGAAACCTAACGTTGTGTCTATTTTATTTTGTGTATTGTGTATGTCATTCGTACTCTCTGAAAAAATGGTTTGCCTCTGGGACTACGTCCTTCATACATATCAATAATACTTGTTTCTATATCTGTTACATTGTAGCCTCTATCTATAAATTCACCCTTTAAGGTGGAAACTGCTTGATCCAACCCATATTCTGTATTATGCAGTCTACTCATTCTCATAAATTGTCCTTTGACTATATTCTTGTTAACATGTTTGGGATGCATACTAGTTTTATGTAGAATGCTATTTTTTCTACTAGGTTTTCTATATAGGCTGGTAACTAATTGTGTAGATGATTTCACCACCAGTATTCTAATACAATCTGTGGAATATGGTCCTATTCGCACTAAGCTAAACTTCATAAAATACCCCCCCCACAAACACAAATTGAAAGACTAATCTACAAACACACACACGCACACACCTTTTATCACGTTCAAAGCACCACTGAACATCCCTACAAAAAAGCTAAAGGGCTACGCGTTACCACCTAAACAACCTTACTTCTGTCAATATTTACTCTCAGACTAATATATTAAAAATAGTGTTGTCCCCTAAAACACAGACCTCAAATGAAATCCTTACCATACCTTTTCTGTACTCTCGGTGATGACACCATTTCTTTCTGATGTTCCCCTTAAAGCAAAGCAACTGAAGAGAACAGCTGCTTCAAAATTGTCCCAGAAAAGTACAGTTGTGTACACTTACCATAAATGTATATGTTCGGGTGTATTCACTGTTACAGTCATCTTATCTGCTTGCAGGTAGCCCTCAGTCGGCCCGAATACCAGAGTCTTAGTATTTCAGCATTGGATGCTGTCGCTTCTTCCATGACGTCAGGTTGTCAGGGGTATAAAAACAGGCAGCATATGCCATTACATCAGTTTTTCTTGCCCCAAATGTCAGGAGCCTCTAAATAGGGAGCTAGTATATGGTGCGGAAACCACTACCAGTAAAAAGTAAATACCAATACCATTAGGAATAGCCACAGAGAGGAGAGATAGAAATATAGAGAAAACCAGGGGGCTGGAGGGAGGGAAACCAGGACTGCAACAGGGAATACACTCTAACATCTACATTTATGGTAAGTTTACACAACTGTACTACATTTTTCGTGTTTCGTTGGTGCAGTCATCACACTTGGGTTGATTCCCAAAGCTGAGGAAGGGTGGAGGCAGTCAAGAAGAGTTGGGGCTGGCTAGTAGGCCCTGCAAGACTGCTGTAGCAAATCCTGCCCTGGATTTGGAAAAGATAGGTAAGTGGTAATGCTTGGTGAAGGTGTGTACAGAACTCCAGATTGCAGCTTCCAGAATGTCCCTTGTAGGTACTCCCCTGAGAAATGCTGTAGAGCTATTAGTAGCTCTAGTGGAATGTGTTCTGACCCCCTGAGGGGTTGGTTTTCCATGGTGCTTGTAGCAGAAATGGATTCAGTGTGCTATCCATTTGGAAATGGATTGTTTAGAAATGGCCTTGCCCCCTGCCCTTGTTGCAAAGCTGACTAGCAGATAGTCATACTTCCTGAAAGGCTTAGTCCTATCAAGGTAGAACTTGAGCTGTCTGTGCACATACAAAGAGTGCAGGATCCTTTCCCCTTTATTCTAAGGGTTAGAGAAGAAGGTTGGCAAATGGATGGATTGGTTTACAGCCATGCTGGACACCACCTTAGACATAAAGGATGGGTTAGTCCTGAGGGAAACCCTGCCAGTATGGAAGATAATAAAGGGTTCCAAAGCCATCAGTGCCTGTAGCTCAGACACTCTTCTAGCTGAAGTGATGGCTAGAAGCAAGGCTGCTTTCCAAGAGAGGAATTTTAACTCTGCTGAAGCAGCAGGTTCAAAAAGGGGAAGCGTGAGCTTTCCCAGTACAAAGTTAAGGTCCCAAGCAGGGGTGGGTGCTCTCCTTGGGGCCCTTAAGTTGTTAGCCCCTCTCAGGAACTGTTTGATGAGAGGGTGAGAAAATAGAGGTGGCTCAGTATTGTAAATGAGCCGAAATGGCAGAGGCACGAATCTTAATGGAGGAGAAGGATAGGCCTCTGTGGAGTAGCTCTGCTAGGTAATCCAGGATTAGAGGTAAGGACAGCACTGCTGTGTTTTTTTCTTTAGGCTGAAACCAAGAACAATATCTTTTCCACTTTTCACATAGGATTTCCTAGTACTAGGCCTTCTGGCTTCAAGAATGATGTCCAGCACCTGTTTAATTATGGTTGCTAGTGGAGTATTCAAGGAATAAGCCAGACTGCAAGATTTAGAGTTTGCAATTGTGGATGCAAAATCTATCCCTCCTGCTGTGACAGCAGGGTAGGGTCTGGTGTAGGTGCCAGGGTGGCACCGTTGTCAGGCTGCGCAGGAGTGGGTACCAGTGCTGGTGTGGCCAGTCCTGGGCAATCAGAATTGTCCTTGGCCTGTCTTCTTTTATCTTGAGTAGTACTCTTGAGAGAAGGGGCAGAGGGCGAAAGGCATAGATTGAGAAGTCTTCCCATTGAAAGGATAGGACATCCACCTTCCAGGCCCTGCTGTGAGGGTTCCTGGTGCAGAATTTGCTTAACTGGTGGTTGTGGGGTGAGGCAAAGAGATCCACCTATGGGGTCCCCACCTCTAGATCAGAAGGTAGAAGATGCTGGGCTCCAATTTCCACTCGTGTGGGTCTAAGAGATTTCTGCTTAGGTCGTCTGCCAGTGAATTTTGTTTGCCTGGCAGGAATTGAGTTTGTAGATGGACTTGGTTGTCCAAAGCTGTGTTCCACAGAGTCATGGCTAACCTGCAGAGTGGGTAAGAATGGGTTCCCTCTGCTTGTTTATGTACCACATAACTGTAGTGTTGTCTGTAGATATCTGAACGCTGTCAGAGCATTCTGTACAGCAAGCATCTCCGTTTGGTTCATGTGCAGGAGAATTTGGCTTGGGCTCCAGTGGCCCTGAATACATTTGCCAGCCATTTGGGCCCCCCATGCATAGTCTGATGCATCTGTGGCCAGGGTTTGGGTGGCGTGGGGTAGAGTAAAATGCAGTCTCTTGTTGCGGTTGCATGCTTCTGCCCACCAAAGGAACTCTGCCCTCAGACAAGGTATGATAGGAATGACTGTTTCCAGGTCCTGAGAATGTTGGCACCAAAGACTTTTTAAGTACCACTGACGTTTCCTCATATGCAGTCTTGCATATGGAATTAGCAGAATACATGAGGCCATGAACCCTAGGGCTTGCAGTTAGCTGGGCTCTGGTGGCCATTTGCTTGAAGTAGTCTGTCAGACCTGTTTTTCTGAAGTGAGAAATGCCATTTGGGAAGTTGTGCCCAAGCTTGCTCCCAGGAATACAATCTTTTGACTGGGCACCAGTTATGATTTCTTTTCATTGATGGTGTACCCCAATGAAGTGAGAAGGCTTTTTACAAATGCCAGGTGCTGAAGCAGCAATTTCTGGCTGTCCACCTGAATCAGGCAGTCATCCAAGTACGGGTAAATTTGGATATTTCTGTGCCTGCAGTATGCAATAACTGGAGCCAGACAATTTGTGAATACCCTGGGTGCATAAGATAAGCTAAAGGGAAGTGCAAAGAACTGATAATGTATAGATCCTGCCCTGAAACGTAGATATTTCCTGCATGATTCCCTGATGGGGATGTGCAGATAAGCTTCTTTTAAGTCTAGGGTGACTAAACAGGCATCCTTGGCTGGCATAGGGAGAAGATGTTGCAGGGTAAGCATCTTAAATTTTGGGACCACCAGAAAGGTGTTGATAATTGAAAGATCCAGGATTGGGGGCCAAGAGCCATCTTTCCTAGGTACCAGGAATAGTCTGGAGTAGAAACCCTGACCCGTTTGTTCTACTGGAACTGGCTGAATAGCTCTGATGTTGAGCAGGGAAAGAACTTGGTTTTGAGCCTTTGCCCACTGGTTTGGAGGAAGGTCTGGAAACCCGCTTGGGGTTGGCAGTGAATGGAAATAAAATTTGTACCCCTGGGATACAATGTTGAGGCCCCATCGGTCCTGAGTAATGGGCATTCAGTTTTTTGCATGAAAGGCAAGTTTTCCTCCTAGGGGCACAAGCAATTGGGCAGGGCTGGGAAGTAGAGTTGAGTAGTCATTGTGAACTTTTTCCACAGGGAGGTGGCTTGCCACTCCCTGTTTTAGGGGTGGGAGCACTCCATTGCTTAGATCTCTGCATACCCTGAGACTGTAGTCTGGGTGGTCAGTTTCCCCCTGGGTCTTGTTTGGGAAGGCCTAGAGGGGGCTGGAAAGGACCAGTGTTTTGAAGGGCAGTGCCTACTGAATCGAGGTGGTTGCACTTGTAAGAGTTCTTTAACAGTTTGCATAGATTTAGCTTTTTCTTCCATCCTTTTAACAACTTCTGCTTTGGTGCCAAACACAAAATGTCCTTATTTAAAGGAGCGTCTTGTAATTTGGATTTGACATGATCTGGCAAGGTCTGCTCTTTTAGCCAAGCATGTCTCCTCAGTACAGAGCCAGTGACTGCAGCTCTGCAAGATGCTTCTACGGCATCAAAACCATACTGCAAAGTATGCTTACTAACTTGGTTTGCAGAATGCATAAGCCCTTGCAAATCTTTATTTTCTGCACAATCTGGAAATATTACCATTTTTTGTTTAATGAGTTCCATAATATGTTGCTGGTACTTCAGCATGTGAAATAGTCAATTCAATGCCCTGATAGCAAGAGTTGCAGAGGTATATACCTTCTTACCACATCTGTCTAAAGCTCTGGAATCCCTGTCCGAAGGGATACGATTTTTGGCTGTAGTAGACTTAATACCTTTAGATCCTTGGGAAATGATCTCTGGATCAGCAGTAGGATTCTTGAAAAGAAACTTGTGGGAATCAGGTACTCGGTAGTACCAGTCAGGTTTCCTAGGGCCTGAGGTAAGGTATCTGGAGTAAGACTGGATTCTATGAAATCATCATCCACAGCATCCAGGACAGGGGGAATAGCTAAAGGCCTGTGCTGAGGTAGCTCTAAAAATTCTCTGAGTCTCTTTTTGGACTGAGGATAGTCTTGGCATTCCCAATGGAAATGCTCTCTTTAGTGTTCAAGGTTTCACCAAAAGAGAAATCCTCTGGAGGGGAGGCAGAGGGAATGGATTCCTTTGCATCCGAATCCTCATAGGCTGATAAGGGCATGTCCTGATAAATCAGAAAGGTCAGAGTCATCGGACTCCTAGTCTGTAGAATCTGAAGGCAAGAGAATTCTTCGTTTCTTAGCAGGGGAAGGCTGGCTTCCCCTTATTAGCATTATAAGGTCTTCAGCCATTCTAAGCATTTGTTTTTGTGGCATGGGGGCCTAAGCCTGCACTTTGTTCAGTTTTCTAGGTGTAGTGCGCACTCTAGGCCTAAGAAACTCAGTAGTTTTGGCTAAAAAAGTTGTCCGTTTGATTTGAATATCGGTAGGTCAGAAAACACCCTCAGAAGTCGGTGCCTGCACAGTGGCTCCAGACCCATCCAAGGTAGAGACATCCGCTGGTTCCAAAGTTGAATAGAAGTGGGCATCAGGGGCTGCAAAGGCACCTCACTGAGTATCGGCTGACTGGCGACTAGCGGAAGCATCGTCGGCAGTTTTGGACCAATGTGGTCTGTCTCTGACTTTATCCTTACATTTTTTTCAGATCGGTAGTCGGATGTCTTACCAAAGCCATTTCAGAATATGGAGATAGAGAGCGAAAGTATTTAGTAACAAACGGCCCAACGACGAATGGTTCGGGTGTTAAACAAGGCACAAAACCGACAGCGAGGGACGTCATGGTCTGGGCCTAAACAGGTGACACAGTAAGAATGATAATCTCTGTGAGATATTTGCTTTCCACAGGCAAGACTATTGTTAACTTTTTCTGACATTGGTTAGAGCAAGAAAAAAGGATCCCCAATGGGGTACTTAACTTTAGAAGACTTCACAATTATAAACTCAAAGAAAGAATTTCAGGTAGCGGCCGACTGGCACTTGCGAACTGCTTCTGCTTCGGGCTCCTCCTCGGCAAGAAAGACTGATGTAATGGCATTGGCTGCCTGTTTTTATACCCCTGATGACCTGACGTCATTAAAGAAGCGACAGTATCCGACACAGAACTACTAAGACTCTGGTTTTCGGGCCGACTGTGGGCTACCTGCAGGCAGATAACCAAAGTGCGATGACGGCAACAGTGAAACACGAAGAACATCATAGAATACAGTTCTCTAAAACCTTAGAGAAATAATAATAATATAAAAAAAAAGAAGCTTAGAACACCTCATACAGGAACAATGATATCACCATGTTGGACATAATGAGTATCACTGAGCAGATAGTAAGATTTGATTTAAACTGCTATCACATGCCACTATTTAATGTGAAGCTGGATATCAAAAAGATTGCACACAAGTGGTGACTAGATTAGCTGAAGAGGAGAAATAACTAAAGCCAAAAATCGTGCCTTGTTTCTGTGGAGAGTTCCAGATATAGCATGGTAGTCTCCTTCCAGACCCAAGTAAGCCTGGCCTGGCCTGGTCTGCAGCATTAACTTAGCCTGCATGGCACAGCATGGCTGCATTTGCTGACAGCCAAGTGTTGTGTAAATTCACAAATTGGCATCCAGCTAGCCAAAAAAAAAAAACCAGTTATGGTCATGGCTGCACCACAGGTGAGACTTGTTCAGTTAACTCTCCTTCTTTATGGAAGGGAACAGGGAATTACTAGTGAACAGACATTGTCTGATAGAGGAGAGGCCTGCAGATAGGACACAAAATGGACCAGGTGGGGAAGGAAGATGACATCTCACCACCAGTGGGGAATTTGTTTGAGAGCAGTCCATTGCATATGTGGCATTCAGACAAGCTTGTGGTCAGGGAGATATCAGACGCAAACAAAAATTATTCATCTATATGTATGTGGTAACTGTAAGATGCACCTGTAGTTCTGGTTTTTGTATGATAACCCCTCAGGACAGCCTGCCACTGATGCACAGTCTTAAAAGAGAGCTACATGTATTGGTAAAGAAAGTGTACAGGTTTTAAAAGGAATCACCTAGGCTTCACAATGGGAAGATATATATACTTACACAGCTAGTAGGGCTATCCCCTTACCATGACCCGCGCCCTAACCCTAAGGTCTGTGACTGCCACACCACAGTGGAGGATAGCCTGTCCTCCACTGTGGTGCGGTAGTCACAGACCTTAGGGTTAGGGCGCAGGTAAGGGGATAGCTAGTAGGGCTATCCCCTTACCATGACCCATACCCTAACCCTAAGGTCCGTAACTACAGCACCACAGTGGAGGACATGGCATGTTTTCCTGCTGTCCTCCACTGTGGTGCGATCCGTTCGTAAAAGCTGAGTTCGCGAAAGTGCACTTTCGCGTAACTGAACAGTCTACTGCTCTTTTTTGAATACGTGGTATTCAGTGAAAAGCAGTAGACCTATATATATATAAAATCTATGGAGAGAGATGCACACAAATATATGCAACTGCAATTAGGAAATAGACATGATCAATTTTCCTATTTACAGCCTTTTACTACTTGTTTTCCTTCATTCACCTGAAAACTCTCTTATAAATTACTGAACACTATCAGGGTTTTCATCCCTGCTTTCGTAGCACAAACTACCAGCAAAACCAGAGGGGAGCTCAACCCTTGAGGAAATCTGTAAGAAAAGAAGATAAGATTAATGCCTCTCTGCTAAGAGTACAACACTATTTAATGTATCTGGGCAAACAATGTAAAACAGTGATGATGTCTTTTCCATTCCCAGAGTACAGAGCTGTAACTAGTGCAGGGTAAAGGGGCTGCTGTCCCAAATGCAAGCTGTTCGGGGACACAATCGCCATATGCTAAGAGTATTACAGATCAGCAATGGCATTACTTATGAAGCTGTGAGGTTACTGCCAGGCCTGTAGCCAGTGGCTGTCCTAATAAAGCATCCATCTGCATTCTTGAATACTTGGGTATGGGGAAAGCTTTGGTATCGGCAAGGCCAAATGAGAGGGAAGCAGACTGACATATGTCTGACATCTCTCTGCTCTGAAGAGGATGGTGAGTACATCATGTAGTACAAAAATAACATCTCTTACTTGTTGGCTTCAATTTTGCTGGTACCTAAATAGTATGCATGGGCTGGGGGGTGGGGTTGAGAAAATAAGTGGCACTGATGCTCATGTCATCCTCTGAGGAGTAGAAAAAAGTACACAACAGACTAAGGGATAAGGTATTTCTGTTGTGTCTAGTATTAATTTGTCAATTTCATCCCTCAAAGATGTCAGACCTATCTACATCTCGAATCATGACAAGAAAAAAAGTGTGTGTGTGTATATATGTATATATATGTATAAATAAATATATATATATATATATATATATATATATATATATATATATATATATATATGTATGTATGTATACATACACATACACAGTGGATATAAAAAATTTACACACCCCTGTTAAAATGCCAGGTTTTTGGGATATAAAAAATGAGACCACAATAAATCATTTTAAACCTTTTCCCACCTTTAATCTGACCTATAACCTGTACAATTCAAATGACAAACAAAAAATCTGTTAGGGGAAAAACATAAAAAATAAAGCACATACTATACACTGGTTGCATAAGTGTGCAAACCCTTAAACCAATACTTTGTTGTGTGTGCACAGTCTTAAAACTAATACTTTGTTGAAGCACCTTTTGATTTAATTACAGCATTCAGTCCTCTTGGGTATGAGTCTATCAGCATGGCACATCTTATCTTGGCAACATTTGCCCACTCTTCCTTGCAAAAGCACTAATTTTCTTCTGGTGAAACCATTCTTTTGTTGATTTGGATGTATGATTGGGGTCATTGTCATGTTGAAAGGTGAAATTACTCTTCATCTTCAGCTTTCTAGCAGATGCCTGAAAGCTTTGGGCCAAAAGTGACTGGCATTTGGAACTGTTCATAGTTCCAGCTAAAGAAAAGCAACCCCAAAGCATGATACTGCCACCACCATGCTTCACCGTGGAGGTGGATTTCTTTTGGTGATGCAAAGTGTTGTTTTTGCGTCAACCTTGGCCTCATCAGACCATAACGCATGCTTTTGGGAGAATTGATGTATTGTTTTGCAAATTTTAGCTGGGCATGGAAGTTTTTCTGTGTAAGAAAAGGCTTCCATCTTCCAACCCTACCCCATAGTCCAGACATACATAGAATACAGATTGTTGTCACATGTAGTAAACAACCAGTACTTGCCAGACATTCCTGCAGCTCCTTCAGTGTTGCTGCAGGTCTCTTGGCAGCCTCTCTGACCAGTTTTTGTTTTGTCTTTTCATCAATTTTGGAGGTATGTCCAGTTCTTTGCAATGTCACTGCTGTCCCATATTTTCTCCACTTTTTGATGACTGTCTTCACTGTGTTCCATGGTATTTCCAGTGCTGTGGAAATTTTTTTTGTACCCTTCTCCTGACTGCTACCTTTCAACAATGAGATCCCTTTGATGCTTTGTAAGCTCTCTGCGAACCATGGCTTTTGCTATAGCAGACAACTGAGTAAATGTCAGGAAAATCCTACTAGGACTGGTGAACTTTATTTGGGGTTAATCAGTCCCTTTAATTGATGGCAGGTGTGTTCCCAAGAAGACTGAATGCTGTACAAGGGTGTGCACATACAACAAAGTATTAGTTTAAGGGTCTGCACACTTATGCAACCAGCATATTGTACATTTATTTTTTTATATTTTTCCCCCTAACAGATTTGTTTGTTTTTCAATTGAATTGTACAGGTTATAGGTCACATTTAAAGGTGGGAAAAAGTTTTGAAATGATTTACTGTGGTGTCATTTTTTTTTTTATATCATGGCATTTTAACAGGGGTATGTAAACTTTTTATATCCACTGTACATGATATATATATATATATATATATATATATATATATATATATATATATATATATATATGGATACACACACATCAGACCCCTTTTTTCCCATTTTTATACACGGGTTGGGGTATCGTGTTAACTGTTCCATCTCTCTCGATTCAATGCCACACTCCTGGCTTTTTCGATATTCATGCCTGACTGTCGCCTTTCATACATCCTCATTTCCTATTACCTTCTTCATGTCTGTCCCAAATCTTCTTCACCAGACTATTTTCTGCACGTGTCTGAACCACCATAATATGTTTTCTTTGATCTTTTCTGCAATTGGAGCTACTTTGGCTTCTGCACTTATGTCCTCATTTATTCGTCTGTTCCACAGTATGCATCCTACTCCCCTTTTCAGGCACTTCATTTCCATCACCTCTAGCTTCATCATCCGCTCTGTCTTTACTGCCAGGTTTCTGTACCATGCAGTAGTACTGGATGCACCACTGTCTTGTACACCTTCATTTTCAGCTTTTTCATCATTCTTCTGTCATATACTACACCTGATACTCTATGCCAGTTGGCTGCAGTCCTGCTTCTAGCTTTGACCACTTAATCCAGGCTTCTCTTCTCCTCAACCATCCCACCCAGATAACTAAAGCTATTTACCTGTTCCACTATCTTCCCTTCTACTTCAGTTCTCTGGTTCTTCTGATTTCCCCACTTTGCTGCCATTACCACCGTCTTATCTGTACTTAGTTTCATCCCATGTGCCTTCAGTTTTGCATTCCATTCTCCTATCCTTTACAGAAGTTCTTGCTTAGAGTCTGCCTGTAATGCCACATCATCTGCATACAGCAGCTTTGTTGATCTGTCCCCTCCAACCTGTTTGCTAATGTAGTCCATCACCAGTATGAACAGCAGTGGGCTTGTCCATGTAAATAGCCTGCAATAATTTTACCAAAATTTCTGGGACTTTGAACCACCACAGTTCTGCCAAGATCAGCTTTTCTGGGACCTTGTCATATGTTTTCTCCAAGTTAAGAAATGCCCAGTTGGACTCTTTCTTCATCTCTAGCTTCTTCTCGAATATCTGCCTCACTGCAAACATTGGGTCAGGTGTTCTGCATCCTGATCTGAATCCTAACTTCACATCTCCTATCTTACATTCTATTCTATTACTCGGTGTGTCCATTTATCAATCACCCTCTAAAGAACTTTCATGCAATGTAATAGGAGTTTGATGCCTCTGTACTGCTCACAGTTGTAGATGTCCCCTTTGTTCTTGTACACTGGCACAGGTATGCTTATTCTCCAGTCATCTGGCTTATGCCTTTCTCTCCACACTGCTATAAGCACCCTCAGGAGCCATTTCTCCCCCATCTCACCCAGCATCTTCATCATACCTGCTGTGACCTCATCTGAGCCTGCTGCTTTCCCTGACTTCCTTTTCCTTAGTGCTATTCTTACTTCTTCTAGGGTGGGCTCCTCTTCTTCTCTTATCATAGGCCATTTCTAGAGCAGTACAGCTTCTGTGGGGTTTCCTTCATTCAGAAGTTGCTGGAAATAATCGTTCCATCTGCCGTTGATGTCCTCTGGACTGGTGAGCAGGTTGTTACTGGTATCCGTTATGAAGGGTGTCTGACTGTCTCTTCTTTATCTTTCTGTCTTTGCCTTGCAACCTGATATAGTTTCTTTGTGCCACCTACTGAGTCACTTACCAGAAACTGGTAGAGTGTCTCCGATGCCCTATTCTTTGCTATTGCAATTCCTTTCTTAGCTTCTTTGTTAAACAACTAGTATTCCTTCCTAGCCTGGTTGGTCTTTTCTATCTTCCATATTTTCCTGCACTCCTCCTTTCTTTTGATGACTTCCTAGAGTTCTGCATTCCACCACCAGCTTTCCTTATGCACCTTATTTCCATACCTGGCTCGGCCATGTATCTGTTCTGTAGTCCTCACACATGCTGTTTCAAGGTGCTGCCATTCTTCTTCAATTCCATCTATTTCCCCCTCCTCTTCTTGGGTTGCTAGAGCCCAGAGTAACTCCTTGAACTGTTGTACTTTCTCTCCAGTCAATTTCTAGGTCCTCAGTTTGGTCCCTGTTGACCTTAGAGTGTTCTGAGAGAACTGGTTGCAGCTGACTGTGGCGACCAATGGTTTATACTGTGAGCTGACTGTTTCACTGGGATGACTTTGCAATCATTGATTCTACCCCAGTGCCTTTTCCTTACTAGGAGGATCTACCTGAATTGCATGTTGATCACTTTTGTATGTGATTTTGTGACTATATCTCTTTCGGAACCATGTTTTGGCCACTATCAAGCTACTTGCCAAACAGAAGTCTAGAGTGGTCACTCCTCCTTTTTTCCTGTTGCCCCACCCATGTGGGCCCAGGCAGTCCTCATAACCTGTTCTGTCTGTCCCAATACATGCATTCAAGTTAACCATTATCATAATAAATTCTTGTTGTCCTGCTTTATCTAGTAGGCCCTGCAACTGTTGTATGAATCCACTCTTCTTCACTATCACAACCCTGATGTGGGGCATAGGCTGAGGTTATGAGTACTGGCCTATCATTACACTGTAGTATGACTGCCATGAGTCTGCCACTACTTCTAATGATATCCCTCATTGCCTTCTGAAGCCTCTCTCTCACCTCAGTTCCCACACCGTTTCTAGCCTGTCCCCCTCCTCAGTAGTACACTCTGGATCCCAAGCAAAGTGGCTTTGCTGCACTGCCCTTCCATCTTGGTTACATCCTTATTGATGGCTATTAATGCCCCATGGTCCCTGAGACCATTCAATTCACTACCATGGCCATTATTTCTTTCACTCTGATGACAAACATCTTTGGAGGGGCAAGTAAATGGTCAAAACACAGTTACTTTTAGTATGGAAGATGGCAAGGCAGACTAAATGAAGGCAAACTGTAGCTGCTTGTTCAATAAAAAACTATCATTGATACGGCTCATCAGTAAGGCCAGTGCAGGTCTCTGAAGCCATAAGTTGGAATACACTAGTGTAGCTAAAAGCAAAAAGTGTTGTGATTTTGAAAACAAAAGCATAAAGATCTAATCCACAGGGGACTGAAGTTTTGGCTGCAGACAAACACACAAAAAAAAAACAAAAAAAAAAAAAAACAAAGAGGGAAAAAAGCAGTTCACCTTATCATATTTTGTAGTGATATTAGAAGCACTTAATAGTTGGTACACATAAGCAACCCATAGACTGAATACGCTCACTGCATATACCTGTGATAATCTTTGGCTGCTAAATCTTTCTAGATGAATCCTGGATCAGTTGACATCTACATTTGTCTGTATATTTGCACTAAATCTTATTACATTGCAAACCTGTATAAATTTTATAGAAAGATAAACTTTATGACCAATTTCATGCTTTCCATAAGTGCCAGCACACCCACGTGTGTAAAGACATGCATTACATTTCATAAGCATTTGGTCCTGGCATCTACATTTGGATGGTTGCATTTCTCTGCTGCTTTCTGATTGTACTGTTTTTTTTTTTCACAGGAAATACTTGAGTAGTTAACCGTCAAGAATAATGCACTGCAGGAACACTATTTTTCACACAACTTTGAAAACAGACATATGACTATAATTAACTTGAAAGATTCATGGGACCCAACCTCTGTTGGCTGAAGACACATACTATTCAAGTTACATGCCACATTCAATTTTTTACAGCAGGAAATGAGGCAGTACAGCGAGTGGACAAGAACTCTGAATTCAGACACTGTTTCTCACACACACACACACACACACACACACACACACACACACACACACACACACACACACACACACGGTTTAAAAGCCTTTAATCACTCCTGTCTAATTACTGCCTTTTATGTTTCAGTTCAGGGTCACTCTCAGTTGCTATTCACAATCAAGCAAGGGCAGCCTCGCTGTATAATGCCACAGCCATCTCCCTTACAAAGTGAGGTTTCTTTTGACTAGGTATCCCACCAGCTGGCACTAAACATATCCCTACAGACCAATACCGTTTGTTGATGAAGTCAAAATCTGGAGTGAATTAAATGTATTGGGTTAATTTAGGGAAACCTCTTTTGTTGTCTGTTTGCTGCTGTCATGAGTCACGGGTTAGTTGGCACCCACTCCTAGCTGTGATCCTTGCTAGACCCTACCTGGTTTGAACAGACCGCACAGCTATTACCTACTAATTTTATGCTGGTTGAGGAATGGTTTTATCTGCATTCTTCAGTTAATATAAAGCATACATTTCATCCTTTGTTTCATAGAAGCTTACTACGCTTGTGGCCCTACAGCCTTTACAAGCCTAACCATGTTAATCCCAAGTATCCCCATTTGTTCTTTTTAGGTAGTTCACAGAATTAATTTATAAACAGATACAGTCCGTGATCAACACCGGCTACCCCTGTTCATGGGGAACATGGGTGCCAACCCAGGGGTAAAGTTGTGGTCTCCAATCCAGTTATCTAGGTTGCATTTGAATAGGGTCAGTGAGGAACTCTGTTTTAAGTGAATAGGAAGTCTATTCCAGAGAAGTGGATGTTTCTGGAAGATATATCACATTCTGTTAATGTCACAAGCTAGTGTGAGACCCCTAGAGTGAGTGACTCCTGTGCCATTTGACTTGCAGATATGCAGCATTTTCATTAGGGCAGGGCTGGAAATTGCCCTATATGCTAGGCACAAGTCACTTCTGAACAGCCTGTAAGATAAAGAATAAAGTGACAGGGCTTTCAGCTTTTCCACATAGGTCATGGTTTGGAGTCCCTGTATTTTCTTACTGAGAAACCTCTTGAGTTCTCTCCACCTGCTGCAGGTGTCTGGTCAGGTACTTAAAAAAGGGTGCATTTTACTCTATTACTGGTCTCATGAGGGTCGAGTACAGTGGAATTATACCATCTTTTGACCTGGATGCTATGCCCTTGCTTATGAGGTGCACTACAAAGAAAGCTTTCCTTACCATTGTGGAAACACGGTGGTCAAAGTTCACATTGCTATCAACCTGTGTTCCCATGTCTTGCACCACTGGATGCTGTCAATACTGTAATTTGTAGGGAATTTCATTTTGCCAAAAGGAATAATAAATCATTTAATTTTGAACCATGGCTTCAGCAGCAATCATCTGTCTGTGTTAGCCCTTCTTGTAATATGTTGACATCACTGGGGGTCTCAATGATTGCTCCCAGCTTGCAATCAACAGCGAACTTCATGAACCAAAGGGGGTCTACTTTGGCCTGGACTTCTGAGAAATAGATGCCAAACAGTAAGGAGCCCAGCACAGACCCCTGTGATACTCCACTGGTGATGTGCCTACTGGTGGAGGTGGAGTCATGAATTTTGACAGTGTGTGTTCTGTCAGTGAGCCAAATGGCTACCCATCTAGTAATGCAAGAGTTTGTCCTTAACTGGGAGAGTTTCTCAACAATGCCAGAGTGGGGAATTGTGTCGAAAGCCTTGGCAAGGTCAAGATAGGCTGTCTGCACTGTTTTACCTTCATCCATGGCTTGGTGACAGTCTCAAAAAAGTTTACCAGGTTTAATAAGCATGATCTACCATTAACAAAGCCAAAGTGGGTTGAGTCCAGTGTTTGGAGGTTGCCTATGTCCTTGTTGATAAGGTCAATGACAATTCTTTCCATGCCCTTGCAATTGAGGCTGATTAGACTTGTGGGTCTGTAGTTCTGAGGGTCAGTTGCTGGCCCCCCTGTTTGTACAGGGAGATTACTGTTGCTGTTCTCCATTCTGCAGGAACATAGCCAGTTTTTAAGCTACGATTAAAGAGCATGCCAAGTGGGTCAGCTAGGTCTTGTTTTTAGTAAACAACCTAGAATATTAGCTGGTCACATTGAGGCCGTGTTTTTGGTCTTGGTGAGTGCAGAGATGACCTGTTCTCTAGCAATACCAGGCAGAGGACTAGTGTCAGGTATGCTTTGGGATATGGTAAGTGGGGATAAGGGGGTGAAGTTTGTGCTGAATCTGTCAGCTAGCAGGTTGGCGATATCTTCCGGTGTAGTATGAGTGATCTCATCTACAACTAGTTTGGCACATAGCTGGGCATTCCTTTTTAGACTATGGATGTAGTTAAAGAATGTCCTACGATTATCCTTGGCTAGGGATGTAATTTTAGTTTTGTAATTTGCTTTAGAAGATTTTACAAGATTTCTGATTTTCTTGTTTAAGCTTAGGAGGGAACTATTCCTCTGCAGAGTGATACTCATCTTGCTTTTGAGCAACAGTTTCTTCCTCTTATTATATAATCTGTTTATACTGGAAGTACACCACTGTGACTCATTTTTACAGGAAGACCTGATTTTGATCCAGTCAGGTAAAGCAGATTTTATGCAGTCACTTAAGTGTTCGTACAGGGCATTTGCATACACTTCTGCACAGTGATCACTGAAGTCTGAAACCTGCGGGTGGTATGAAGCTTTTTATACCATTGCTTAGTAGGCTGTAGTTAGCTTTGATAAAGTTTTTTTTTATAATTTTTGTTCCTGTGAGGGTGTCAGTTCCAGTACTTACTTCAAACAAGACTGATATGTGGTCTCACCTAGTCAGGGAGGGCATCACGCATGGAGAAGTACAGTGATCCCCCCCCCCCCCATGTTGGTGAGTACTATGTCCAGACATTAGAGCCCCTAGTGGGGGTGCAGACTCTCTATTCCAGGGCATTTGTGTTAAAGTCCATGAACCTCTGGGTGAGCGTGTTTTTGTTCGAGTACGTCTCCCAGTCTATGGAAGGATAGTTGAAATCTCCCATGACTAAGGTGTTGGGTTGTATGGTGAGGAATTCCAGTAAATCAAGGTAGGTAATGTGTTTATCCTGGTTCAGAGTGGGGGATCTACAGCTAGCGATGATGTGGTATGGTACTTTCCCAATAGTTAATTGGACATGGAGTAGTGTGGGAGAGTCGTGCTGAATGAAAAGTCTGAAAGCGTATTTGGTTTTAATGAAGATGGATACACCTCCACCCTCGGTTCCTTCGTACTCATTTTGAGGTCCGAATGTGTGCAAAGCATTGTAGTCTTGCACAGCCAGGGTGCTCTCAGCATTCTTGAACCATGTTTTTTTTTCCAGCTTTTTTAAAATGATTTTCTTTTCGTGCTTTAGAACTGACATCATCATGCTCAAGGGCTCACATGCATGCATTTCTGGCTGGCTATTTGAGTGCGAACAAAAGCAGTTGGAGTATTTCATGGTGCTGCTGGCGGAGTTATCTGTTTGGAGTTTTATCTGCATTCTGCACAGAGCTATTGCTGGAAATTGAAACGGAGCTTTGCTTAAGGTATTTGGCTGGGCTGTTTAGTTCAACAGAGTACTTGGAATGAAGCATTTGCTTTGGTTAAGTTTGCTGCTGCTGGAACGGACTTTGTGTGTGTCTGTCTGGAGTTTTATCTGCATAGAGTGAGTTGTTTTTGCTGGAGTGTGTGTGTGTGTGTGTGTGTGTGTGTGTGTGTGTGTGTGTGTGTGTGTGTGTGTCCATTTGGAATTTTATCTGCATAGAGTGAGTTGCTTTTGCTGGAGTGTGTGTATGTGTGTGTCCGTGTGTGTGCAAATGCCCACAAGTGAGTACACCTGGTGGCTAGAGTTACTCAGGCTCAAACCCTGTACCTTGGGTACAGGTAAAAAGAGCCTAAAGTCCCTAGCCACCACCAACTGTGATTTTATGCCTCATATTTTTGTTCTATTCCTCATTAAATCTGTGGTTTCAGGATTTTTGTGGCAAATCAATGAAGGATTGAATTCACTAAATAATGACAGGCATTTGAATTTCAGACTTCATATTCTTCAGAAAATAAGTGGCAACGCAAAACCTTTTATTATAGCAATTTCCTAAGTTTATCAGTATTTGAAATGTGTCCCTATTTCGGGGCTGTATTCCCCCATTGTTGGCTTTGTCCAGATTTTTTGTGCTAAGACATTGAGAGCTATAGTGAAAAGTGAGAACTGAATTCAGTAAATGCTAGTCATTTAAGATTTAGTCTTCCTGTCTTTCAGAAAACTGCTGATATGGCATAGTGGTATGTTGCTCTGAGTTTAGTGCACAGGGTCCTGGGTTCAAAACGTGGCAGTGAAATGCATGGTGGTAACACAACATTTTATTCCATCACTTTCCAAACTTATACAAGCAATGTTTAAAATGTGTCTCTGATTTTCGGACTTTTGCCCCCACACCCCAAAAAAAATGAAATTGAAAATAAGTGTGAGAAGCTGTGCAAGATGCCTATGGCTTACTCTACTGCCATTTTATATATACATATACACACATATATATATATATATATATATATATATATATATATATATATATATGTATGTATGTATATATATATATATATATATATATATATATATGTGTGCGTGTGTGTGTGTATATATATATATATATATATAGATATATATATATATATATATATGTATTAGTGTGCGTGTATGGAGGTAGACTTTTATGATGGAAAAGATCTGAATCGGGCAGTTTTGTCATTATTGGTTCAATCATGCATTTTGTTTCATTGCCTAGTGGAAAAATGTTCAAACAATAAGTTTAAAATGCGCTCTAATGTAAGTCTAACAAGTGTGCTGTATTATACAAGGAATATAATTTAATAAAGTCAGGAAGGTTTATCAAAGAACACATGTATGTTTCTTGCTTTGTGTGCAAAAGGCCTATGATTTGAAAACAGCCCAAAGGTAATCTTTATCTACCACTGGCCAGATGCATTTTTTTTGGATGTGGTGTGGGTTTCAATGAATGTGAGTTTCAAGGACAGAGAAGTTTTAATGCCAAGTCTATTTTCATTGTGAGACAGTATTGTTTTGTTTAGCAGATATCTATTAGTGTTTGTGCATTGTGCTATAAAATGTAAACATAAAATCCAAATAATCATTGTAGAAGCAAAGCAGTATGCACACATTAGTGTTTATGGTAAATGGAGTGAAATAGCCAGGTAATGGGACATTAGAATGGCTGCAGGGGGACTCTGGTGCCATGTCTGTTCTTCAGTTTGCGTTTGAAAGTTGCTATCCCACAATTCCATCTGAGTGGGCGGGGTTATGTAATTATGTATGCAAATTTCACATTAATCAGTGTACATATTTGTACCTAATTTTCATGGACCTTGTCCAGATTTTTGATGTTTCCAGGTTGAGAGGTGTGGGCCTGAGACTTTAAAAAAAAAATAAAGATATCGTCTCACATTTCAAATAAATGTTCATATCTACAACCGTAACACTTACTGGAAAATTGTGCAAACTGTGAATGGCAAACCATTCAACATGAAGTTGCCTTTACAGTGGTGACATCCATTCAGTTCTAGGTCTTAAACTGGATTTTATAAGCCACAGTTAAGACAGTGAATATTAATTTTTGTAGTGCTGTCTAAACAGATTGTGAAATATCAGTAAACACTGAAGAAGCACACATACTACCAGCAGGATTTTCTACATACAGTTGTGAGCTTTCATATGAGGCTAATGTAGGGAAATATGAAAATTATTACAATACAAATAGTATACAAATAATAATCAAAAGCTCTTAAGAAGCATTACATATTGTCCAAATACCGAAAGAGTAAGCTTCAAGAAGAAATCTTCTTATTCCTTGTATGTAGTATAATTTTTGAATTGTTAATGCAAATATGAACAGGCAATATTTGATGCCTAGAGGTGTCAGTAGGAAGTAACTGCAGAAATGCCTGGAAATGCTTGGAGAAGTTACTAGGCTGTAATAAATTAATCTGAATCAAATTATCAAACCCTTAAGGCTAGATAAATTCACTCAAAATGTAATGAAACTTTAAGACAAGGCCTAGAAAAAAAACTAGGTACAATTCAATTACCTATGCAGTAGAAATACCATAGAAACAAATGACAGAAAACTTTGAGAAGCTACACAAAAATTCAGCCTTAACTTACAAAGCAAGACAAGGCTAAAAACTATCCAATTAATGTTTGTAAGAATGTTAGGAACCTCACTGGGAAAGCACAAGCCAACAGAATCAGACCCATTACATTAGCAACCAAGAACATGCAAACAACTTTTGCCCGTCATTTCAAATAAGTTGTAAACAATTTCTATAAACCTTCCTCAACCAAAGTTAACTGCCCAACGCAGCAATTCAATCAAAGCTAATAACAAACATTTCCAAATACAATAACAGATCACTGCTCACCTTCAGTGGATCAGTTACCATTCACATTCTTTAAACAAATCTCAAACACCATAATGCATCCTGCACCTTCCAATAAGGCATTTCCCAACCATAAGGAAACAAGCCAAAATAATTCCAATACTTAAAAGTGGTAATTAACAGAAAATTACAGACCTCTCTGCTTAGTTCTGTTTCCAAAATTTTTGAATAGTACATCATCATCAGTTAACAGATCCTGTGACATCAGATAACACAACCACCTTTAGATCTGGACACAGCACACAAGCAGCATTGGCTGAAATATTAAAGCATATTGCTATCAAAAGTGACAATGGCCTGAATGGCCAGCTCTTTTTCTAACACCCTTCAAATCCTTTAATACACCGAGGCATAATATTCTAATAAACAAAGTTAAAGCAATCAACTGTTCTCAAAAAGTGCTGGACTAGTTTACCAAAAGACATAATCCAGACAGCTGCATGGCAAAGGTGTCTATCGGACCCTTTTATCTGAAACATTAGGGTATTAGAAGATGCCATTGTAAATCCTCTTCTCTTTTCTGCAGTTACCAATTACATCTATCAACAGACGGTCTTAAATTACTTCAGATAATGGGCAGAATGTACAATACCCTAGTGGAGAATGAACGTTCTCCAACAGGTTATTAATGCACCTGTAAAAAAGCAAAGTCTGATGCTTCATGGCAAAATAAATCACTGTATAGCACAAATGGAAAAAATATAATCTTTCTTACACTTGCTAAATGCGGCTGAAAACAATGGTTAGCAAGCATAAAACAAATAAAAAATAAAGATGTATTAATGAACGTAATTGCAGCTGCAGGAGTTCAAAAGACCTACTATTTCCCTATTCTTCACAAAACACAGCTCTTAAAAAGCTGCAGTTAGCACTGACTGGGGAAATGGCCTAGGACTTCATGGCCTTTATTTAAAGTCTGCAGTCTAAAGTGGAACAGCTGTTGGTGTTGGGGATCCCACCTCACAGAATGTAAAGGGAAGCCTTTCCCCACATAGTCAGTAAAAGTCCTCAGACTCAGAGGGAAAAAAAGATGAATTTCCCATATGTCTTTCCTCTGTATGTTATGACAATGAAACTGAGAATAACATGCTATGTTTTTCATTACTAGAGTGTGTATCATTTAGGGATACATTATGTAAGATGAAAGATAATTTCAATTATTTTCAGATATGAACTAAATTTACAAAACTACAGACAACTACACAATCAAGCAAAGAAGTTTATAGCCATAGATAAGAAACAGTATTTTACACAATTATCTGCCCACAAAAACCACCCCCAAAAATAGTGGTCCACCATCTCATCATTACTCAACCCAGGGTCCAAACAAAATCATGCTCCAGTCACAGACAAGTCTCCACCACCCCATACAGTAGAAATGTTTAATACTGCCTTCATAGAACATATAGCCAGCTTGGTCAATGATTCTAATAAGCCCCGCAGTCCAAATCCCACAACTAATTTCAATCGGAACTCGCCACTCTAAAATATTTTCCAAACATACTGCTTTCAGTCCACTCTCATCCCAAAGCATTACAACTATTCCTCTAACAACCTTCATCTCTTACATTGCAATCTGTACCCACTAACTATATATGATGCTCATTACATTACATAAAACCCAGCTCTCTTTCCATTGACAACCTCCCATCCGAATACTTGAAAAAAAAATCCCTGCTGATACTATTGTTTACCCAGTTAGTATTCCGATCAACAGAGCATCATAGAATCCCATATACCCTCCATCTGGAAAAAAAAAAATCAATTATAATCCCTTTACATAACAGAGGCAAATTTAATTAATTGTCCAACTACTGCCCCATCTCCATCTTGTCTCCTCTCTACATGTGAGCATAAACAACTCCTAGACCACCTTATTTATAAGGAGCTACCCAATAAGGCTTCAAACCAATGCATAGTACAACGACCGCACTAATATCCTTCATGGACACAATTAACAAAGCAAGAGACTCTGGCCAACTAACCTCAGCAATATTTCTTGAGCTATCAAAAGCATCTGATACTGTCTCGCACCTCAAACCTTTACAGGAACTATCTTCCCCAGGCCTTCTCAAGCCTCTCAACAGTGGTTTTCGAGCCACCTAACTGAAAGACAACAATGCGTAAAATTGCAAGACTCTCTCATAATATTTAAACAATAAAACGGGAGTTCCACAAGGTTCCATCATTGGACCCCTCCTCTTCAATACCTTCATAAATAACCTCCATACTGCTTACTGTCAAAGCTCCCTAATCCAGTATGCTGATGACTCAACTCTCATTTCCTCTTCTAATTACATTGTACACCTTCAACAAATAACCTAAACTGCCTTTTCATCCATTGAATCCTGGCTTAATAATGCACAACTATTACTCAACCTTAACAAAATCAAACTCCTCCTTTTCACACCAAAGGCACTATCAACTGACTTCAAGGTATATTCACTAACAGAAATTGAAGTACTTCCATACATTAAACTAGTAGGGGTAACAACAGACAAACTTATATTTGACCACTATATCCATAAAACTATCAAAAGAACACACCACAAACTAAGAATGCTTTACTGGCATAAAAACTTCATGGATTCAGCCACTAAAATAACATAGCACTATTCTCTTGCGCCATAGCCATAGCCAAATTATGGAACTCACTCCCACCCACAATTACCTCCATACCATCATGCACCCACTTCAAAACTTTACTAAAAGCACAACTAAAAACATTCTGGCTATGCCCTTGCAATTCCCACTCTAATATCATCCACCCCATCCAACCACTACCTTTCTTTCCACTCCACTAACTACCTTGATTATAGCAAGCTCAGATGCTCATAAGCCAGTACTTATTATACAGCACAAACTTCTTCTTCTTGTAACATTTGTTAATGTCTGGTATGCACTTCACAGATAAAGATTCTAGTTGTCTACTGATGTACTATGTTCTTCATCTGTAAATATGTTGTAAGTAATTGCTATGTAAGTTGTTAATCACTATGTAATCCAATGTAAATACTGTCTGTTTATTTTAACTGTGGAGCTTTTCTCCCCGGGCCTCCGCTGAAAATGGACCTAATTCCAGTCGGACACTCCCGGTCAACAAATTTAAATAAATAAATAAATAAATTAGCCTCAACCTACTACCCTCCTTACTATATGGTGCTCCCATACTAACCAACCTTCAAAATTACACTAAAAAATAAGCTTGAATCCTGTTACAATAAAGTCATTAAATTTCCAACAGGCTCAGCATTCTATAACCACCATTGTGCTGTTCTTGGCTCCCTTAACTGGCTCAAACTTCTCCAACAACTAAACTACCTCCCAACTAACAATCACCCATAAGATTATCTATAAACGTGAAACCTGTCCCTGCCTTAAACTCTATACCTCAAATCTATATAGCTAACTGGAGGCTCTATTCTAAAGACAATCAGCTTCTAACTCTATATAAAGCAAACAAAACTGCTAGTCAATGCTTATACTCCTGCTCAGTGACCAAATTATAGAATGTGTTACCCTTAGATATTAGAACCTCCTTTCACTCACTTTTATCTGTACTGCAACCTCCACTTCTACTAATCTTCATCTACCTTTCCCATTTCATAGCCCCTAGAGTACTCTACCCAAACACCAATTCCCCTGTTGTTCATTCTATCTAGCTTCTCTTTACTGAATCTCTAACCCTTTCATTTTCCTCTTCACTCTATCTTCACAACCCTTTCTCGAAAATAACTGTCTCTCTTAAGACAAAATGACTTATCTACCATACTTTGTTTTACTTCCATGAAAATATGCATGTTTGTAGTTATGATAGTTACGTGCCTACATGTCAGTTATACCCGTTAATCTTTTTTGCAAAAATATGTATCTGGATTTCTGGATTTCTTTGATATTCTGATTTGTATTCTGTTTGTTTATTATGTAAAAAGCTACTTTCTGCTCTCTTTGCATTGTTTTTGTATACTATTGTTCTTTATGTAAAAGTTGTTTTCTGTTCTCTATGTATTGGAGCTTTTCTCCCTGGGTGTCCACTGAAAACTGGTTTCTTATGCAGCCAGACTTTCCTGGTAACTAAATATCAAATAAATAAATAAATAAATACAATTCCTGAAATGGTTCTGGGTGGGAACTGAAGGGAGGAGAAGCAAAAGGATTAACATGTGGACTGTGAAGCAGACAATGGTAAGGAGCCTAAACAAAATGACAATCAATGCCAAGGTCCTTGACTTTGGGACTTGTGCATGCTGATGGCCATTCCAGACCTGCATATTATGACCAGAGATGCCTTAAGTGCAAGAACCAGCTCCAAACTGTCCTTTCCCCTAGCTATTATAAATAGCTTTGGCTCAGGAGGATTAGCCTGGTTCCACTGGTATGACTGTCTACAGAAGAGCATCATTAGAGGTCTCAGAGATTACAGATACAACATGTGGCAGCAACAAAAGTGCTTCTCTGGACTGAATGCCCTTGGGAGTTTCCTGGAAGCTGAACCACCACACATCGTTTCTTCTCTTAGGGAGCATTTCTCCACAATTTTTTTAATTTGGTGGGACATCGGAGATAAGTGATTGCTGTGTGCCTGACAATATGGTGGTCTCCAGTCTTTTCTTGTCTAGGCAGTTTTGGAGAGCCAGCTCCTTTCAACCTCAGGGAGAGACAGAATACTGCAACAGTGAGAAGGAGGACCTCTGCTGCTACAGCAAGATCTTACACAACTCTACTACATCCTTTCTTTCACTGTTGCAGTATCCTTCACTCTTGGGAGAGTAGAAATGCTACTGTAAGAATGGAAGGAAGGAAGCCACAGAAGAGCCCTCCAAAAACCCATGATGAATGACCCTGACAAAACCCACCCTGGCCCTAGAAATGACATCCAACTTGTAAACATTTAGTGAAAGTGTGAACAGAAGACCAAGTAACAGCTTCCAAAATGCATCTTGTAACCAGACTCCTAAAAAAGCACAAGCAGAGGCCACTGTTCTGGTAGAATGTACAGGGACAGAAGAAGAAAGTCGAATGCCATGAAAAGAACAGCAAAAAGAAATGGTCTTAGAAACTTAGGAGGAGATGGTTTGCTTAGATACTGCCAAACCCAATTTCTTGGCATGAAAGGAAAGAAAAAGATGCTCAGATGTCCTGATACATTTTGTCTGGTCTATGTAATATCCGAGCTGTCTATGTAAAGCCAAGGTGTGTGGAACCCTATCACTAGGATTCTGTGGAAATGAGAAAAAAGAAAGAAAATAAATGGACTGATTCAAGGACAAATCATTAACTGCCTTGAAAATCAAAGGAGTGTTATGAAGACACCCTGTCCTTGTGAAAAAAAACAATAAAGGTGGAACTGCCATGAGTGCTTGAAGTTCAGAGACCCTCCTGGCAGAAGTAAGAGCCACCAACAATCGTTTTGCAAGTGCAGTCCTGAAGGGAACAGGAAACAGCAAGTTCAAAAGGGGAAAGAGTCAATTTCTCAAGAACAAAATTAAAGTCCCAAGGAGGAGGAGCAGGCTTTCTTGGAGGCTAAATATGAAGGACTCCACTCAGAAATTATTTGGCTTCAAAACTAGAAGCCAGAGGTGGATTCAGAGACAGACAAGTTGAAATGGCTGACAAATGAACTTTAACAGATGAATATGTCAAGCCAGAATTGAGCAACTCACACAAATAGCAAAGGATAACATACATACAGAAAAAGGGTTCAGGTCATGCCTGAAGCACCAAAGAGAAAATCACTTCTGTTTAATCACATAGGATAGTCTAGTGGTAGGTTTTCTGATCTGCAAAACCTGAAGAATGTCCTCAGAAAATTAGTGTCTAAAAGGAATCAAAACCCTATCATCCAAAGTGTCAAGGGAAGTGTTGGCAAGTGAGAGTGAATGAGAGATCCCTTGTCTTGTGAAAAGATCCATCCTGTGATGTAACTTGTGATTATTTCCCCTGGTCAGATGAAACAGAAGGTGGAACCAGTACTGCCTGGGCCAAAGGGGACTCACCAGCAAGATTTTGGGTCTGTTCCACATTACCTTGTGCAGGACCTTTAGTAGTAAAAAAGAAGTTGACAGGCATATATTAACATCCCCTTTTAAGAAAAAGATGGCATCCACATTCTGAGCCAGAGGACTTGGCACTCAAACAAAACTGTAGACGTCGTCTGTTCAGAGGCAAGGCAAAAAGATCTATTGACGAGTACCCCACCAATATCCAATGTCTAGGAACACCTCCTGATGAAACATCCATTCATGAGCATTTGTCCTGGATCTGCTCAAATTGTCTGCCAGAAGATTGTGCACTGAAGGCATGTAAACCACCTGAAGGACCAAGTGATGGAAAATGGCAAAATCCCAAGCCTGAAAGAGCCAACATGCAAAGAAGGTATGATTTTGTGATCCATTGTTTGTTGATGTACCACGAGTGTGGTATTGTCTGTAAAAAACCTTTATAGGACCTGGAACTCAAATGGAGTGAAAAACCTAAACAGCTAGAAGCAGAGCTCTCATCTCCTTGATGTTGATATGGTCTGTCAGTTGTTGACGGAACCAAAGACCCTGGACTTTGAGGTTGTTGGAGAAGGATCACCAACCTTGATTGGAAGCAACCATGTACAGCTCCTGAGTAAGAAGAAGAACCTCAAAAGGCAGACCTAGATTCAGGAAAATATGGTGAATCCATTGGTGGACGTCGAGTTTGAGTCAAGGGAAGAGAAAAAAAAACAGATAATCTAGAGGGTGGCAGTGTTGGAGCCAAACAGTCTTGAGATACCATTGAAATGTCCTCATGTGGAGTTTGCCAAAGGGAACGATGGAAACCGTGGATGCCATGTATCCCACAGCTTGAAGAAATTCCCTTGCAGGAGGGACTGGAGGAGGTAGAGGGGACTGGAAATAAGCAGTCAAACAGAGGATCTTGGGAGACGAGAGGCAAGCAATATTGGAATGGTCTGAGTCCTGCAACCCAGGAACACTTGGTTGTGAGAGGGAGTCAACATAAACTTTTTGAGACTGAGGGCATACCCCACAATGCATAGAAGCAGAGTGAAGTTTAGATCCTGAAGCAGGAGCTATTGAGAGCAGGACTTGAATCAAAGGTCATCCAAGGGACTATCTGAATTCCCTGAAGTCTGCAGAAGGCTACCACAGGGGCCAGACATTTGGTAAAGACCCTTGGAGCTGTAGAAGAACCAAAAGGCAAAGCAGAGAACTGATAATGAGAGAAAGAAACAGAGAAATGAAAAACCTTACTGAAAAGATGATGAATAGGAATATGGAGGCAAGTGCCTTTCAAATCCAGGGATACCAGAAAAGCTTGAGAAAGCAACAGAGGGAGAAGTGTCTTAGACAACATCATGAAAGAAGGAACCTTGAGAAAGGACAGGACTAGAATTGGCCTCCATGGTCCCTCCTTCCTGGAAATGAGAAAAATCCTGAAATAAAAACCTGCTCCCTACTGAGACAAGGGGACAGTCTATATTGTTCCCTGTACCACCAGATGCTCAAAACCAAAGAAAATATGGACGCTGACAATTAGGAGGCTGAGGAAGGCCTGAGAATGGATGAAGGAACTTCCTGACCATAAATAACCATTTTTGATAAGTACTCAAGTATCCAATGTTATCTGTTGCCAAACATGAAAAGAAAGAGTCATCCTCTCAGACGGAGGAATCTGGTCAAGGGGTAGGAGTGGCTAATTGTCCAACAGAAGATATTTTGCTAGGGAAAGGAGGCTTTTGACTCTGAGAAGGCTTGTCTGGAAAAAATCTCCTAGAAGGCCTCTTGCCCTTAGAAAGCTGCTTAGGCTAAGAACAAAGGAATGCTTGTATAGATAAATTCTCTGAAACTTAGGAACAGGAAGACAAAGATTTGTTTCAAATCCTGCACAACTTTAGCCTTATTCTGAAGGGTCTTAAACAATTCATCATCAGTACTGCCAAAGGGATTCTGGTTGTCTAAATGGGAGTTTAATAAGTTCACCTTGATGTCTTCAGGCAGAGCCTGGAGATGCAACCAAGGATACTTCCTCATTACAGATCCAGATGCAGCTGCCTTAAGAGGAATCAGCAGCATCATAATTGCACTTAACAGAATGATGAGCTACCTGAGAAGCAGAGCTCAAAAGGAAAGTGGCAGAAGTTTTAGCCTCTGAATCAGGCATATCAGCTAGATGGCCCGCAAGCTGGGAAAGAAGAGTCAGGACATACCTAGTCAAATGAGTTTTTGTAAGTAATAGCACTGAAAGCTAAGGTAGCAGAGGTATACACTTATTTTTTATTATAGCTGTCTATGACACAATGACATAGCTTTCCATATCAGAAGATAAAAGATTAAAAAAGGACAACTTGGATGGTTTATCAGTAAATGCAGAAAAAACAGCAGGATCAGAACAACAACATTTATACAATAATGCTTGAACCTGAGGAACGTTATAGAACCTGTCCAGGTTCTTACAAGAGCAGGAGATTGAGAATCAGGAGCTTGAGAAGCTGCAGTGAAAGTATCCAAAAGGGCATCCTCCACTGGACGGACTGGCCAAGGAGATTCTATTTGCAAGAGTTTTTAATACCTTTTTTGAATGTCAGAAACCTGGGGACAGTCTCACTTAAAGTGTTCCATCATACACACCGCCATATACCAAAGGATAATTCTTCCACAGAGTCAGAAGAAAGTGAATCTTCTTCTTTGGACTCCAGGGTAAGAGGAGAGTGGATCTGAGAAGATTAAGCTAATCACTCCACAGTCTAACCCTTCATTAGAGGAATCAGAGTCTCTAGGATGTAAGAAAAGAGTGGAAGACCAGGAACAGAAGCAGGAAAGTACAGTTGTGCACACTTACCATAAATGCAGACGTTCGAGTGTATTCACTGCTGCAGTCATCACATTTGGGTTATCCCTGCCAGGGTAGCCCTCAGCCAGCCCAAATACCACAGGCTTAGTATTTCTGTGTCGGTTGCTGTTGCTTCAGGACTGACGTCAGGCCATCAGTAGTATAAAGTAAGGCAGCCAATGCCATTGCATCAGTTTTTCTTGCCCTAACCTGTCAGAAGCCCCCAAATAGGAGCCAGATTCTGGTGGAAGAACCCCACCAGTAGAAAGTAAATACCAACATGTCCATTGTAAGGAAAGAGAAGAAAAAAGGTGGATGGAGGGAGGGAAACCAGGACTGCAACAGTGAATACACTCAAACATCTACATTTATGGTAAGTGTACCCAACTGTACTATGTTCTTCGTGTTTCACTGTTGCAGGCATCACATTTGGGTTGATTCTCAAAGCTGAGGAAATGGGTGGAGGCAATCAAGGAAACTAGGGGCTGGCTAGGATGCCCTGCAAGAATGCAGAGGCAAATCCTGCCCTGGATTTGGAGAAGAGAGGCAGGTAGTAATGTTTGGTAAAAGTGTGAACAGATGTTCAGATGGCAGCCTCCAGGATGTTCCTGGTGGGGACTCCTCTGAGGAAAGCTGCAGAGGTGGAGGCTGGTCTCGTGGGGTGAGTCCTGACCCCCTTGGGTGGAGGCTTTCCATGTTGTTTGTAGCAGAAATGGATGCAGTGTGCTATCCATTTGGAAATGGTTTGTTTAGAGATGGCTTTGCCTTCTGCCCCTGTAGCAAACTAACCAGCAACTGATCAGACTTTCTGAAGGATTTAGTCCTGTCTATATAGAATCTGAGCTGTCTGTGCACATCTAGAGAGTGTAGGATCCTTTCCCCCTTGTTCTGGGGATTAGGAACAAAGGTGAGCAAATGAATGGATTAGTTGAGGGCCACACTGGACACCACCTTGGGCATGATGGATAGGTTAGTCCTGAGGTATACCCTGTCAGCATGGAAGAGGATGAAGGGTTCCACAGCCATAAGTGCTTGCAGCTCCAAGACTCTTCTGGCTGAGGTGATGGCCTAAAGGAAAGCTGTCTTCCAGGAGAGAAATTTTAGCTCTGCAGAAGTAGCTGGTTCAAAGGGGGGGGGGGGTGAGCATTTCCAACACAAAGTTAAGGTCCCAAGCTGTGGTTGGTGCTCTTCTGGGTGGCCTCAAGTTGCTAGCCCTTCATAGGAACTGTTTGATCAAGGGGTGTGAGAAAAGGAGCTGTTCAGTGGAAAAATGAGCAGAGATAGCAGAGGCATGAATTTTAATAGAGGAAATTGAGAGGCCACTGTGTAGTAGGTCAGCTAAGTAATCCAGGATGAGAGGGAAGGAGGTGCAGAACCTTTTCCATTTGTCAGCATAAGACTTTCTAGTGTTTGGGCGTCTGGCCTCAGGTATAATATCTAGAACCTGTTTACTGAGGTTGGCAGATTGATCAGGGTTTAGGGAATAAACCAAGCTGCCAAATTGAGCATCTGCAATTGGGAATGCATGAATTCCCCTTCCCTGTGCGTCAGGAGGTTTAGAATCTGAGGAAGATGCCATGGTAACAGTGGGGACAGGCTGTGCAGCAAGTGGTATCAGTGCTGGCAAGGCCAGTCTGGAGCTATAAGAATTGTCCTTGGTTTTTCCTCCTTTATTTTGAGCAGTACCCTGGGGATGAGAGGTAGTGGAGGACAGGCATAAACTAATAGATTGACCCAGGGGAAGGACAGGGCATCCACTTTCCAAGCCATGCAGTGATGCTCCCTGGTGCAGACTTCACTGAGCTGATGGTTGGTGTGGGAGGCAAAGAGGTAGACCTTCGGTGTGCCCCATTTCTGAGTTATTAGGGTGAAGTTTCTTCTGTTGAGTTGCCACTCGTGTGGGTCCTGAAGATTTCTGCTTAACTGGTCTGCCAGAGAGTTGAGAGAACCTGGTAGGAATTGTGCTAACAGGTGCAGTTGCATGGCAGAGGATGTGTGCCAAAGGGTCATGGCCAGCCTGCATAGAGGGTAGGAGTGAGTCCCTCCCTGCTTGTTGATATACCACATTACAGTGGTGTTGTCTGTTTTGATCAGGAGAACCCCTGGGGAGAGAAGGGGCTTGAAAGCTATCAAGGCATGCTGGATAGCCATCATCTCTTTTTGGCTGATGTGCAGAGGGATTTGCTGTGGGTTCCACTGGCCCTGTATGTACCTGCCATCCAGGTGTGCACCCAAGGCATAATCTGATGCATCTGTGGTGAGGGTCTGGGTGGCGTGGGGTGGTGAGAAAGGTAGTCCCTTGTTGTGGGAGCATGCTGTTGCCCACCAAAGAAAATCTTTTATACCTATAATTCCTTGCCTCAGAAGAGTCTCCAGGTCTTAAGAGTGTTGCCACCGAAGGCTTTTTAGGTACCACTGAAGTTTCTTTGTATGCAATCTGGCATATGGAATGAGTAGTATGCAAGATGCCATGAACACCAGAGCTTGCAGGATCTTCCTTGCAGATAGCTGGGGTCTAGTGGCTAGTTGAGAGAAGTAGGCTGTCAGGAAATTTTGCTTTTCTGGTGTAAGGAATGCCATCTGGGATGCTGTGTCCAGGCTTACTTCCAGGAATATAATCTTTTGGGTGGGCACCTGTTTGGATTTCTTTTCACTGATTGTGTACCCTAGGGAGGTTAGTAGGGACTTTACAAAAGCCAGGTAGGTGCTTGAGCAGCTTTTCCTGGCTGTCTGCCTGCATTAGACAGTCGTCGAATTATGGGTAAATCTGGATATTCCTTTGTCTGAAAAAGGCAATGGCTGGAGCCAGACATTTTGTAAAAACTTTGGGAGCAGTAGATAAGCCAATGGGAAGTACAGAGAACTGAAAGTACTGAGATCCTGCCCTGAAACGGAGATATTTCCTGCATGATTCCCTGATAGGAATGTGGAGCTAGGCCTCTTTTAGATCTAGGGTGGCTAGCCAAGCATCCTTGGAGAGCATGGGTAGCAGCTGCTGGAGGGTGAGAATTTTGAATTTTCGGATCACCAGGAAGGTGTTTAGAATGCATAGATTGAGGAAGGGGTGCCAGGTACCCTCTTTTCTGGGTGCCAGAAAAAGTCTGGAGTTGAAACCTTGGCCTCTCTGTTCTGCAGGAACATGCTCTACTGCCCTCATAGAGAGCAGGGACTTGCTTTTGCGCCTCTGCCCACTGGTTTAGAGGTAGATCTGGGAACCCTTTTGGGGTAGGAAGGGTGTGGAAAGGAAATTTGTATCCCTGGGACACTATGTGGAGAACCCAGAGGTCGTTGGTAATGGTGGCGCAGGTGCTTGCATGAAAGGACAGTTTTCCTCCTAGGGGTAAGTGAAGGTGGGCAGAGGGAGGGGGTGGGGGAGGTGAGTCATTGTGAGTTCTTACCATAAGGTGGTGGCTTAGAACTCCCTGGTTTTGAAGTGGAAGTAGTCCACTGCTTAGATCTCTCTGCTATCCCTGTGGCTACTGTCTGGGAGGGGTCTGGTTCCTCATGGTCTGGACTGGACTGGTTTAGTGGGAGCAGGAAAGGACCAGTGCTTGGTAGACCAATGCCTGCTGAACCTGGGTGGCTGGACCTGTAAGAAATCCTGAACTGTCTGTATAGATTTTTCTTCTTCTTCCATCCTTTTTAAGACCTCTTGTGCCTTAGTGCCAAATAAGTTGTCTTTGTGCAAGGGGGCATCCAACAATTTAGATTTGACATGGTCTGGCAAGGGCTGTTCCTTAAGCCATGCATGCCTTCTAATGACAGATCTGGTGACTGCTGCCCTGCAAGAAACTTCTAGGACGTCAAAACCACAGTGCAAGGTGTGTTTAGTTACTTGACTTGCAGAATGCATTAATTCTTGTAACTCTTTAGATTCTGTACAAGCAGGAAAGGAAGACATTGGTTGTTTGAGGAGTTCCAGGGTATGTTGCTGAAATTTTAGCATATGGAACTGACAATGTAGTGCCCTGATAGCAAGAGTAGCTGAGGTGTATACTTTTTTTACCCAATCTGTCTAGTGCTTGGGAATCCCTATCTGAGGGGGTGGGATTCTTAGTAGAGGTTGATTTAATCCCTTTAGGCCCTTGAGAAATTGCCTCAGGATCAGCAGTAGGATTTTTAAAAAGGAAATTGTGTGAGTCAGGGACTCTATAGTACCTATCTGGTTTTCTGGGTGCAGGAGTCCAGTTGGATTCCAGGAAAACATCCTCCTCAACATCCAGGACTGGGGGGGGGGGGGTGGCCAATGGTTTGTGCTGTGGAAGATCTAAGAATTCCCCGAGTCTCTTTTTAGACTGAGGGTGGTCCTGACTCTCCCACTGAAAATGCTCTCTTAAGGTATGAAGGGTTTCTCCAAAGGAAAAATCATCTGGGGGAGTGGCAGAAGGGATGGAATCCTCCACAGCAGAATCTTCATAAGTAGAGAGAGGTTGCATGTCTTCATATTTAGATGCATCAGAGTCATCAGACTCTTGTTCAGACAAAACTACAGGGGACATACCTCTCTTCAATTTGGAGGGGGTAGCTTGGCTTCCCCTGATCAGCATGATAAGGTCTTCTGCCATTTTGAGCATTTGAGACTGAGGCAAGGAAGCAGGTGCTGAAATTGGGTCATCAGTTTCTTGTGTGTGGTTCGTACCCTGGGCCTAAGAAACTCAGTAGTTTTCAAAAGAATGGTAGTCATGAAAGAAGACGGTTTGTGTCGAGAATTGGTAGCGCAAAGGACTTCTTCGGAAGCTGGTGCCTGCTCAGTGGCTCCAGACCCATCCAAGGTAGAGACGACCTCAGGATACTTAGTCGAAGAAGAGTTTTGTGGCATACCGGACTCCGAAAGGGTCTTGGTAGTGGCCTGCAAATCCACAGAAATGGGCATCAGGAGCTGAGAAAGTGCCTCAACAAGGACTGGAGAACTGACTAGCTTAACAGAAACATCATCTATAGGTTTGGACCTGTGCAGTCTGTCTCTGTCTTTATCTTTAATTTTTTTCAGAAGATCTGCTGTCAGATGGCTTACCGAAGCCATATCAGAGTTTGAGGACTGTAAGCAAAAATATCTAGCTACAATAAGGGCCTGATGACGGATAGTTCTGGTGTTGAACAAAGTACAGAAGCGACAGCGGGGGACGTCGTGGTCTGGGCCTAAACAAGTGACGTAGTAAGAATGAAAGTCTCGGTGTGGTATCTTCTTTCCACAGGTGAGACAATTGTTAACTTTTTCTGACATCGGTTAGTGCAAGAAAAAAGGACCCCCAACAGGGTACTTAGTTTTAGAAGACTTCAGCTTCAAATAGGTAGACGAAACTCGGGTAGCAGCTGACCAGCACTCGTGCGAACTGCTTCTGCTTTGGACTCCATGGCAAGAAAGACTGATGAAATGGCATCGGCTGCCTTACTTTATACTACTAGCGACCAGACGTCAGTCCTGAAGCGACAGCAACCGACGCAGAAATACTAAGCCTCTGGTATTCGTGCCAGACAAGGGCTACCCCGGCAGGGATAACCCAAATGTGATGACTGCAACAGTGAAACACAAAGAACATCAGATCATCCTTGAGGGGGCTTAAGATCTTACATTAAGAAAGCCCCTTCCATAACACTAGCACTACACAAGACACCCTGCACATACCACAAACATATGCAAATACTGCACCTATTCCATAACAATCAAACTCGTACACACACACAGACTAAATCTATCCCCTTACCTAACCTTAACTCTAAGACACTCACATATACACACTAACTCGATCCCCTAGCCCTAACTCCAAAACCACCACATACCTTTGTAGATCAACTAGAACTCATTCAAGACAGCATTCAGACAACCTTTCTCTCAAAACAAAAAACGTTAACTTGAGTCACACAAATGTGATTTGACCAAGCTAACTGTAGCCATATATATATATATATATATATATATATATATATATATATATATATATATATATATATATAGGTAGGTAGATAGGTATAGATTAAGCAATTGGTCTGCAGACCATTTCAAGCCTTGCCAAAAAAACTATTAAAAATTTCACTCTAGCCTCAAGAACAGCAAGACGAGATAGACTGGGGGAGAATTAGAGGCTGGCCATCTAATTATCTAGGTTTACCTTGAAGGTGGCAAGAGTGCTACTCTGACTGACATGTAGTCAAAGTTTGTGCCTCAGGAGGGGGATAATGTGTTTTGTTTATCTGCTGATAAAGGTTTAGCTCCTTTAACCACGTATTTGATATAGCATTAGTTCTGCAAAGGAATGGGAGATCAAATAGGGTTGGATCTTTCATGATATGATCGGAGTATAGAGAAAGAATTTCCAGTCTTTCTTGATAACCAAGACTTTTAGGCCACTGATCTTTTTAGTTATGAGCCTCTTGACGTCTCTCAAGTTGTGCGATATGTTGGATAAACACATGTCAAAAGGTGCATTATATTCAATAATTCCTTTTTACTCCTATCTTATCAGGCCCATTAAGACTTTTTTAGATCTAGTAGAGATACCTTTAGAAATTAGGTGGGCTAGATGCTTTCCAAGCTACTTACTGTGGAGACATTATGGTCATATTATACGGAAATATCTACAAGAGTACCCAGATCCCTTACAACAGTGTCTGACTGGAGGGGTGCATCGTCTATATGGTAAGTGAAACAGTTTTGTTCATACCAAAATGAACTATGCTGCACTTTTTTTTACATTTAATTTGAAACCATTTTCCTTGCACTAATTGTTAACAACACACTCTAAGCTGCGTTGGAGCAACTGTGAGTCAGTCAATTGAAGATTGAATAACAGCACCAAATTTACAGTCATCTGCAAGCTTAGCTAACCACAGGTCAGAAATGCTACACTGAAGGTCTGAGAAACATATATACCAAATAGGGGAGGGCTCAAAACACCACCGGTAACTGTTTTTATTTCAAAAGTGGCACCTACAACTCTAACCATATGGGTTCTGTCAGGCAGCTGTATGTATATAAATAAATATATCTATATAGAGACAGAGATGGTGACAGCTTGTCATTCAATGCACGATTAATGTACTAGAGTCACATGTTCATTATACTTCTAATTTCTTATACTCGAAAACAGCAGTCATGGAGACTAATACATTGAAGTGATTTTGTTTTCAGTCTCTGTCCTCCAGCCAGAATGCAGTTTTGGACCTTACAATATGTCAAAATATGCCACAGACTAGACATTATTTTTTTTCTTAAATATTTTTATTGATTTTACAAAATGAATATAATTTCATAACTTTGCAACATAAAAAATAAATTACATAGGTTAACAACTATATACAGTCAACAACTATAAAATCGAAACCAACAAACTATTTACAAAGGTGTCTGATTCAAAGATGTTACACATTTTTAACATTTAAAACTTCATTCCATTATTGACAAGTGATTTTTCTAATCACCATTTATTTACAGTTTCAGTACTGTGAGTCACTTGCTTTATAGATGATCTATAAAAGTAATGTCTACTCTTAAATGTACTCTGACATGTGCTTAATGCAAACTAGTAAAACAATGTTCACATTCCATTTATATTTTTTTTCAGTATAAAAGCGAAAAAGTGAGTTTTGTTAAGTTTCCAAAGCTGAAGCTATCCACTCTTAATTGTGTTGAGGGTCAGCTAAGGTTATGGGTATCACATATTTTGCATCCTGCAATGATTGCATTAATTTGGTTTTGAAACACTTTTGGAAATAAGGGATATGGACTTGGGAGGGGGGTTCAAAGCAGGTTAAATATTGCTGTAGTGGGTTCAAACTTATTTTTTGTTAGTCAATCAAGGTAGCTTATGGGACAGAATTTAATATACACAGCAGTTTTCCTTGCTTGTTTTTTTTTTATACGTTTTGGCTTATCACATAGAAAACATGTTTTCACTTATTCTACATTTCTGATGTTAATATTGCTATTAGTGCACACGCTGACTTGGTAGCAGTGCATCTTATTTTCTGGGATGAACTCTACAAGTAAAGATTATTTACAAAGTTCCATACAAACTCATTGGATTGTGAGAGGTTTCCTCAACAAAATTTTCTTCTTGTATAAAAAGTACTTAAATGCATATAAGCTGTCACACAAATTCAAACAAAAAGTCACAGACTGGAAATCATGATGGAGTTGTTACATACAATTATCATTGACCTACCCAAGTCAGACCTATACTTTTATAATTATTGCACTTGAGGAACTTTCAAATACTCTTGTAATTTGGTTATTTTATTCTCGGTTAACTGTGCAAAATTCCTTGCATATTTCAGCTACCTATTGAACCAGTTGCCTCCCCCACACACCGTTTTTTTATTACACTGGACAAGGAAATGTATCAAAATAATGTTTTCAAACCTGCAAGCCTTTCAAAACCTCACAGCTCCTCCTTCTCCCACATTCTTTTTAGGCACGATGGTTGTCAGCTCTACTCATTCATTTGTGATTGATAACAGTCACTTCAAAGAACTAATGAAAAATAAGAGATGCCTGCAGCTCTTAATACTGTGCTTAACTTTTTAGTTACATGGATTCACTAAGCTAAATGTGAGCATTTAAGACGATTTAATAGTTGGTTTAGGTACTGTGGCAGTGCAACCCATTTGTGTTTCTTATAACTGCCAAAGTGAAACATAGAGCTAATTTTTAACAGTAATTTTAATATCAATTTACCAGTCTCACCAAAACAAAGTCTAAGGATGCAGAACTATGAGCACTGACCAGCAGTGAAAACTACATAATCTCTGCTGTACAGCATAAGTCAAGGAGGCAGAAACAAACTCCCCTCTAAAACATCACGAGATCTGAATACGGAAAAAATGAAAAAGGGAAAAGATTAAGACAGGCGAATTCAAACTAAGAGATAAAAGGTTAATATTGGTGGCCCAATACAGTGGGCTATGTACACGATGGTTTACAAAGTCCATTGAACATGTGGGAGAGACAGATAAATGTAGGTTTTGTAAAACAGAATTGGAAACAGTTGCACACCTTGTTGCTGGTTGTGACATACTAATGGCAGAAGGACTGTATATTGAAAGGCATAATAATGTGGCAAGACTGTTGTACTGGGGATTGTGCAAACATGATGGTACTGACGTGGTTGAAAAACACTAGAAAGAAGAGCCACAAACCATCAAAGAAAATGATGAAGTCTACATCACATGGTATCATCCATTAGCAACAGTTCAAAAGATAGAGCCTAGAAAACTGGATATAGTGTTCCATGAAAAGAATACAAAAGTAGCACTAATCATTGAAATTGCTGCACCCACTGACTACAGTGTGTGTTACGTACAGAGAGACACAAAGTCATAAAATATCAGGATTTGAAGGCGGAAAAGTGAGCAATGTGGAAGAAAGATACCCAGACATTTCCAATAGTAGTAGGAGCCATGGGTCTAATGAAAAAGAATCTACAATCATATTTAGATATGTTATCAGTACATGTAACCCCATATGAATTGCAGGAGGATTCATTACTGGGTACACTGTGGCTGCTGCGAAGAGCACTTCTGGCTGACATCAAAGATCTAAACAATACTAATTTCATGAACTTTAATCGTACTTTGACTTAGGAATGGGGTCCATTCCCGTCATAGTATTAGAATCCAAAAGACTTGAAGAAACTAAAAAAGGAAAAAATGGTTAGCTTTTGTAATCTGTAGCATTAAACAAGTAGAAATGATGGGGGGCAAGTTCTTCTTGGCACTAAACATCATCCAAGTGAAATTACAGGAGAGAAAAATAACTCTAATTACAATGCAGGATGGAGGTTTTCTTCATGCAAAGTCTCCAATATAATAAAATATTTAAAGAAAAAGTTCAACAATTAGCATAATTTCCACCAGAAAATAAAAGAGATGTGAAACGCCAGGTAAATAAGTTGTGACGTGCAGCTTTCCCCTGGGCCAAGTTCTTATTAGTAATGCTATCGGTGGTAACCTGGAATATAGCAACTAGTCTAAACTCTACGAGGTTTAAACACCTGCAGTAAATATCCCATCTCATCCACACCTTAATCTCTCTCAACAAGATGGACATTTAAGCTATCACTAAGATATAGTTCATACTGCCATCAGCATACACCACAAAAATCAAATTATGGAATGTCGGAGGAGGCACTTTCATGGTTTTACACTCTACACAGCTACATAGCACTTACTCCAGGAAAAGTAAATTCTGACTCACAAGGCTCACTGGCTAATGTCCATTAAAGTCAACTTTACCAAATGTTTAAACTTAGTTTGAGTTTATATTCTCTGGGTTTCTACAAAAGATAATGTTAAAATATCTTCCTCCTAGCATGTACTATCAAGGGTAAACACCTAAAGTTAAGTGAGTAACACAGACTAGAAGCACCCAATGACACTTTCATCCATCGAAGCCCATCATATCTATTCAGGCACTAGTAAGTCAATCCATCAGTGACCACCCCTCAATCTTGTCTGCTGCTACAACAACAGAGTACAAAAAACTCTACAAAAGTCTAGGCACATCAAATTATTTAATCCAGATTTCTTCATCTCAGCACTTGCCTGGACTATATACACACAGACGATGCTGTATTTTCCTTAACAATGTCTTCTCCATGCTTAACAGAATGCCATGTTTGATACTGTAAAATAAAGGATTTGCTCTCCAAAACAAACTCTATGCTGGAAAGAAGCATTTCTTCTAAATATAAGAGGCTACTCATCCCATAGCCGGCCTTAGGCATAGGCCAACTAGGCGGCTGCCTAGGGCGCCGCTCTAGCAGGGACGCTTTTCCAGTATTTATTTGCTGTAAGTAGACCAGGATGGGGGCACTGAGTGGTGTAGTGGGGGGCGCTGTGGAACCCTTTTGCCTAGGACACCAGTAGACCTAAGGCCGCTCCTGATTCATCCTATTAGTCCTAATCAAGTCCTAGAGTATTTTTCAGAAAAAAAATCCTTAACACAGTCAGACTATTTTTAGCTTTACACCCTGTGAAGTGGCATGACAGCTCACCTAGTATTTTCAAACAGAATCCCAACTACTCTGGTGGCATCCGCCACCACAGAGGAATTGTCCCAGTTTTCAGTGGTTCAATCACCATTGTTCTGAAAGTCATCAACACATTTCCTTTGCACTCTCAGCTAGTAGCAACCTTCCGTCTAAAGACTACAGCACAGGATAATGCACACACAATCTCTATTTTAAACTGCTGTAAAAAATATTGGAAATGCAACTGTCGTCCTTCTGCACTCCTCTACTTATTTTCTCTTCTTTTTCATTCTCTCTCTCTTCTATAACAACCTTGAAACATGAATTCACATCTATCTTCCACAGTACCTTTGTACCCACTGACTTCTTTCCACTTATCAACACAGCTCTGGGCCCTAGTTACAATAAATAACCAGCACTATGTGAATTCACCAAATAAATGCATAATCAGCTGTGTATACACTGGCACCATGTTCACTTACTTGTAAAGCATCTCATACCTTTAACCACTAAATCAATTTTAGCACCTAACCAGTGGAGGAATGCCACAGCACTCGATTCAATGATTTTCTATTTGCCTACTCAACAAATTGCAGTTGGATGGCTGGATGACACCCCCACAAGTCAGAATGCATCTCTGAGGGTTTATGCTCAGATTTCTCTCAGCCTCCTCACCAACGTCATTAATATTCGGACAGCCCACTCTAGCTTTGCCAATGTTACACAATATGGGCAGGTTTCCATATTCCTACATTCTGCTCTTTCACTTTTTGATATACCTCCAAAATTATAAATATGCTCCACAGAATAAAAGCCAAGCTACATAATTCTGTACTCCTACTCTCCAAAACCAAAGCCATGTTTATTCTTTAAAGCCTTGTTTATCCTTGCAAGTGGCAATGGTCCCACCAGCTCCACAGATTTCAAAATTCTACCTAGCGGCAAGAATCCTTTTAACTGTGTTACTTCTGCTATACAATTAAAAGAAAATACTGATAATGAAGTCAAATTATTCTGCATGTTTTAAAAATTTTGACTTGAATTTACATATCTACAGCCACATCAAGTCTGTTTCCAACTTGCGTATATGCCTCTAACAGTCATGTTTCTCACGACTTCTCACCAATGCAATAAATGAGAAAATCCATATAAAAATACTAGATTCACCTATGGCACTCTACATGAAAGTATTGCTGAAATGACTAACATATACAGACTAGAATTCCCCAATCACCACAAATGAAATACCTCTCCCAAATGCCCCACATTCAACTCTCTATTTAAATGGAACAGTCCACCTAGAAAACTGACACTTGCAAACATCCATCTCCCAATCATTCTGTATTTTTGCCTCGCTCCAACTGGCAAACTCTTAAAAGCAGCTCTTCACTTGCTGAAGGTTTAATTGCAATATTACATAAATTACAACACCTGCCCTTTTTCCGCCCAATGTCCAATCTCTTCTGAATGGCACTAAAAGAGAAGCAAAAGGCCAGGAGCAGGACTGAAGGAATAGTAGTGGAGGCAGATGGGGATACAGATCAGTTACAATTTCTTTATGTTCTGCTAGACTTATTGGTAATTAGTACATCACATTGCTCCTGTGTATATAACGTATGCTTGGCAAATACCAACCTTGCAGTTCATCTCTTCCCAATATTATTTGCTTATCTTACAACTGTGTTTACATTTTTCTATGCCTGTATACCTGTCAGTACAAATGCTTGCTGGTTAATGTCTAAAGTATATAGGCTCTGCTGAAAATTCACAGTAAACAAATGTAAAATATTTGTGCATGTGTATACTCACATGTATATACATACGGTTCCTGCTCATTTAGGTTGACTAGAAATTCTCAGCTCTCCTACCTACTTAGTTTGGGTGACAGGAATGCTGACACTTGTATGAGATCACAGTAATAACAGGGTTAGGAAATATGCCCTCTCCCAGTTATTGTGCAATTTTGGAGTTGTTATATATAATTAACAATGGGTATGGTGGATGCGTGGGGAACAGACTCCATGCAGAAGAACATGTTTTTTTGGTTTGCATGCCCCAAGGTTTTATATACTATATTATACTGACAATTTTTCTGTTGATGTTATGGTACCAAAAAAATCTGCGGCGATATCAAAAGAAAGGGGTCCCTGAGCCTGACAGTTACAGCTGTGTGATAGCACATATCACAGCAGTCATCACAAATGAACCTACTAAGGGCAGTAGAATGTTCAGCATATGAAAATGACTAGACTACTAATCAGCATATGCAGGACCCTGCACGTCTGATATTTTCAAACAGTGTTATGAAAGGTGCTTGCCTGTTACTGGTTGCTGCACTTATTTTACCATGTGCGGTACACTGCCGTCAATGGACTACAACAATCATGGGAAGGTGTTGTCTTGAAGAAGAAGGTCTGATGAACAGAGGTTAGCTAGGTTGGTAACTGTTGTTAGTAGGAGGAATTAAGAATGACCCTGTCTTGAGGTTAACATGTTCATAGTTGCATCTATTCCACTGAGGTTGGGCTTTGTGATGTCACATGAACCTATGAACACCCTTGATCTTCTATTTCCCATAGGCTAGATGTCTCTTCAGATTTCTGTTTGGATCCTAGGGTGCAGATCCTAGGGTCTGCACCCTGTTATTTGCCCTAACAACATTATTCTTACAATATGAGTTGGCTGCTGGATCACTGCAATTGTTGGCCCTGTATTTCACATGATGCATAAATGATTGCTGGTGCCCTTGTGGGATTTAGGGCATAATGCATTCTGGTAGCCTTATCAATTCAACGCTTTCTTCAGTGGATACAGTCACTGTATGCTCTGCGCATAACCTGTTTGCCTTCTTAAGCCCTACAGTGTATGCCAATGTTTTTTTCTCTCTAAGTGGTAGGTCTACCCCCCAACCACCATTACAAGTTTATTTTTCGGCCTACATGGGAGATGATGTCATATGTACTTCCCATTATTTCCAGGCAGACCAATGTGGCAGCTGTAACTCAGTGAGGGCTGCTTTCCGTCTGCATACAGATGGCCGTATAGGGTTCATATTCACTGTGTGTATATGGATGTGCCTTTTGTGTGTTTACACTACTCCATATGAATGCTCACTGTTGTGCTCAGCTGGCAGGTAACAAGCATGACAGTGTTCTGGCATTGCCTAAGGAAGGGTCTTCCATGCAAAATCTTTGTCACTCTGTAGTTCTGTACTACAGCTTGTAATCTGTCTCTTCTCTGCACACATATATATATATATATATATATATATATATATATATATATACATACACACACACACATACACATGTATGTAATCCTATCAAATGCTGAAACCTTTCAAGTGCTTTTGCAGAGGGGTGAACCCCACTACTTACGTTCAGTAACTCAAAGACTGTTGTACCTTAAGAGTACCCGAGCACTCTAGGATGTCAGACGTGCAGCCCATATACATGGATCTTTGTGCTGCACTATTCAAACCATGGAAAACCCTCATTCCTGTTTACATACAAATACCCATGTGCTGAATCATATTTCACAAACACTGTCTCTGCTCCCAGCACATACCAACAAAAAACATTTTCAAGTCCATTGTGCCCATGCTACTACAGTTATAAAAATGTACGGACAATTTACCCTGCTGTGCATCTTTTTCCCAGCACTCATGGTGTTTGTAAGGTGCACAAGCTGTCATGTTGTATGCAGATTCCTTATTATGGAGCTTTGCTTGACTTTTCAACACACTGATGAAGCACAGAGCACAGACTGCCATGATGAGCTCCCTAGTGTGCACACCAACTGCTAATATGCCCACCATCTTGCATCTGGCGCACAGTACAGGCAGCATCCATTTCTTAGGCTACCTCTCTTAAATTAGAAGATCAGACAAAAAACATATCTTTGAAAAACAGCTCTCATCCTCTTGGCACAAGAATTCTAGACAAAGCCAAAAATAATGGGGGCAAAAGGCCCAAAATCAGGGACAAATTTTAAATATTGCTTTTAATTTCATAGAATAATAGATTTTGAATTAATATGCATTCCAGGAAAGACATGATGTCTGAAACTGAAATATTTGTTATTATTTAGTGACTGCAATTCACAATGACTTGCCAAACATCCACAAATTATATAAGGAACACGCAAAAAAAAAAAAAAAAATACAACGCAAACATTTTGATATTCTGCAAAGTTATATACAGTTGAGAGATAAACTTTGAAGTACAGTCACAGTGTCAAGCCTCTTGGCCACAATGATTATAAAAGAAACTGCAAGTTTTATGGGTTTTTTTTTTTTTTTTTGGTTGTTTTGGTTTATGACATGGTTGTTTTGAATACAAAACACTGGCATTATGGAAAAACCACAAAAATGTGAGTTGGTTACAAAAGTACTGCTATTTACAAAAATGTTGGGTACTTTCCATGCACCACAGCTATTACTCCCATAAGCTTAAGATACATAAATATGTCTACCTGCTGTTGACATTTATATTTTTCAAAGTATGATCACAGCATTGCATCAGGAAAAAACACATACCAAGAAAACTTGATTCCAACTGCCAAAACTGCAGTCATGGCATATTATTTTCTAAACACTCTCCTTTCTGACTACCTATGGTATCATTCTACATGTCATATCAGATTGCAGTGTGGCACTCATAGAAATCTAGAAATTGACCTGCCAGTGTTAAACCATAATGGAGGGTAATTACAGGCTAGATAAACTCATGCCTGCAACTATTCAGTCTTAGAATACAAGTAGGTAGTGAAACCTAACAGGTTTATTCCTGTCTCCCTCTGCACACAACCAGTCATGTTATGTCCTACCCCATGTTGCTTTTGGTTTACTGACAATTCAGACTGCCTTGACTGACAGCAGGACAGCTTCAAGACTGCTAAATGTGTGATAACATACACATTGTAGAATCACACATTTTCAAAGGTGGTTGATGCATGGGAAAAAAACATCTTTCTTCCAAGCTGCAACCTTAGAGTGAGTTATAGTTAGAAGAGACAGGAAGGTGCCTGGCCTCTTGCATATATGTGTGTGTGTGTGTGTGTGTGTGTGTGTGTGTGTGTGTGTGTGTGTGTGTGTGTGTGTGTGTGTATGGGTAGGGGGGGTGCTCTTTAAAAAAAAAAAAAAAAGATTCTAAGAAATGTTTCCAATGTTGTTTCAAAGTTTTTTGAAATGGCATTCATTGGTCATGAAAATGACCCATACCTGTCCTCAGACTCTGCTGCTTGGACCACCTTTTTTATGTCTTAGTTATATTCCTTATCTCCATCTACTCCTGATGCATTAGTTTGCATTCCCCCCACTAAATTTCCTTCTAAACATTATCTTTTTAACAATAGCAACTGATGTTTAGTATATGTCACCATATTTTAAAAATGTACTATACTCTACAGCTGTTTTACATCTGTTTTCTTCTTGTCTTGCGTCCTTAACTGGACTAATGTCTATATTTAAATGCTATGTTTTTTTTAACTGTATAATGCAAATAATGTGGAGCTTTTCTCCCCGGGCCTCCGCTGAAAACGGACCTGTGTCCAATCGGACTCTCCCAGTCAACAAATGTAAATAAATAATTTCAGCTGAGGGAGGAGACTAGTCACTCATTAAATAAACAATGGAGACTTCATGTCAGCTTGTAAATGTACCGCTAACATCTCAACTAGTCCCTATGGGCAGCATGCAGCACAATAAATGTTGCGTAATGGTGGTCTGTGATCAGCACAGCAGTGACCTGAAAGAATGGCAGGATGGGGCAACTGGAGACCATCAAAAGTATTACCTACCAAAGGAAATCATTACATTTCTTTGATCTTTGCTTTATACCAGCTCAAAGCATTTTTCCTCTGCTCCCACAAACAAGCACACACATTAGCAAGTGTTCTTTGCAAAAGACAAGCAGGCATCTTTTGCCTGAGCTTTTTATCTTGCACACCACATTCTGTGATGGCAGAGAAACACATTTTCCCTGTACAAGTAAAACAAATATGCTTAATTTTAACACATTCAGTTTATGGGTACAAACTAAACCATTTCTCATGCAATCAATATAGTTAAAACATCTCATGGTCAAACCCATTCAGTTTAATGCTATAAACGACACCATTTAATGCTATAAACGACACCATTTATCCGAAGTTCAAATGCAATCAATATATTTAAATGTCTCATGTCACTGGTGAACTGAGTTACCTTACAAGTGTTTTTAGACTTCAGATGATTCAAATAGGCTTAAAAATTTCCCGATGGCCCTGAGTTAACACGGGAAAGGCATGACTACTGTTAAATGTAACAATCACATGGTAAAACAAACACATACTGAAGAAACGGACTATAATAATCTTCACCTGTAAATGTGTGAATGATTTATGTTTTCTACTAGTAACTGCATAATTGTGAAAAATGTACAGTGTTTAAACTTTAACTACGAAATATTTCACTGTGAGCACACACTCCGTATACTGCACATTTTCCTGGGCTAATCACATCTCATGATATCATGCTCGCCAAGTTTGTTAATGAATAGCACTCGGGATGGTACTGAAAGTCAAACAGGATCCCTTGTGTATCTCATACACAAGATATACTATGTCCATTAATCTCAGTACCTTTTTGGCTCCCTATTGAAATGTCAGGGCTTGCAATGCAGAGTCCAGAAATACAGAAAAAAAAAGTTTTTTGCAGGGGTGCAAGTCCCTCATGCCCTTGAGCTTATATATACCAACGCCAAGATCACCATGCATTGGAGAAAAGAGAATGCTGTGAGAAATAGCTATCTTGGATTTAGTGTATGCAAGTTCAAATTTTTGACCATTCACTTTCCGCAATCCAGGACTTTGCATTCTGAGTCCTAATATTTCAACTGGTCACCAGCTTTCTTTTTTGACAGATGGGCTTTCTGAAGCTGAATTAAAACACATCTTGTGTTCTGAGATTTTTATATACTTTGCGGTTTCTCACTTTCTAAAGGAAGATCTATCCAAAAGATTACATTTCAGTGGAAGAGTATCCTTGACAAAGCACTTGTAATGGACTTTAACCTTTTCATTTTTAACTTCCCTCTCAAGCAAGTGCATGTAAGCACTGCAGGACACCTTGCCAAAATCTATTTGACCACAGTACAGTCCACCTATCCATAAAACCGAATATTTTTCGGTTCCACCAGAATGACTGTTGGCATGTCCCAGTGTTCTGGTTTAAAAGACTTAAAATCAGAAGGTAATCAGAAAAAGAGATATAAGTCTGTGAAAGAACCAGTGGTTGAGAAAGGCTACATTAAACAGTGCACCATTCCATTACATTCACATATTCCAAGAATTTTCAATTAAATAAAACAAGCCATTTGAAGCTTCAGCGTGAGCAAATACAGAACAAAAGGCACTGTTCATAAGGGCAAGCCTCCTGCACCCCACCCCTCTGATACGTGCAGCAAAGCCCCATTCAGACATCCCCTTATTTTAAATGCATCAATTTCATGGTGAGGTGACACAGTCATGGAGAAGAGAGAAAAACATACAAGGTGAATCATTACTGGAATGCAAATACAAACCTCAGATGCAGTGATTTGCTATGTGGATCACAGTCCTAGATCAGGGAATTGAACTAGACTCTAACACAGTCAGCTAACACTTGAGCAAGAGTAGGAAAAACCACAGTGCGCATAGATTCACAGCAAAGCATTCCTTCACTGAAACAGTTTTTGTGTTTGATTCCTGTGCTGTGAACTGGACTCAGATGAGGATTCCTTGGCGTACTCCTCCTAAATGCCATCACCTCTGGATTGTGGCTGTGAGGAGAAAGAGTCCTCAAGTCCTGACACCCCTTTGGAAGAACTGCCCTTTGGGGATACAGTAGTTTGCAAGATGGAGCATTTTAAGCAGGACTGCTCTCAAGTTTCTGACATCCAGAAAAGGTTTTATGAGTTTTTGCAGATGGACTCCTCTAAACCTTTTGCTGCTCTCCCTGTTTTAAATGCTCTGTTGGATATGTTTTCAGCTGCTTCTTTGGCTCCTGATTCTCAACCTCCTACCCCTAAGAATCCTGACCATTTTTATAATGTGCCTGAGGATTTCAAGTTTCTTTATAAGGGTCCTCCGCCTGACCTTGCTGTGGTCTTTGTCTCTGCTAAGCCCCATCAGCTTTTGACCTTTTGACTTCTTCTAAACTTCTTCCCTTGGACAAGGGCAGTCGACATATGGAGAGACTGGGGAAGGAGGTCTAGACTTCTGTCACCCTTACACTGCATACCATAAATCTCACTTAACCCGGTAATATTTTCCCTTTTGTCTCAGCTTGGGGGGGGGGGGGTCTGTCTGACCTGCCGGATTCAGAGGCTAAGTCTACTGCTCTTTCTTTGGTGGGACCCACATTTCAGGTGTCTTGTCACACCATTAAGTGTAGCTATGCTGCTGTTGATGCCTCCTACAGCTGCTGCTTCAGGCTCTATAATGAGATACTGTTCCTGGCTTCGTGTTCAAGCTTTGTCTAATGGCATTAAGGCTAAGCTTCTTGTTGCTCCTTTAGATGATCAAAATCTCTTTAGTACTCCAGTGGCAGATTTAAGACCTTACAGGATCAAGGCAAAGTCATGAAGGACCTTAAACCAATTATTGTCTCTCTGATCCCCGAATTTCAGAGGATTATCTTGCTAAAACTTCCTTTGCTCATCGAAAGCCCCTTCAGTCCTCCAAAGGTAAGAAAGTCCCTACATGCATTTTTTTCTGATAAACCAACTCAGATGCCTAAACTTCAAAAACATTCCTTTTCAGGACAAATCTGCCTCCATCTGATGTTATGCCTTCCCTTCACCTTGGACAGGTTCTTGCCTATCAGACTTTCTCTGTCACTCTGTTTGGCAACAGATTACTTAAGAGTCTTGGGTTCTTTCAATCATCCATCAAGACTACTTCATGGTCCAGACGGATCTTCCCCTTTTGGACATTACTCAACCCTTTCAGATCAAATTCTCCATATTTTGGGGTGATGCAGGGTTTAGTGGAATAGGACACTATACAACCCATCCCAGAGACCCTAAGGGGTTTTATTCCAAGATGTTTCTGGTCTTCATAAAGGAGGGTTCCTGGAGGCCTGTTCTAGACTTTTCTTTTTTGAATACTTTCCTTCAGGATGCTTTCCCTCCAGATGCTGTTTCCCCACTTGCTTCCTCAAGCCTTTCTAGTTTTCCTGGATCTGAAGGATGCTTACCATCATATTCCCAGTCACTCTCTATTCATGAACTATTTACACTTCTCCATTTCCTCCTCTCATTTTCAGTTCTCTATTTTGTCCTTTGGTTTTTCCACAGCACAAAGGGTGTTCACCATGTGCCTAGCTTCAATCATAGCTTTGTATAGGCTTCAAGAAGTACACATATTTCCTTATCCAGATGATCTGCTCCTTCAAGCTTCCAATCCTTCCAGGCTCTTGCAGGACCTGCACTTCACCATATTCCTTTTGCACAGCCTGGGTTTCACCATCAATCACCAGAAATCTGTCCTGTCATATTCCTCTCTCAGGTTCACATCTTCCTAAAATGTAGGATACAAACTGTTCCAATGTGGGCCTCTCTGTCTGCTCCAAAGGTTTAGTCTTTAACAACCTACTTCCAGTCCTTACATCCTCCGCCTCTCATGTTTGCCAGGGAATTTCTAAGGGTACTGGGGTGCATGGTCACAACCATTCTCATTGTTCCACTATGTCAAGCTTCTCATGAGGAAGATTCAGTGGTACCTGTGTTCAGTCTGGCTTCAGCAATGCCACCTACGGGAGCTACCAGGTCCCTTGCTTTCTTGTCTAAAATGCGGGCTTCGGTGGTAGATTCAGCACATATCTCTCAACCAGGCATCCCTTTCTTGCCTCCTGTTGTAAATGTCATACAACGGGGCAGTTGCTCTCTTGTATGCTTAAACTAAATATCACATAACAGCAGCTTCTAAACAAATGGGGATAGGTCACCTGTAGGGACTGCAACCGTGGAAGATCCACAGAAGGAATATTTCAAGAAGTCTATAAATGTGGATATCTAAGAAAGTCAAAGGATATTTTTCTTGCAAGGGTTCTGTCACCCTGGATAATACATTGATGAAGACTCTGGGTGCTGATGAAAGTTCACATCCTAACATTGGATGTTCCAATACTGATGTCCACATCCAAAATGAAATGAAGGAATCCCTGGTGCAGATGTCATACAACACAGCAGTAAAAAGTTATCAGATTTAGGGCACTATTTGTGCATTCTGCAACAGCAAAGTCATCAATGCACACAAAACAAGCAATACAAATCAAGAACTAAACATCATACTGGTTTAGGTTTCCAAGACTTAGAATTGGACAGATACCCTTATCGAAAACGGAGATGGCCTTTACAGTCCCTCTGACCAGCAAGCCAAGCCCAACCCCAAGTGTTCCACTGATGTTCCCACTGCAGCTTCTTCAGGGAGCGGGCTGGTGATCTTCAGAATTAGATTGATGGACCACGTCTAGAACTCTAAACTTTTGTGATGGTTCACCACGACAGGGGAGAACTGAAATACCTCCCCTGTCATACACACAGAGCTGTACCAAAGTCAGTGCTATAGCAGTGACTAGTGACATCGTTCTGATGGGTGGAATAAGCAGCATTAGAGAAGTAAAAACTAAGTCAATCATGAGGTTGTCCTCAGGTGGTGAAAAAAACTCTTCCTTTTATTGTGTTGGTCCGTCCTAGAAAAGGAAAGGGCAGAAGAAGCAAAACAGGGATCATAAATATCACCCAAAAGTAATTTCTTCAAGTTACTGATCAGGTCCAAGGTAGGCTGGCAGAGGACCACATTCCCTAAGAAATGAATATCCAAACTCTTCAAATGTAACCATGCATCCTGTGTAAGAACATACCTGAGCTTGCAAGCCCACATCAAAAGTGAAGTCAAGATGGCAGTACAAATCACTGTACCCCACTGCAGTAGCCATAAAACGTGTCAAGAGTTTCTCCACAATCCTAAACTTTGGGTAGTCCCTGAGCTTTAATAGAGCCTTCTTTACCAAGTGAGACAACACTGAACAGACAAGGGGAACAGCTGCATATCACAAGTCTCAGTGTGGTTGGGAACTGCACTTTCTTGCCACACCTGCCTTAAAGCTCTTGAAGTATTGTCAGGTCACTAGGTGGAAAAATATTGTGGTTTCAGAAACTTTCTGATAGACTGAAAAATGCATAAGAGTCTGTACTGGGTTACTTAATGAATTGCTCTACCCATTCAGGTGTGTGTGTGTGTGTGTGTGTGTGGGGGGGGGGGTGTAAAGGCGCCTTCATTCACTGGGGCCAAAGTGTGGGACAGTATTCCAGAATGACAGGCTCTAAGAAAGGGATTGGGTTCTTCAAAAGAAACTAAACCAGACAGCTCTGTGGGAAGAGAGAGGACTCAAAGACAATGGGGAGATTATTCAATACCAATGTGAATGGAGGACTGAACATATTCTCCTTGAACAGTGCTCTTGGATTTTGTTGAATGATCATATGATCTGGAATATCAGGGAACACTTCTTCCCCCTCCAGTCATGGAAGTAAGTTAATTTATAGTATCATACAAATTCAAAAAGTGTGACTTGCCAGTACTAAGAATTATGCGACTAGAAACCTGTACTCAAGTGCATGCCATCCAAGAGTAATGCATTTGGCCACATTCACTAATAGTGTTACACCCACACCCGTGACTCAAACTCCCACCAGTCATCAGGCTTGATATCAATACTTAGCTCCTGAAATAGGAGTCTTGGCAGGGAATACCCTAAAAAAAAGTTTTTCATCTGGGATCTCTTAACCTAACTAAGCCTGGGATGTCAGTCAAAGGAAAGTTTGTGAACTCCAGTACCACTGGCTTATAACTACAGGACTCAAAGGAAAGCCACATAGCAAAAGAAAGAGTCCACCTCAGACTGCAGCTGATCCTCCTGGACAGAAGTTGCACAAGATACTCAGGATATATGACCAAAGGTAAAAGCAGCTGCACAGCAATCTCAGAATACATGGCCAAGGGTGGGAGCATAGTGTGTACCACTTCCAATCTCCTCATCAGCAAGGAACAGTTTGGACGCAATACCTTCCCAACCAAGGGTAAGCTCAACACCTTCAACGATGAGGATCTGGGTGAACAATAGATGTATTTTAAGGAGTAGCAGGCCTCAAATAGATCAGAAAGAATTTATCCTTGCGGCAGTACTATAACATATGCCTCAGGCTTCAAGAAGAACTGTTCCACTGGTTCCAGTCTGAACAGTTATCAATGGCCACACATTTTTTAATTTTTTTAGTTGAAAAGCAGGCCAAAAGTTTTCCCCTTCTTCACCTTTGCACAGCTGTAACAAATGGCAGATGTTCAATGATTTGCTCCCCCTAGACACTGTAAATAATGCCAAGACTGGATCTCAGCTGGTGGCCAGAGTCTTATAAAGCTGTGTTTATGCATGAGATTGCAAGACGACTTTATCAATGACAGTGAGGAAATCTGAGAGTGACAAAAAAAAAAGAAAATGGGGGCGGGGAGGATGCATGCTCTTAAGTGGCTGGTGAATTAGATCATCATGGTGAACATCAATACCAGCTTGCAAATGTCCCTGAAGGTAAGAATTTAGAGAATAAAAAGAGTGAATTGTGAATGGTAGAGAAGATGCACCCAAGCATGGACCACAGAGAAGGTCCCTAGAAGTCACATCTGCTATTATATTGGAAATTGTACTGGACTATTCAAGACTACAAGACGTTTAAGAAAAGAAAGCAAGAAGAATGGAATTACAATAGCAAATTTACATTAAGGCTCTGAAGAGTGGAAAGCTAATATAGAATATATAGAATGGGAAAGAGGTTTTAATGAGGAAAGTTTAATGATAAAGACAAATCTTTCAACAAAACTAGTCTTAAACAGAAATTCAGTCAGTGTATATGGTTTAAGAAAAATGTTGTACACAATGTAATGGCCAGCAAAATGAGAAACAAGCAACACATACAGAAATTAAATCAATCAATAGATACATTTTAAGTGTTTCTCCACATTCAATGCTGCAGTAGTCTTTAGACTATATGGGTTGTGATGTGCTCAAGGCAGACCAACTGGCCAGCTTTCAAAAGCTCCCTCCCATACCTTCACTGCTGATTGACTATAGATTTGACCTCTTCAGGGCTGACCAAAATGAAGAAATTTCAGGACTTTCTAGTCCAAAAGTTGAGAGCACTTATCCTGAACTAAAACATGTAAAAATAAACAGTTTTATATCCCAACAAGTAACTATATACCAAAACAGGGGATGGACGTTTGGAGTAGCTACCGCAGCAGTGAGGAATTCAAACATCTACTGTTATGGGTAAGCACAACTTACACAGCTGTGCTATGGTCATCATTCTCACTGCTACAGTAACTTTTAGGCTGTATGGGTTGATTACCAAAGCCTATCCCAACCTGGGAGGAGGAAGAATATGGATGCAGGAGCCCCTAGGGAATGGTTGCACTTAAACCTGTCCTGGACCTAGAAAAGGAACCAATTGTAATGCCTTTCATCAGGGAATCAGGTGAGTTGTTAAGGAGTGTTGTGCACTGTACAAAGATATAGGAAACTTAAGTATTTAGGGAGGATTATAGTAGTCTCAATGTCTTTATGTCGGGGGGGGGGGGGCACCAACATAATGGTGTCAATATAGGACAGGAAGAAAGTGTTCCATGCACATATTTAAATGTAACTGGGAAAAGGCAGAAACACTAGCAAAGACGCACAAGGAGAAGGAAACCAGAATAAGAGACTACAAAGCAGTTAAAACAGGAACTCACATTATTCTAAATACATTACAGAATTCACATGCACATCTTCCTCCTGCTAACATTATCATGTCATTCCCACCTCTTCTCAAATTACCCCTCCTAATACACCACCCAATAATCCTCATCAATCGCTAATACATTCTCCCACTTCTCACACTACTATACAATATTCTAACTCTCAACTCTAACTGTTAACTCTCAAAAAACGCCAGCTTTACTCCGTCGCATATCGCCTACTCAGAGGCAATCTCTGCCTAACATACAAAGCTATGTCAAACCCAGAGCTGTTGGACATGCTCCACTTAAAGAAATCCCAATACCTCCGAGCTACACACTGTAGGGACCTAAACCTCGTCACCGCAATAAACAGAACATGCTGGAGGGATAGATTCCTGTCCCAGAGACTTCCCATACCCTGGAACAAACTACCTATCTATATCAAACAAAGCTACTCATCAAGAAAAATCTTGATGATTGGATGGGAAATAGGAAATTCACCCTGGGGATCACTTCTGTGGCTCTTCTCGACAGGGGCACAGGAAAATAATTTTTTTGGGTGGCGAAAGCCAGGGTACCTTTTTGGCTAGGCTTATATAGGCCCTAGGGCCAATAGCCTAGTACCTACCTATGAACAAACAGCCAGTAAACCATAGCAATTTGTCATCCATCATCAACAGATCCTACGAAGAGCCATATTCCTAATGCTATTCAGTCCTTACATAAAAAGAAATCTAACTATTACTAAAAGTGTTCCAATACTAAAAGCAAACTGCATTCCTATGCTGCTTGTTACTTCTATCACAAGACATAGAGCTCACCCTTGGTCTTTTCCAACAGCACCCACCTGCCAGTCATGGTCCCAAAAATAATGCAGCCAACCACAGCTCATTAAACTTCAGACTACTATACTTAAGTGGACCAAAATCATGGCTGGTTACTCCAAATCACCAAAGTATAACAGCAGGGTCAAGACATGGTAAAACCATACTCTAGCACAGATTCCCACTTCCCCATTATAAAAAAAAAATGTATTAATTATCCCAGCCTAAGAAACGGGGGGGGGGGGGTTACCTTCTACTTCTCAAACAACACCTCTGCTGTTCTGTGATTGTCACTTCATGCAGCTCACATGGATTCTCCTCAGACTGACTAAAAGCAGACCTCAAAATTCACCCCTTGCTCTATTATAATTTAAGCAACTGCATTACACACCTCTAGTAACTAATGACCTGTTTAAAAGTCAACTCAAGGGACAATATTTTTCACAAGATCCAACATCCTTGTATTCAGCAATTTCAACCTAAATTTCATAGGGCCACATAAATGTTACATTTTCAACTTTCATAATTTCATCCAAACACAGATTATTTCCAAACCCACAAATCCCATCTTAAACACAGACAATCATATCTTCCTTAAAAAATTCTTTGACTAATAAGCTCCCAAGTCCCATGGTGCAGCGGTATAGTGCCTCGACTACACCCTAGATGACTAATGTCCAAGTAGCACCATGGGTGCATGAAGAACCAGGTGGGGAGGATAAGAATGAGAAGTAGACACCAGCTCATCCAACCACAGGGGTGAGAAGCATCTTGGCTCAGTGCACTGGTGACACCTGTAGGATGGTAGATGTACTGCTAGCAGGATGTAGGGTCTAATGTGCCTGTGTTACAGGAGGTGTGCCGCTAGACTGGGAGCTGTGCATGCGCCTCCCGAGACAGCTATAGTAGAGCTCACAGGCTGATGAGGGGGTAGTGCTAGAATAATCCATAGATCTGCAGACTGGCCTACTACTCCTTAACACATGGCTCTCAATTCCACCAGGGAAGAAATAGGCTGAAGGGCTTGTGGTCCGATGGAGGAACTAACAAGTCAATCAGGTACATAAAGAAGAGCCACTGGACTGATCAGAGGACGTAAAAATTTATTTAACCAATAAACCTAGTAAAACCCAATTCACTAGCACAAACCTACCAGTCACATTGATCAACACCCTGTTATTTTTTCCTTGTCTTCTAAAAATAAACTCACCACTCACACTTCTTTGATTAGGATAAAGAACATCTGAGAGTATGTATGCACCCTGTCATGAGCTTAACAGCACTGACTAACCTGCTTCTATCAAACACGTAAACCAGAAACAGCCTGCACCATCTTATCAACACACTACTTCATCTGCACTCAGAATACTTCCTCAAGATTAGCAACTATAGGATAACTTCCAAGAGCCATGTTCTAAAAAAGTCCTGTGTATTCTTCTAAAAACACATCCAGTCTCCATATTAGTAACCGGGTCAATTCAAGAGAACACAGTCCCTGACATCTGGAAAAAATCCTATGTCATACCCCTTCACAAACGTGGCAATTCAACTGAACCTCCCAACTACAGACCTATTGCCATACTATCCCCCTTATCCAAAAATTCTAGAAAACCATATTCATAACCAGCTTCTCAAACATCATACAAGACAACCTGTTAACTCCCACCCAACATGGTTTCCATCCTCAACACAGCACCTCTACAGCTCTCATTTCATTTACACAGAGTATCACCAAAGCACAGGACAATAACAAACTAGTCTCATGCCTCTTCCCTGACCTATCTAAAGCCTTCAGCATAGTTTCCCATACCCTATTGTTCTCAAAACTTTCTTCCCTTAACCTCTCCTCTTCTATTATACTATGTTTCTTCAGTTACCGCTCCAACAGATTCTAATCCGTCAAATGGTTTTCCGCCTCCTCCCCCTTCCTTCCAATCCAAACAGGTGTCCCCCAAGGGTCAATCCTTGCACCTCTCCTTTTTAATATCTTTACAAATAACCTACACACTTCCTGTCCAAACTCCTCACTAATACAATACGCAGACGACTCCACTATTATCTCGTGCTCTGATAACATTCCCCACCTCCTTGCTCTTACTCGCCTACTCAACTACTTACTCAACTACTTCTCAATCCTTAAAAAAAAAAAAACAAATCGACTCTGCCTCCCAAAATACCATCACAGTATCTTCTCTTAATAATACACTTATTTCTGTTGAACCACATACTAAACTTCTGGGTGTAATCATAGATGACCAACTAAAGTTTGATATAGATATTCAACAAGCCATCAAAAAGACCCACTACAAACTTGGTGTCTTATACAGACATAAAAAATACCTCACTACTAATGCCAAACATTCTCTAGCATAGACTTTTCTTCTGCCAACCTTACTTTATGCAGCCCCTATTCTCACCAATATTTAATCAAATCTATTAGCTATACTTGAAACCACCTACAACAAAATAGTCAAATTCACTGCCAACCTTCCCTCTTGCTTTCAGCACTGCACAGCTTTAAAAATCCTATAATGGCTTGAGCTACATAACCATCTCCTTCCTCAACTCCACCTTACACATACTATCTTAAATCAATTCTCATGCTATCCTGCCCTCACAGACCTCATCACTCCCTACTCTCCTAAGCATAACATACGCAGCTAAGACCTACACCTCTTAGACATCTACAAACCCAATAAAAATATTGGCAAACTTTTATACAGCCACTCTGTCGCCAATGCCTGGGACAAACTTCCCCTTTCTCTAAGAACGGCAGCTTCCTTAACTTCAACAAACTTCTAAAGGGCTTATTTACTAATTCCCAGACCTGTCCATGTCCCACTCCCACCTAAACTACTCCCTCTACTCTTCCCCTTCCCCTCTCACCTCTCACACTTTACCACAACTACTCATTTAAGGTCTTTATGATATTCTACCAATCTTCAATTTCTCTCTGATGGTAAATATTATATAGAATCTAACTTTTTATATTTTATATAATTAATATGTACCATGGCTGTTTAAACCCTCAGTATTACTCTTGTATTCCAACATGTACATTTATTAGTTGTGTTTGGTTTCTCCTGCATATATAGTTGTAAGTTAATACTGAATGATGTTTTGCTTTCATATTTGTTTATCTGTGGAGCTTTTCTCCTCGGGTCTCCAGTGAAAGAGGGCTCTGCTGCCCAGTCGGACTAACCCAGTTAACGAATGTCAAATAAATAATAAATGAATGAATGAATGAATGAATAAATAAATCAATAAATAAATAAAAACTGCTAAAAAGATAGGGAAGAAGTCAGACCTTCCACAAATCTACCAATAAGACATCCAGCTTAGAAACAGCAGAAAAAAAGGCTATCTAGACAGCCAGTGCAGAATACGTCATAAAACAGAGCAGCACTACCCATTTCAAAAGTATTCTACAATGAGTTAAACAGAGCCACTGACAGCTCCAAAACTAACAGCAACCTCTTGGCCATTCCTTCTGATCCTCTAGCTATGCATTTCTTCTCAAATTCCTACTGGAGTCATCGGGTTAGTTCCCTGGTTCCTCACAATCTGCAAAAAACAAAGAATTCTCAAGCCCAACATGTACTAAGGTTGTCCCCAACACTGCATGTTTTACCCTTGCAGTGGAACATATCCACCATAACATCATGCCCACCATATATTGTGCTCAGAAATAAAACTGCCAACAAACTCATCTGACTACCAACTTATTTTATTACTTACACAACTAAGCAAGCTCTTGGAGAAGGTCATTCATGACCAAATAACTGACTATGTTTACAAACATAGTTCTCCCTCAACCCAATAATAGATTTTCTACAGGTAGAAGCACTCTAGCAGCCCTTACTTCCCTTACAGACTAACTGATTTTGCTAAAAGCCTTCTTAATGATGCCCATTTGTTGAGTTATCTAAGACCTTGAATCCGAAATAAACCAAAGCACAAAGAAACCAGGAACAGGTATAAACCACGACAGTAGAAGCAGCCAAATAATCCACCACTTTATTTCAATACGAAATCTCTCTTAAAACAACACAATAGGACAAGCGCTTTCGCCTGATAAATATCAGGCTTTATCAAGACAAATTATCAAATGGATGTGCTCAACTTTATATAGTACAATCAATTAAAAAACCTTAATTGGTTTATAGCAATTCCAAACCAATTAGTTACGTTTTAAAGTGCTAGTGCTTTGTGAAAGTATGTTGCAAACTGTTACTAAAATGTTGAATGAAAGCTTGTATGATTAAGACCTTGAATCCAGTCAGCCAATCTCCCTTAATAGAGTCACTACATATTTCAACTCTGGATCGTCAACAGTTTTGTGGAAATATCTTTCCAACACATATTTCTCTGTCATGGAAATCTATAATCTCTACTATTAATCCCCAAGTCACTCAGGTGTACCCCGATGGACAAATGCTAGGACATCTCCTAATCATCCTTTTTATTACTAATCTCCCACCATTCCTCTGCACAACCAACAGCCTCCTCTTTAGTAATATCGTACTCTTCAGATTTTCTGCATTCTGGGAGACCATCCCAGGCAAACTTCGGACTGATATTAGACCATCACAATACAAAAAGAAAACGACCAATATTTAACTGCAACAAGATAAAACTTATGTCCACTGGCACTGACATGAGAGAAAACTATACCTTTCCAAACTAAACCCCTCATTTTGGACAATATCACAGAAACTGTGACATCATTCACATACCTACTTGCACATTTAAATATTCCTCTTATAAAGACTAACCATATAAACCTGCTTAATCTAAGAATTAATAAAACAACACGTCAACATATCAATATTGCTATGTCCTGAAGGCAGGGCGAGCAGTGAAAGTTTTCCCCCCAGTCAGAATAACTGTATACTCATCTAGAAATAATCTTCTTGATTTAATAGACACTGCCTACCCATGTATAGAAGAGACACATTCATTCCCCCACTATATGAATATTACTGCCTCTCCCTGTTGCAGACAAACTGTTTTCATATCTGTGTAATACATGATCTCTTATTCCCTTCATTCTATACAAAATCTTGGACAAAACTGTCACCCAACAACTCTCTTAAACTAACATTCCAACCTTTAAGCATGTTTTCCATTTTTATTTCACAATGTAGTACCTACCCTATTAACCACCACCCTGACTGCATCTGCCCATGTCGCTTCCATTATCAGTCACAAATTATAAGGAAGCCTACCAGCAGGGATGAAGACCAGACCCTCAAAACTACATTTCTGATCAAGACTTCTCTTTCACTTGTAAGAGGCAGCCAAATGCACCAATTTCCCACATCATGATACCACTCACCTTTCCCTGTTTCACATTGGTTCACAGTAATCTATATGTCATTAGACATACAATTTTTAACTGAACCCATAATTTATTTCTGCTCTGTACAGTTTCATAGGTGAATACTAGGCTAATGACCCTGAAGGGCTATTTTAAGCCTAGCCAATAACCCTAGATTAGAATCAAACAATGTACCTTGTGCTTATGAGGTGAACAGTTAAATCATTATGCCAAACCCTTCCCCAGTTTGTTTCAATATGGTTCCTCTCACAATGAAAAAACTGTACAACCTTGCTGCAAACAATGAAGATAAGTTAAGCACATATCATGCATATTACTAAATAAATTAAGATAACTTAATATATTAACATTAAGAAAGTAAGTGATATACTGCTATATGTACACAACTGTAGGTCAGTTTCTGGTAAACAATGTTCCTTATGCTGTTCTACCATTTTTCCTTTTTGTAAATCTGCATATTGCATACAGCATATTATGTTACTATTGTGTCTTCTGTACTAATTCCTGTACCTCAACAAATAGGAGGAACATGGCTTTGTAACTCACAACTCATGCTTAACCCAAAATAAACCAAACTATTTATTTTTCTCCCAAATACTTCTGACATGAAAAACAAAATTTAAAATCCTCTCTCTTAATAATGCAACCACTGAAATCACTTCTCAAAGCAAATAATTACTGATGACAGTGGATGATGACCTTAAATTCGACCAGCATATACAAAAATGCATAATAAAACTCACCCAAAAAAAAGGATGCTTTATGGAGCCAAACACTTTCTCACAAATGCAACTATAACTACACTTGCCAGTTCTTACCTCCTCCCTTCACGACTCTATGGTGCTCCCATCCTTACTAACCTGCAGACATCACAAAAATCAAAATGTGAACAATGCTGCAATAAAGTGACTAAATTTACAGCAAATACCACTTTCAGAACTCACCACTGTATAGCACTAAAAACGCCTAAATCAGTTACAGCTATCATCTAAATTATACACAACTTCTTACCACCTATAAAATTCTCTATCATTCATCTGCTTGTCTAGCAATTAATCGCATTCTACACTACTATGTTCCCACTCAGTCATTACAATCCAGTGACCAAAAACTTCTCTCTGTCTAGACCAAAAACTCCTCTCTGTCTACAAACCTATCAAACTTGCTGGACATGCTCTGCACTCGTACCACATTGCCAAGTTTTGATTTTTATTTATTTGACATTTGTTTACCAGGGAAGTCCGACTGGGCAGGAAACCCATTTTCAGCAGAGGCCTGGGGAGAAAAGCTCCAAAAACACAGATAAGAAAAAGATAATATTTAACAAAAGGAAAACAATTAATAATAGTGGCACAAATAAACAATACTGATAAGATGAAAGATGAGAATACATAAAATATTCTCATTTACATAGTAACATGAGGAGAACGATGCAAAATAAACATCTAATTTGTGCACATATGGTTCAGTTTTTACAGACTTTTACAAGAATGCCTGAGATGTACAGGTTTATATTGTAATATAGTTCTCACTGATGTAAACAGGCATTGATTTGCATTAGCGGAGTAAAGTTTGCAGGAGATAAACTTCTGTATAATAATAGGGGTACATAAAATCCCTGAAGTACAGAAAATATTCCCATTTACATAGTGATAAGAAAGGTGCCAGGATTTATAAAGTACATAGAATATTCTCAGTTAAATATTAAAGCACAGAGGGGATAAAAGCCTGAAAGGAGCACATAAGATCCATTTTGTACAGATTTTTTCATGACTGCTTGAGATGCATGTACTGTATTTAGCTTTTTTCAAACAAGTGAACAGACTTGTTTTGCATAACAGAAACAAAATCTGAGAGATGTTTTTTGTAGTAAGAAAGGTGCCAAGGATCATTTATGCTTTGTAAAGTGGAAGCTTTAGTGAAAAAAGATAAGGTGAAAATTGATAGTATTGGTAGTCAGACTGTAGAGAGTATTAGTAGGGGGAGAAAGAGTATAGAAGTAAAACTGGAAAAATTACATCACTAAGTATGTGATACAAGGGTACAAGCTCGGTAAGAATGGTGAGAATGAAGAGACAAAGGCATTAAGGGGGAAACAGAAGAGGTAGGGGAGGAGGAAGGGGAGCTGGGGTAAATAAAGAAAGGACAGGGGTAGGGAGAGTGGGCTGGGACAGTGGGTGTAGAGCAAGAGGAAGGTCAGCTAGATTGTGAACAGGGACAGGTACTTGCCCTTGATAGATGCTCCTGTAGTTTAAATTTGAACTTTTTGAGATTTAGGGTACCTCTTACCTGTATCCATCAGGTCAATACCCTCCCTCCAGTGCTTTAAAACCATTATGAAAGACTTCTTAGCCAAACTGTGGCTCTGTTCTTGCTTAACCCCATGATAAACTAAATACGAACAAGTACCTATTCATACTTTACACCTCGTTACCCTCCTTTCTTCACTCGCTTCTTTAAATCACTTGATTTCTCTCTCCTAACTAAATATACCACATCCTTGCTTTTGTTTCTTCCATTTCATACTGCAATCCCTGTTTGTTTTATACCAACTTACCTTTAATTTCTCTAAAGTGGCTGAATTTTTCTAAATATTAAATCATTGTCATACAAATTTATCTATACTTATCTAATGCTTTGCATTATGTCTAATTTGGTATAATTATTAAAAGTGTAGAAGTTTTTTCTATTATTTTTTCAGATTACAAAATTACTGTTCTTAAAATGTTTTTGTAATACTTCAGTGCTTTTCTTCCATGGATAGGTGCTCATTTTCAGCACCTATCCAGGGGAGATACGAAGTTCCAGGTTTCGAAATACATAATGACATATCACTCAAGAACAGCTATAATACCAAGGGCCATCTCCTGGACTACATTCACACAACACAATAACTGAACAAACTGCTATACAGCATAACAGTCACCTACTATAGCCCGAGTTCTTGCATATAAAGCAGTGTTTGTCATGTTGTAACATTACTGTTCTCTTACTTATCTTGTCATTCTGTATTACTCAAATCATGCTGGGAAAAGGGAAGTGTGATCAGTACATTTACGATGCAGGATCTTCTTTGATGAGCCTAAACAGGTAAAACTAGTTCACCTGTTTAGACTAATCCAGTCGATTTCCAGTCCCACTAAGGACTAGAAATTCCTGCATTAGAGCTTTATAACCAAATACCTTGCTCACATCCAAGTCTTCAATCCTTTTATTTGCAAGATCAGTTATTAATCACACTTCAGTAAATTAAATTTAACTTAATTAGTCCAAGCAATGATCCTACAAAAGAAGAAAAAGTAGAATGCCTGATGGAAAAAAAAATACTGGCTTGAAATATGACATTTACAGCCATAGCCATTTTACTCTTCCAGGACAACTACATAAGAATAGTATTTGAGCACAGTTTGCTTGGCATTCCACCAGGGACCACAAGAAGGGAACATCTTCCAGTGACATCAGAATCTTAGTTTTTCATTTTTTTAGTTTTCTAATAAGACTTCTTACAAAATCCATCAGATATATTGACCAATTAATGTCAGATATAATAAATAAAAGTGTACCTGTATTACTCTTCCTCCAACCTGTACGTCTGTAGGGTCATTCTATTTGAATGCATTTAATGAGACATTGTGCCTTGTAAGCACTGTGCTCACTGCTGGACGAAGTCAAATTCTGGGCCATGAAAGTACTCTACAAATGACCTCAAAAACTCCTGTAAACTCACACTGATAGATCAATCAACTGCAGAGGAAATTAGGGTATTGCCACTTAGCTCTTGTATAAATAAATTACCAAATAAAGTAAATACACAAGTAATACAGCAAACCAAGAGACGGTACAGTAAACAAATTGATGCATGGCCATTAAGAGTTCCACTCACTTCACATTTCAAGATGAATTCATCCAAGTGCAAATGATCAGGTATTTCTCTTTTTCATCACTTTTTGCCACAGTTTCACTACAAGATATCTGACGTTAGTATTTAAAGCTTTTCACTGCACCATTATGTCTGGTCTACTAGATAACATGATTAATCTTTTAAACACAGTACAATCTTTGCCTTGGGGTAGCAATTAAAATACTGTCAGCAATTCCAAAAGGAAACAAGATCTTTTTGTTTTGGGAAATGCCAGGATTACAGTTATCCTTTCACATTCTAAATGCTAAATTATGTCTCTAATCTGAATGTTTGTTTATCTCCTCTGCTTGAACAAACAAATCTGTGACCTGAGTGGCACCCAGAAATACTCCAACATTTTCACAATGAGTGGGGGTGGGAAACTTCTCTTGTACATATTTCATATACAGAAAGGCAGGTTAATTTTAAAACATTACTGGAAAAAATATGTAACTCAAAAGTGCGCACTGCCAAACAAATCTAAGCACGGAAGTTGCATGCATACTCACTGAACAGGCATTTTTTATTGCAACTACAAGATCTCAGTGAATGACACCATGTGACCATGCATTGTTAAGCTTATTTGTTAGTCTTGCACCTTAAAGTATTATAAAAAGTTGAAGAATCAGGTATGCATACTTCTTCCAATTAAAGTTTCATCTAAGAGGGGATCACACATGAAAAAATCTGCAGAAATCTAAGGGATAAAATAAAAGGTATGTGAAACTATATTAAAACACTTCTCCATATTAATGAAACCAAAAGGAGCAACTAGGCTGATGCAGAGTCACAAGTAGAAATGAAAGGCATGTTTATATGTGGGTCAATGGAGTCTTTGTGAATCTTAGGTAACCCATGTATTGTTGGTACAAGTGGATTCTTAACAAAGAGATAGTCAAACAATTCTTGATCCAAGATATCACCTTTCAACATATCTAATAACATATTGTTTACGTGACTAATAGTGGCTTGCACTATTTGTTCGTTAACTTGTAACTGTTTTATTAACTTCTCCATATTGTTTACGCATTTTGGGTATTTAATTTATGCGTGTGTGTGTGTGTGTGTGTGTGTGTGTGTGTGTGTGTGTGTGTGTGTGTGTGTTCAGCAACCCATTTATTCAAGGCAAACCTAGACCTAGAAATTACTTTTTGAACTAACAACCTGTTAAAATAGTAAAGAACAAAGTTTATTACAAAAAAAAAGCGCATGCAAAAGTGAGTGACATACACATATAAACAGCATGTGTTACAGCAAGAAATACAAAAAGCCCATTACTTCAAGACTGGTGAGAAAATTACCAGTGCAGTATCGTAGAGACGTAAATATGTTTTGTGGTTCCCTGTGCAGCTCCCTGATCTGGAGTTTCCTCAACTCTCAGTTGAGGACTGTTAAAATAAAATAAAATAAAATAAACAAAAACAAAACAAAAACAAAACAAAACAAAAACAAACAAAAAAACAAACAAAACAAAAACAAACGCCTTTCTTCTGAATCAAGCTCCTCCCCACCACCAAGTCCTTTCATCAAAGAACAGGATAGCAACATCTAAATAAAATACTACATACATAGTGCTAAAGCACTTCAGCCCTGGTTCACAAATGTACTGACATTTCATTTCTGTTTTTCTCTTCAGTAGCTGGTATAAACTGAGTCAGGGCTTGAAATGCAGTTATAAAGCAAAGACGCTAACTAACAAAGGCCCTTAGTCTATAGGAAGCAGTTTAGCTTTTTTGTAAGGTGGCATAGTAAAGGTTCCAGTCTTGTGGCATTCAGCTTCTGCTAAGTGTAACTTTTTCATTTAGATAATTGCTAGCTGAACCTTTAGTCAAAACAGGCAGTACATACTCCAGGGTGGATAACAGAACTCCCTTACCAAGGATAATTTGTGGTCTGAGAAGAAACAAAGTGTCCAATTATATGACAAATGTCGAGTGACATGTTCACTTTGGAAAGGGCCTTTGTTACTGTGTAAAGGGAAGGAGAGCTTTGGATCTCAGATTATCTGAACAGTCGTATTAAATTTTCCAATCCACCCTGTGGCTGTACACACTGTTAAGCTGTTTAAGGGCTCCAAATAACAAGGCCTCAGCTACACAAGTTGAATGAGGATTGTTTATGACATCAGTGGTACAGCTTGACAAGTACAGGGAGAGGCCATTGTTAATTTCACTAGTGGATTTGTCTGCAGCCCAGAAGATGACAAACACATCAGACTATTTCAATACAGGGATTCCTGGAAAAGATACTCCTAGAACACTAATGAAGGTGGTAAGAAACAGACAACACATGCCGGATCCTTCCCTGGGGTCTGCCCACTCTGACACTGACTAGGTGAGGATAGGAAAAGATTGATCTTAACCCTAGATGTCCAATTGCCAACAATCTGAATTCAATACTGTCAAGACTACCGAAAAGTTCAGGGAATAGTCTGTTATACTAGTCTAAAAGGCTTTGACAAATCAACAAACATCACATCATTCATTTTAATGTAATCTACAGTTGATCCAGCCAGCCACCCACCCACAACTCCTTTTTCCCATTTTTACACATGGGGTCAGGGTGTTACTTCAACCACGACAATCATCTAGAGCCAAGGTTTACACTGCTGGGTGGCTAGCCCTGCCACGGTTGTTCATCCACACCACACACCCACTCACATTTATGGCCAATTTAGTGTATCCAATCCACCTATTGCATATCTTTGGAATGTGGGAGGAAACAAAGCACCCAAAGGAAACCCACATAAACAAAGGGAAGATGTGCAGACTGCACACAGAAGACACCTCAGCAGAGAATTGAACTGGGGAACCTTTTGCTGTGAGCAACAATGTTATCCGCTGTGCCACCCAATTGATAATGTATGATAAATAAGGGAAAATGTGGCAGCTGTTAAGGATGCTTGGCAGAGTCTATGCATGTTTTTGGAGAGAAAACCACAGCAACTGAGAATTTTTTACCCAAGGTAAAACTCTCAATATCTTTAAAGGCACTGCAAGAAGGGATACTGACCTGTAATTATTGCCCCAGTAAGCAGATTTCCACAGACAAGCAAATGTTTCTAGAATCAGATGTACTTATACACATCTCTCAACTGTCCAGATTTCAGCAGAATGTCCTGATTTTTTGCCTCACATTTTTGTATCTCTCTCATAAAATTTGTGTTTTTCTGGCAAATCACTGAAGATTGAAGATACTAAATAATCACATGCTGTTGAATTTTAGACTTTATATCCTTCAGAAAATGCATGCTAACATCAATCCTGTTATTTTAACAGCTTTCTAAGCATATAAAAGCAATATTTAAAATCTGTCCACATTTTTTGGGCCTTTGTCCCCCCTCATTATTTCAGGCTTCATCTGATTTGCTTGAGCTAAGAAATTAAGAGAGAAGTACTTATGATGTGCTGAAGTGGAAACTAATGTAGTTTAAGGAACTTACAATAAAAGTAGATGCCCGATAAGGATCAGTGCTGCTGCTGGGAAAACACAATAGGTGATGTCCAACATCCAGAGCTTGAATACTCCCTCTGGACAGACTGACAACTCCTTCCTAGGGAACATCAACATAAAATGTAGAAGGACGAGGAAGTCCACACATCTTGAGTTCTTTCTTAACCAAAACCCATAGCAACAGCAATCCTCAGGTTGCCGCATTAAAGAACCTGTAAATTTTCAGTGCCTCCCAGTGCAACATAACCGGTTAGCTGACCACTTCACCACTTGACCTTTCTTGTGCTATGTTATTGTACTCTAGGAACAAAGATTCAACAAAAGCAGCAGCAATTGCACATTCTTTTTTTTTTTTTTGTTGGGGAGGGGTATGGTGAACCATCTCTCCAGGCAAAGATAATAAAAAAATAAAATAAAATAAAAAGGTAAGAGGGGAAGAGGAAGGGGGAACTATAAAGTAGCAGTGATACTACTTCAATATCTGTATTATTAAAGTTTCTTATACAACTACACTATGTTCCTTCCGGGAGATTTTCCAAACATTTATGCAGGTTGTTGGAAGGTTAGATGTCTTCCCAGAACAGAATGGAGGAAGTCTGCAGGACAGCAATGACAAAGCTTACTGTGGCACTAAATAGGAAGTAGAGCCTATAATGCTTAGTGAAAGTGTGGGTAGAGGACTAAGTACAACCTCTAAAATAGCCAGTGTGTGTCTGTATCTATAATAAAGACAGGGCAGCACTTATAGCCATGGTGTAGTGTGGCCTGATGTGCCTTTCTAAGGTCTTTCCATATGAAGAAAGCAGAAGGTGATGCAGAGCGCTGGGTTACTTTACCTTGCTGGAGTCAAGCAAAGCAAAGTCAGCTATCAGGTTTGAGTCCTTGGTTACATGCAGATATCTGTCACTGAACACCCAAAGAATACAAGATCCATTCTCCTCCATTCTGGGGGTTTTGGAAAATGCAGACAAATTACTCCTACCCGGTAACCATTTAAGACATAAAGGAAGGATTTGTGTTTCAGCTGATTCTGTCAAAAGGGCTCCCTGCACATAAGGACTTGTAGCTCAGATATCCTCCTGGATACCGTGATAGCTACTTACAGAGCAGTTTCCAGATCAGGAATTTTAAATGAACGGTGATGGATGGATCGAAAGGGACTCTGTCAATTTTTCTATAAAGAAGCTCAAGTTCCCTGGTAAAGCCACTGCTGTCAGAGAATCACTACAAAAATTGTTTTACCAGTACTAGTGAGATTAATGAAGGGTCCCAAGGCGAGTAGACATGTATACTTTAACTGAGGAGCAGCTATCCTAACAAACAGATATGCCAAATATTCTATAATCGAGGGCATCCCTGCCAACTTGTGTGCCAGATTCCTCCTTTGGCTAAGTAGGACTTCTAGGCCTTCCATGTTCCCTCATAATATTATGCACATCTTCTAAGAATAAGTGTACAAAGGGTAGCAAGGTCAGAACATTTAGATTGCCAGTTCAGCTATTTGCAGGTTTGAGTGTACCAAGCTAAGCCAAGATTAAAAAAAAAAAAAAAAAACACATGCTGAATAGAGTTGATGGATGCTCCACTACCATCTATTTGCCTCAGGAGGGCCAACTCATGTTGCCTTGGGCAAAAAGGAGCTCTTGGTAGCATTTTTGGCTTTTTCTCCCTTGTTTTCTGAATCATCCTGGGTAGAAAGGGAGTCAAGAGAATAAACACAAAGAAACAGACATGCCAAGTTAAAGCTGAAGGGGTCCACTGCCCAGGCTTCGTTGCAAGGTGGTCTCGTGCAGAATTTCCTCAGCTGCCTGTTGCTGAGAGAAGCAACAATATCCATCTCACCTGTGAGGAAGATGTAGAAAGATGTTACCTCTATCCAGCACCCCATTTGTGAGGGTTAGCAGTTGTCTGGCTTCACTGGTCTACTAGGGCATTTTGAAGAGGAGTGTAAGAGGCCCAAAGTATCATGCCAGATTCTAGGGCCATCTCCTGTATTTGCATGGTTAGTCTTTAGAGGAGGTTTAAATGTGCCTCCCCCCCCCATGTTTATCCACCATGTAACAGTTGTGGTCACCGTTCTCAGTTGACAGATTCCTGGTCTCCAGATTAGCTTGAAAGCCTTGACAGCCAAAATTATTCTATCACCCCCTTGGTACTGATCAGCTTCTTCAATAGAGCCTTGAACCAGCTGCCCCGGTCCCTTACCTATGCTGCATAAGTTCCCAAGTGCAAGTCAGAGGCATTTGTGCAGTGGTGTAAATACAGTGAGGTAACAGAGGTGGATGCCCTGGCTACAAGATGTTGGGGGGGGGGGTGCAAATGGCAAGTGCCAATGGTGAGGGAGTGCAGTAGAGGCATTCCAAAACAAATGCTGACAACTAAACCACTTAATGTGTGGCAGTTTAACACAAGGAAGTCATTTGTCACATTTATAGCAAGTAGGCTGCAACAGTTCCAAACCAGAAGAGCTTATACTTCTTTATTGGCTTCAATTTAAGAAGACTTTTTCTTTGTTGCTCCTCAGTTTTGAGATGTGGGAGAGCTAGTTCAGAGAACTGCACTCGGTACCAGATAACCTAGTTACAGCTCAAAAGGAGAACGACATTATTCTGCACCTGCACATGTCATTACAATATCTCCTCCTAAACAGAAGCAAACAAGAGAATGCCTTTTGCCACAGACTGAGAACGTAGCTACTGGAACCTGCCAAGAGATACCACTATAATTTCCTCATGTGCAGCCTTATCAGTGGAAAATCAAGAAAAGATAATGGATGTCATGTATCCCAGAAGGCTTATGAACTGCCTTGCTATAACCTGATCCCTCCAAGCTTCCTCTAAGAAAAGCAGAGTGAAATATCTTGCTTTGTCTTGAAGAACAATCTGATGGTGAAAATCTAGCACCACCACCAGAAAGTCTACCATCTTTGATGGATTCAACTTGGAAAGGTTCAAGGAAAAATGCTACAAGCAAATATTCAAGGTGCATTGGTGTCATAATGGCTATCAATGTAGAGTTAAGAAATAACAGGAATATTTCTTCTGAAGAAGATACTTCAAAACATCAGCATACAGATATGAACTCAGATGAAATAGAATAGCAGGCTTTTCCTTCCACAGTTGTAGCAAAAGGGAACCCAAATGCGAGTAGGGTAGGTCCCCTCAAAAGTAGCAACTACAGACGGTTTTAAGAGTTCTTAATCTTACATCTTTGGAACTCGGTGATGAACTGAAATCGTTACTGGAGAAAGGTATGCACTTTGTACCAACTAACACTCCTAAGGGCCAGTTCCAAAAGACTTCCTCACACTGAAAGTGACCACTTATACTGAGAGCAGGTTGAGAGCTAGTGTTCTGAAATTAGACCCCCTTTGCAAGACTGTTTATAAACAGGTCTTACACCAAAGTAAGGCACTTACAATAACAGCAGGTCTTTTAGAATCTGGCCGCTAATTAGGCTGAACTACTGCTGTGTATTTATATATTTTGTAGAAAGTTCCATTTAAAAGTATTTTTAATCAGCAAAATTATGAAGCAGTTGGTATTGTTTGTGAAAATGTAGATATGAATGATGATTTACTACGTTTCATGTTAGGAAATGCATAAATATGTTAGATGGGAGTACAGAATGATACTGATTTGGCACAGCATGATACCACCATATTTCACAAGGGTAATGGAGCACTAAGATTACCCCCATTTTACATGTAAAAGGTGTATGCCTCCAAAAATAACAATGTGTAAAATATGAACATGTTTTATTGAGGCAATTTGAAGTTAAAGTTAACAAGTTTATGAAGAAGTCAGAGCAATTCGATCTGTGTAAAGATGAATGGCAACCATAAATATATTTAAAGCATTATTGAATGAATGTGTGATTAAGCAGGTTGATAAGAATGAGAAATGGATGGTTATGGACAGCTTCCGATATGCTGCAGTGTATGACTCAGCATTATGAATAACCGCAATGAATACATGCTGTTAAATCAATACTATTTGTTGGCATATTTAAGAAAAATGTGAAACATTATAAATGTATATATAACATATATATTTTTTAAGAAAATATATTGAAAATGTATACATTAAGAAGCCAGTACACACTGTGATGTATGCCCTACCAACAATTCATAAAAGCATGACAAATCCCCCGACAGACCTACATCAGGAGATTATTACACAGAATGGAGACATTTTCTGGATCATACATGAAAAAGATTCCACCTAATATTAACACTACTGGGCTGTTGCAACACATTAAAGATTTGTCATGGCAATGATTATTATGCAGTCATGGATATCCAGGTGGTTGCATACCTGCATTGAGCAAAAGTGGGGACTGAAGCTATCAGATAATTTATGGGTAAAGGGCAACTTTTTTTTCCAAAGACTAACAAGTTTTGTCTGTTTAACAAAACAATGTTTTTTTTTTGTTTTTTTGTTTTTTTTTCAAAAGAAAGGTTCGGAGATGGGAGCTAATTATGCTCCTATGTATGCTACCCCTTATGGGCATTTGAAAGTTTCTTTTTATATAGTGCACAATTTTATCAAAAATATAACATTGTACAAATGGTGACTATATGATTTGATTTTTGTTCAGAAAGGAACAAAACATGTTTAAATTTTTTTTCAGGTTTAATGAATAATTCACATAAACTTGTATTTTAATACTTATTGAATGTAAATAAAATTATTTTTTATACAAATTTGGAAGATTGCAACTGAAGAATGGCAAGGTACAAACTTGCATAAACAGTCCAAATCAGTTAATTGTTTTCACTCCCCCAAACACACGCGAACACAAGCACACTTGCACACACGCACACACACGCACACACACGCACACGCACGCACACGCACACGCACGCACACACACGCACACACACGCACACACACACACGCACACACACGCACACTTTCTGATTTAACTGCCCTACAGAGAATATTTAAGAGATCATGTTTCAGATGAGGAATAGAAAAAACAGTATTTTGTGTTAGCTAAGGAAAAAGTAAGAAATATGGGGGATATGTTGAATTACAACTGGAATATTCAGAAAACAGAATACATAATTTCAGACTGGAAAGAACAGGAGCAGATGGGTATTTCTCAACAGGAGTGGAATTTGTTTATATAAGGACAGAAAAGGATGAAATTGGTGGTGAAGAATTGGTTCCTTTTGTCTTCAGATAAATTATTACATAAGTTTATGCCTAGAATACCGTTTTCTTACAGAAGAGCTAGAAATTCAAAGGCAAAATGCAAGTCAAAATGTGATAATGCACCATAGTTGAGAAGTAAATCTGTATTCTTTTCCTTGTGGTAAATGTAAAGTATGTTGTAAGATGTTAGACATGCAGAATATGAAAAACACTGGTGTAAGACATCTTTACCAGTGATTCTTATGGGATGTTTTTTATTACAGGATGCAAGTGTACCAACATGAAATGTTATATGGAACAGACCAAGATGAAGGTCAGAGTCATATTTATGGAACAACTAAGAGGTGTAAGAAAAACAAGGACAATCCTGAAGCAACACATGCATTAAATCATGATGGTGATGGTGTTAATTTTAATGTGTTAACAAAATCTAATTTACCCCGGGGAGAAGATTTATGGACAGCGCTTTTGTCACTGGTAACTAAAATCATTTTAATATCCATCCATTCATCTGCTATTTCCATGTATCCTCATAAACAAGGAGAAACACTTAATATTAAAGGTAGAGGAATTCCACTATCATTTTATTTGCTTGTTACTGTGTTTAGCTACATCTACAGTTTTCGCAGTTTATGTGGACCCAGTAACAACCCACTGCAGAATAAAAATATAAGACGAGGCATTCCGGGAGAGTGGCATATGCTAATTAGACATATGCTCTCCCCAGGAAATACTTGTGGTAAAGCACTCTAGCAGCCCATGTAAGATAGCTTGGCTCACAGTGTTAATTAGAACAGCCAAAAGTTCCCATTCACCCATAACTTTCAATAGGCAAGACTGCACACACAACCAAAGGTCTGTGTTCACTCATTACTTTCAATGGGTAAGATTGCATTAGAGACCAGTGTTAGCGAGTTTAGCAGACAGGATGTGGTTGGAGGTGTGTGAGGAGTCTGTATTTGTGGCTATGTTTGTGAGTATATGCAGAGGGATGAACAGTATCGAGTGTGACTGTGTATCTGCCTGGATGGTCAAGGGATAGGTATTTTAGGGGTGGGTGCATGTGTGTGCATGTCTGTGCATCTTCATGCCTATTGTCTGTGACAGTGGTCAGATGAAAGGGTGCATGTTTGTGTATGCGCTTGAATGAGTGAACGGGGGGCTGTCATACCTCTAAACTACCCCAGACTAACAAATTCTGCAATATTGTAAAGGTACACTAAACACCAGGGAAATTTAAATGGTGCTGAAAGTAACAAACATTTAATAGAATGTTTTGCAGTACAAGAGACACAGGGAGGGAGAACAGTAGCTACTAGGGATACTCTTAAAATGATACCCTAAAGAGACTTAACTGTTCCAAGAATTAAAAGGACTGAAATGCTGCACCCTTAGAACACAGAAATAGCTTGTTAGCGGAGCTTTAGTCCTGTGTACTACCACCAGACAGCAAGGATACTTTCGACACATTACCTTAATTCACTGAAACTGTGACATTAAAATGAGGGAAAAAGCTTCAAACTACATACCCTTGCCACAGACAGAAACACATTACTATTCAAGATCTTTAGCACTCTACACTGACTGAAGAGGGATTGAAGGCTTTATACTTTGTACGTTATGAGAAGTAGGAAGTGCTTAATGTCGGCCATTATTGACTTTAGTCATCTGTGGGTTACCTTGAACAGAGCAGGGGTAAAATGAGGGACAGATGAAAAGGATGGGGTGTGTCCATGTGAGTGCTGGGGGGCACCATACCTACAAATGACCATGTTGAAGACAAAGTCAGGAGTAACACTAGATGACACCAGAGGTATTTTTTACATTTTACTCAAAGTTAATGGCATAATAGATTTAGCATCACAATGCATTTTCTGAACAATAAGAATGAGACACTAATGTCTGGAATTACTGACTGACTAATCATTTGAGACTTACAAGGGGCAGGGAAAACAAAGAGGAGACATCAGGGACTTTCTGTAACCTGAGGGAGTGGTAAGAGGTACATGTGGGTCCGAGTGCATGCATATCTTTTTGTGTGGGAGAGGAGGACTGAGGAGGGGCCTGTGCCAACGTACTAGATTGGTCACCACAGCAGCACCTTTTGGTGTGCCATCTCAGATCCAATGAAGTACTCAATGCATTATCTATGGATGGGGACGGAAGCTGCTAACCATTAAGATTCTGGAGGTCTACAACAGTTTCTTATTGTATTACTCCTTGCTTGTTTCGGATTATCTCTCTAATAAAATGTGTGTTACTTTATTTCCTACAATTCACTATTATTGCTGCATAAAGGGAAAAAGTATTAGCTTCTGAGAATGTCAAGAGCACCGTCACATAAGCTTCACTTAAACTTACCTAAAGTGAGGGAACTTAAAAATATGTTCATGTAAGAAATATTTAAAAATCATGTAAATAAGCCCAGGTATAGATATTTTTTACCTTGCAATTATAAATGTACATCGTATGTAACTTAAATGTGGAACTTTTCTCCCCAAGCCTCCGCTGAAAATGGGTTTTACCCAGTCAGACTTCTCCCAGTGAACAAAGAGAAATAAAAAATAGAATACTAGTGGTCAAGTGAGTGTGTGTGTGTGTGTGTGTGTGTGTGTGTGTGTGTGTGTGTGTGTGTGTGTGTGTGTGTGTGTGTGTGTGTGTGCATCTATTTAAAGAAGAGGTAGAGCTGTAAAACTGGCGGAATTTGAGTTGAACTCGCACTACCTTTCTATGATGAGAATTCGCAGTATCATGCCAGACGCTGTAGGCGGAGTCAGACTTCCATTTCTGTTTCACTTTCGTTTCTCTCTGAACTTGCACTACCATGCCTTAAAAAGTTTCACTTCAATAATACAATATGTTGTTCTGGAAGCTGGTGAATCTGAAAGAATGTATGATGATTTCATGAAAGCTGAATGCATTTAACTTCCTAAATGCAAGGAAAATGAACAATGTAAACACAAATCAAGCTCATGAATATCTACTTTCCGTTTGTTCTGGAACTTAACACCTAAACCATAACTAAAATAATAGTCTCTGACTGATCTCATAATCTTAAACCAAAAGTTTATTTCATCTAATATGATTTGTAAGTATGTTGGTTTCCTATAAATGCTTCAATATCTCCAATAGTTATGTTTTAACGTTTTAATACTTTACTATACAACTGTTCCCTATATTTTTCATTCCTGATGTCAAGAGTTTTTTTTCCACCTACTACTTGCAACTGCTTATATACAATTCAAATTAAGCTGTGTGTGTTTGCGGCCGCAGTCACTTCTGAAATACATAAATAGCTACGGAGAAATACTTTACAAGACTTTATTCCAGCTGCAGTTGTACATTTACGACATTCTGGTTATCAAAGCAGACCAAGGAATGCATTTAGAAAGCCATAATTTCCTCCTAAACATTAGTACTGAACAAGTTATCGGTTACATTTCTACAAGTATGCATAATAAAGACCAAAAAGAGCAGAAATATTACAAGTCTCCAGTACTATAATCTATTAACTGTGCTGTTTAATACGGCATGAAACGTCCAAATTAGAACTGGCAAATAAAAGTTATCTATAGTATCACACAAAGAAACCCTTTCACAAAGGCTGGCCAATGACTTGCTTCAAGTTAGAGGAAGGGGCCTCTTGCAAAATGTTTAATGAAAGGTACACCCTTTATAACAGCTTTAGTTAAAAACATCAGGGAGGAGGAAGAACCAGTAAACTGAAAGACCTGAAAAGGAACTTTTAATGAACTGTACATTCTAAAGGGAATCCTGTACTCAAAACTTAATTATGTAGGCACCCGAGCTCTGAACATAATTTCTGTAAGACCTATCTGAATTAAATGGTCTGAATCCAGGATGCTTACTTTCACATTAAATGGTATAACACACATCTGCTGAGAACAAAACTTGGCCTGTTAAAAAGCAACATAAAATGGAGTGTTATAACCTTAACTACCAGAAAGGTCTGCATGTCCCCTCCCACTTTCTCAAGAGTGGCTTTGTGGTGTTCCACACACACACACACACACACACACACACACACACACACACAAAAATGTTATACAACAGTAGCCTAAAATATTCCTGTCATATAATTTGGGAAAATCTGGTGTTCTTGCATAAGAATAATTTAAAAGCTGCCAGTATTACAGTACATTTCAATAGCAGTGAACAATGCCTTCTTCAAAGTGAGTGCTTCACACTCTGAAAATAAAATTCCATGAAAACGTCATGTTTCAGAGAAAAAGAAAAGGTATGCCTTTCCCTTTGTGTGTGCATTCTTCTAAAGATACATACATAAACACCAAGGTGAGCTCAAAACATATGCCAAACACTTCTAGTAAACAAAATAAGACCAGAAAGAAGTCAGCCAAAATGTAAAAGAAGGTTCAGTGTTTTTACAAACACAAACAGCCCACTGACTTGATCCAGACTGCCAACTGCCCTGTAATGCTGTGCTTAGGAAATATCAAGCTGTCTTAAAGGCACCTCATCATGTCTGTCTCTAGCTGGCACAGGCCACATATCCAGCAAAACTTACACTGTTCTTTTTATGTTTACTGAGATAGACAATCAACATTTCTAAACTTAAAGAAAATTCAAGGCATGTTGGTAGTGCTTAAATCAAAGGAAAAAATAGAAAACCAAGAGACCAAAAGTAGACAGGGCAGCTTTTGTGGTGCAGTGAGGGGGTGAAAACAAAAAGCCACGAAGTATTGGAATTGCAAAATCTTTAGTCATAAAATGCCTGTGTTATTTACCAAATATATGCCAAGTATCACAAAGATGATAGAATGCAGCATTAATTTATATGCAGGTAAAACAAAATGGAGTATTTCAAAATAGACCTAAAGCAGTATGCTGGGTGGGTAGAACAGGTGAACTATAATGTAAGATAGTGATTGGTCTTATACAGGTTGGAGGGATCGATGTTAAAACAATGCTCTGTGGAGTGGTCACAAGTACAGTGAGACAGACTCATTTGGGGATAATAACACAGTGCAATATGAAAGGGCAACATTACATTACTCCTGAAGTGATTTCCAAAGATGCTCGTATTATTACCCCCCTGAATGTCTTCCATTTTCTTACTACTAAGGTAACAGTCGTGACATGATTTTGATGTGCAATATTTCAGAATGGAGAAATAAATA